>NC_047671.1:53947152-54264652 GCF_011762505.2 Arvicanthis niloticus | reverse complement strand
AGTTAAGCTGATTGCTGTTAATCCTGTGTTTCAAAAATATTATTTTACCCATTCACAGAATGGTTTAGATTCTAGACTACTACATTCAAGCCAAACATCCTTGAAACAAACTATCAAAAGATCTCTGAAACTAAGGGTTAATCTAAAGAAAATTAAAACCTTTTTCCCCAAATGTTTCACAGGTAGAAGGCAAAGCAAATTTAGACTTGAGAGAAATGATTGGCATCTTTGAAATAGCTTATTGTCAACTATAGAGCTATAGATAGCTATGAAAATGGGACATTTGAGATTCTAGGTAATCTGAAGTCATGTCTTTAAAATTGAAAAATGCCAGAGAACTGGCTCAAAAGAGAGAAGGGATGTGGCACTCATGGATGGAAGGAAGCAGAGCATGGTGACATTTTGGAAACAGGCTCAGCAGGCACATGGTGGCTCTAGGAAAGGAGCTGCAGTGGTGGCAGTAGTGAGGGGCATGTGGCAGAGAGGACACCCTCTATCATCTCACCTTCCTGCAGACTACACAGGCTGGCTGCTGTGAGCACAGAAGCATAAAACAGCCTGTGAAGCTTGGGGGAAATGTTACAGGTATAATTATTCCACTTACGTAACATATGTCACAGCCTCCATCTTCTTTCTCTGTATATGTTACTGTTTCTATGACTATACCATTACCACTTCTGCTTTCTCCCTGTTTGACAGCAGTTATAAGAGTCTGTAAGCAAATGTGGAATTTACTTTAGCTTTGAATGTTGAAGGCAGATTTTTAAGACTTTTGATGTTATTTCTCTTTGAAATAAATCACCACAGTTACTGGCAAAATTCTGAACATTCTGGAGTGGTCGCCTTGTCCTAGCCAAACTTAAATGACAAGAAACACAAGGGAGTGTTCTTTCTCTTACTACTGCCGGAATTGCTGGTCCATTTTCTAGAGCCACAATTTGCCTGCTGAGCCTCTGTTTCCAAAATGTCACCACGTCCTGCTTACCTCCACAAGTGCCACATCCTTTCTCTTCTTTCTAGCTACAGCTCTCTGAGGCACATCCCAATTTTAAAAGCAAGACTTTTGAGCCTGGAGACAGAACACTAAATTATTTTTTAAAACTCTGAGGAAATGGTTGAGAAACTTTAGTATCTGTTATCACAGAGCTCTTTGGTAAGAATTGTGGGATTATGGTGACCAATAACTGTAAAGAAAAGTATTAAAACCTTCAAGTTGGTGCAAAAACAGAGTATTTAAGTATCAAGTAATAGGCAGTTGAGGCTGGAAAGAAGGCTCAGTGGGCAAAGTGCTTGCTGCATTATGTGTGAGGACCTGAGTTGGGGTCCTTAGCTGGGGCAGGAAATTTCTGACGAGTCAGTGAACTGAAGTTCCAGTGAGGGACCCTATGCCAGTTAGGGTCCATTGTAATCCTCACACATCTGGGAAGAAGGGATCTCATTTGAGGCATTGTGTCCATTGGATGGACCCTCAACCATGTCTGTGAGGCATTTTCTTAATCACTCATTGATGTGGGTAGACCCAGCACACTGTGGGCATTACTAGCCTTAGGCAAATTAATCTGGACTATGTAAGAAATGTAACTGAGCAAGCCAGAGAAAGCAAACAAATAAGCAGCATCCCTCTGTGGTATCTGCTTCAATCCCTGCCTCCAGGGTCCTGCCCTGACTTTCCTCAAGTGATAAACTGTTGCCTGGAAGTGTATGATGAAATAAATTCTTTCCTCCACTAGTTGCTTTTGGCAACTAGGGCACCCTGCCTCAAATACTAAGAGGGGAGCAATAGAGGAACACACCTGATATTGACCTTGGGCCTACATGTGCCCATATAAAGGTGTGTCAGATAATTCTAACACCTCTCTGGATGTTTTAACTTTGCATAGTGAGCTTATGAATTTAAAGAATGCTGCTCTGCTGAGAGTTGATGCAGCAGATACTGCTGATAAAATTACCCATGGCCTGAGGTCAATATTTCTATTTTGGTCAAGGTTCAAGATTGGTGTATATAGCTTGATCATGATAGCTCTTTTTGTCCTGGGAACACTTTTATTCCTGCCCATCGTGTTAAAGCTTGTTTTTAACAACATCAGCATGTTGGCAGCCAAAGTACATGGTTTGAATCTGAAAATGGAACCCCAGATAGAGTTATTAAGTTAACAGGCTGGCAAGCTAAGAACGGGTAAGATTCTGCACAGAGCCTTACCAGCCTAAGACAGAAGTACATTGCTTTTGATGATGCATATTCTGCAACGGGTAAGGAAAGCATTCTTGGCAGAATGACCTAAGACAGACTCAGTCTTGTTTATCAAATAAAAAAGAGAAAGAGGCAGAGAGCTTTTGGAGCTTCTTGGCAAGAATCTGACATGGGCCAAGGACAAGGAAATGGGCTGCTTGGCAGGAATATGACTTTGGCCAAGGACAAGGAAGTGGGCTTCAGGCAGGAATCTAACATTAGGCTAGAACAAAGAAGTAATTTCAGGCAGGAATCTAAATCTTAGGCTAGAGCAAACAAGTTATTTCAGGCAGGAATCTAAATCTTAGGCTAGAACAAGGAGGTAGGCTTCAGACATGAAAATGACTTTGGGCCAGGACAGGGAAGTAGGCTCAGATATTTTGGTCATCCTGATAAGCCCTTAGAAACAGTGATCACGGGAGGTTTCACGGAACTTTGTTTATTACCTTGCTTGTTCTTTGACTATTTGTGTTTATTGTATTGCTTGTTCCTTAAATATTTGCATCTATTTTATTCCTAGTTCCTCAACCTAGAACTGACCTTAATACTTGCATGTAATTAAAATGATATAAAAGCAAAAAGGAAGAGGGGGGGATGAAATAGGAGGTTTCTAGGGAGGGGAATGGGGACAGGAGATGACATCTGAAATGTAAATAAATAAAATATCTAATAAAAATAAATAAATAAATAAAAATAATGCAACAACAACAAAGGTGTGCCAGAATACACACATGTTCACACCATTCAAGCAACATGCACATGAACACAATGAACATTATAAGGAGTAAATAAAAGTTTCTGGGGTAAACGTGTCTTCCTAGGAAGAAATGGATTTAGTTTATTTAGAGAATAAATTGATGAAGAGTTGATGACTGGAAACTGAAAAATTGAAAAGGCAAACTGCAACTCTAGATGACAGTATAGTGGAGACAGTAATATCAGGAAACCGATGCCCTTATCACTGAGCTAACATGAGATAGTTCCAAAGATTAAAATCTAGAGAATAAAATGAACTGTGTCCCTATGGCAGAAGCTCACTATTTGGCTGGTGTTGGTGTCTGTGAGCCCAGAGAAATTGCCCATGATGCTGAAACTCAGATCTCTGAAAATGACTGACCAGCCAGCATGAGCTGGGGAAACTGAGGTGTCCTCAAAGGACTGGGAAAATGACAAAGGAGATCAAGTGGTGCCACCAGAGTGACATACCATTGCAAGGTGAATGAGAGCTTGATTTTAGAGCCATGCAGTTAGGAATGCTACTTAGGAAAACTGACTCAGAAAGCAAACGGGGAGCAGTTCCCTCACCTTTTCCCACTTCCAGCCTCACATCCCACTCATTGTGAAGCCAAGAGGGAGCAGCAGGAGATGGAAAGCAGTGGCTTCAATGTCAGATTCCAGCATCATAAAGTGGACTGTGGAAAGATACATTCAAAGTTGGGAGATTATCGTAGAATTAATTTTACAGGAAATTATTGAAAAAATTCTCAAAATTCATGCTGTTATTTATAGTTTTCTCATGTTCATAGTCTTCAAAGTATGGGGAATGATTCTAGAGGTTAATGAAATAAAAACAAAAGAATCACTAAAGTAAATCACTATTTGTCTTCAGTTCTGAGTACCGGGCTGAGTAACACTTATACATTTTGCAAGGGTTATATAATTTACCTTATGTCATTACATCATGTGTAGAATTCATCTCTCACCCTGACATTGTATTCATTGTTGAGAGAGAAACATAGGCTTCTTTAGAAAGAAGGAAATAGCTCAAGCTTCTTTCCCCAACTTCTCTTTTAGCGTGAGTCATGGCATCTGACCTGATCTTGCCCAATCGGTTGTGGGGGGAGCCTGCTTTTACGTTTTGGGGAAATTCCCCATTCATACAAGGAGGCCCAAATGATGAGAAGCTATTTATCTGTTTCCCTGCCTTAGTTGAATCTGTAGATGATGTTGGAAATTGCTTTTGCTGTCTTTGTAATTATAATGAGAAATATAATTTTATAGAAGGCAGAGAGTAAAATCCACCAGTGGATCTTCCTCCTCTGTATCTCACAGAGGACAGTAGTCCCTAGTGTTTCTGCCACTTTGAGTTGTATGTCTCGTTACTTGAACAGTCTGAACTCCTTGAATAAACTTCTGAGTGGATCTTAATAATGATTGCATGGTATAATTTTCCATCCATCAGTTATAGCACAAAGGGCATACTCCAGATAAAAAGATTCTGGTCCCACTAATTTCCCAAAATTGAGTTCCACTGAATATCAAATGCACACCCACACACTGCGAAATCAGGGTGAAGTGAGGCTTGAAGGGATAATGAGGTTGAAGGCGATTAAGAATCAGCTTGCTCTGACACTTGTCCTTTGTTTCTGTGAATACCATGCCTACTTGGGTCTACTTAGTGTCAATGAAACAATTCTGAGAGATTAATTAAGCCATGTGAGGATAGCACAGGGAATGTAGATTGTTTGATGTAAATCAGTCTGTTCCTGTGGGAGGTAATCCTCTCTCTCTGTCTCTCTGTCTCTCTCTTTCTCTCTGTGTGTGTCTTTCTCTGTCTCTCTTTCTCTCTGTCTCTATCTCTGCTCAGACTAAATGATGGATTTTAATTAATGCAAGGTATATAATATTAAAATATTATGATACTATTCTACCCATAAGTAAGAACTACTGAGAATTGAGAAATCACAACTAGCAAAATAAAAAAGGAAACATTTCTGTTAATATTCAACTATTTTGATTTATAAATGTATAATAAAATCATTTTATTATACATTTTAACAGATTTGAGAACAGGGAGATAATCTATATCCCTTTTGAATCTCAGTATTAGAAAACAGGTGATCTAAGATCAAGACCTTCTGGTGTAGGAAATGCCCTCCTCTCTGAACATTACCACTCATAATTGTCAGAAATAATAAGAATGATGTGAAAAGCTTATCAAGTTCTACCCCTGTGGTTTTCGGTTTTTAGAATCCCAGAAGAATCAAGATGAATTCTTGAACATGTATTTAGTAATTTACCAAACAATTTAGTAGAATATTAGATTGATGATCACATCCTACATAACATCTGTTATTTGGGGGTTGGGTAAATTTTGGTTGCTGCTGTCCTAGTTTCTTATTGCTGTGATAAAACACCAACAGAAACCAGCTAGAGGAGGAAAGGGTTCATTTCAGCTTACAGATTGTATCAGTCCATCATTGAGGAAAGCCAGGGTAGGATCTCTAGAGAGGAATTGACACAAATTCTGTGACGAACACCGTTTACTGGCTCAATCCCAGGCTCATATTCGGAATACTTCTTTATATATCTCAGACCCACCTGCTTAAGGCTGGTACTACTGACAGTAGGTTGGACCCTACTACCTTAATTAACAATCAAGAAAATGGCCCCATAGACATCCCAATAGGCCATAGGTTTGAGGAGATTCCTCAGTGGAGACTCCTTCCTCCTATATGTGTTAAGTTGTCAACCAAGATAAATCATTATAATTTTAACACTTGGCAACATGATACTGCAGTGTAAAACATAGTCCAACAAAATTTCTCCAGTCCTTAAAATTTTCAACATTTAATTTTTTATTTTATTTTATGCCTTCTTTTGAAAGGAGATTTTTTTTTCTTGCATGATATATTCCAGTTATGGTTTCCTTTCCCTCTTTTCCTCCTAGTTCCTTACACCTCCTCTCCAATCTGGGTTCACACCCCTTCTGTCTCTCATTAGAAAAGAACAGGATTCTAAGAGATAGGAATTCAATATAACAAAATAAAATATAATATGATAAAACAAAAACGATCACATAGAAGTTAGATAAGAGAAACCAATGTAAGGAGAAGAGCCCAAGAGAAGACACAAGAATCCAAGACCCACTCATCTGCACACTCAGGAGTCTCATAAAAACCTAAACCGGAAGCCACAATATATACACCAAAGACTAGGGGCAGACCCACACAGGCTTGTGCATGCTGCTTCAGTCTCTATGAGTTTATATGAGTGTTGATTTAGAGGGTCTTGTTTTCTTGGTGTCCAACATCCTCTCTGGGTCTTACACTCTATCTTTCTTCCTATTCTATAGGGTTCCCTGAGCTCTGAGGGGAGGGGTTTGGTGGAATAATTCTATTTAGGACTGTGTGTTCCAAGGTTCTCGCTCTGCGTAATGCCTGGCTGTGGCTCTCTGTGACATCTGCTGCAGGATGAAGCTTCTCTGATGATGGCTGAACAAGACACTGATCTGAGTATAGCAGAGACATGTTATCACTACTTTTAAAAAGTAGTATTTAGTTTTACCCTAGGTCCCTGAGCTATCTAGTCTCTAGTTCTTGGTCACCCTATCAGTGTCTGGTATGAGCTCCATCTCATAGAGTGGACCTTAAATCAAAACGGTTACTGGTTGCTACCACAAGCTTTATGCCATCATCACTGCACGTATCTTGCAGGCAGGGCACCGTCGTAGCCCGATGGCTTGTGGCTGCTTGGTGTTTGTGTTTCTCGTTTGTAGCCAGCAGAGTTCCTTCCTGTACCAATGACCCTAGTAGGGCTGAGGGCTCTGTGAAGGCACCAGCTTGAGTTCTTCATGTTCAGTGAGTTGAATGGGTGTCTTGCTGTCAGTTTGTGGAGAGCAACCTGTAATCTTGGGAATGCCCGTGGGATTCCATTGTCCAATAGGTCAGTTAAAGGTAACCCAGTCCCAGTACTGGGATGATAGCTTGTCACCAGGCTTTATTTGGTGACAAGAAATGGCCAGTTGGGAATCTATCTCCTCCATCATGTGGTGATTTCATTTAAATCACCTTCATATATGTGTATATTTATGAAACTTCTACTGTATCATGTTTCTATACTGTCCCTCAAATGGCCCTTAATTTTAGCTCTCTCTACCCATATTTCCTCCCTCAGTCCCCTCTCCCTCTCCCTCTCCCTTCTCCACTTGCTTTTCCTGTTCCAGCTCCCTCATTCATCCATAGCTATCCGTTCCATTTCCCTTTCCTAACAAGACCTATCTGTACCCTCAGTCCCCTACTCTCATCTACTCTGTGAGGTTGTAAGGATTGTAGCTTAGTTGTCACTGAGCAACAGCTAATATCCATATACAAACAAACACATGCCATATTTGTCTTCCCGGGTCTGAGATATCTTACTCAAAATGACCTTTTCATTTACCTATATAACTGGATTTCATACTATTTTTTTAACAGCTGAGTAATACTCCATTGTGCAAATGTACTACATTTCTTTATTCATTCTTCTGTTGAGGGATATTTAAGTTGCTTCCAATTTCTGGCAGTTATAAATAGAGAAGCAGTTTAACATGCTTGAGTAAGTGTCTTCGTTGGAAGATGAAGTGTCCTTTGGGTATATGCCCAAGAGTAGTGTAACTGGATCTTGAGGTAGATTGATTCTCGCCTTCCTGAGACGTTTCCATACTGATTTCCACAGTGGCTGTACAAGTTTGCATTCACATAGCAATGGATGAGTGGACCCCTTACTCCACATTCTCACCGGCATGAGCTGTCTCGTGTAGCGTGTAGTCATTCTGACAGATTTAAGACCTCAAGGTGATTTTGATTTGTATTTTCCTGATGATTAAGGATGTTGAACACATCTTTAAATGTTTTGTTTTTATCATGTGTTGAACTATCTCTACATCTCTAGATGACTCCTACTTGATCATCATGGGTGTTCTTTCTGATGTGTTCTTAGATTCAGTTTGCAACTATTTTACTAACCATTTTACACCTATGTTCATAAGAGAAATTGGTCTGTGTTTCTCTCTGTGTGTCTCGGTCTGTCTCTCTCTCTCTCTCTCTCTCTCTCTCTCTGGTCTTTGCATGCTTTGGATATCAGGGTACTATGGCCTTGCAAAATGAATTTTTCAATGTTCCTTTTGTTTCTATTATGTGGAATATTTTGAGTACTAGTATCTCTTCTTTGAAAAATCTTCCCTAAAACCATCTGGTCCTGGGCTTTTTTTGGTTGGGAGACTTTTAATGACTGCTTCTATTTCACTAGAGATTATATGTCTGTTTAAATTGCCTATCTCATCTTAACTTTGGAATTTGGTACCCTTTGCCTGCTCTGTACCATAGCTTCATGTGTTGAACATGAAGAAATACTCCCCAGATTTTGTTTCAATAATGTTAATATCTTATCAATCACAGCTTTGTTTTTAGCCTCAGCTAATTGACATCCATTGTCCCAGTAAAGCCAAGATTTAATTTCCATTTCTTTCTTTTTGCAAAATATATTGTATTGTTCTTTAAGAGCATTTAAGGTTTGGCATTAAACCTGTCTGCATGCCTTTCGGCAAACTTACATCTCTGTCATCATGTCCAAGTGCCTTCAGCTAGTAATATTTCATTAAATCCAAAAGAAAAAATAGTTTTAATTTTGATTAAAATTTTTGTTTCTGAGAACAATTGACATTAGTTTCATTTAACACAAAAACAATGGCTGTTTTCTGTTGCTTTATACAGTCTTCTTCTCACACAAAACCAGAAATGTGAGCCTTCTAACTCAGGCAGATGTAGGATACTGATGGATACTTCCATGCACATACCATTCATCTGATTACCAATTTCTATCATAAATTGTTGCTCATTTTTTCCAGCTCTTCAAGCTCATAAAATGTAATGCAGCTGATGCTGACTGGGCCCTCAGGCTGCTTTTGCCTGGTACAGGCAGCTTCAGAGGATGATGGCCTGACTTCCACTAGGCAATTTCCTGTGCTTTCAGACTGCAAGAGTGTACCAGCTCCTCCTTCTCCAACACTGCCTAACTACAACAGAGACAAAATGTACAATGGTTGTCAGAGTTCAAGCAATTCTTCATTCACTTACTTAGATTCATTTACATACTAGATGATGGAGAAATTAATGTGGATTATTTATGGCAAGTGCAACCAATACGATATAATCATTTGTTATTGAAGAATATGTCAACTAACTCAGCAGCTCTACATAAAATAAAATTTTAATTCCCATATACATTTCACACGATGAGCAATGCATTGAGATACATCCTTACTGTATTATCCTTACTGTATTATCCCTTTATGAACTTTTACTGTAATATCTTCATAAGTTCTAAAGGTTGCCTTTTAATCTGAAATTACTCATATATTTTACATTCATACATGAAGTATACATGAAACCCTGATGAATGATTTTCTATGATACTCCCCTTTTTCTTTTAAAAGATCCAGTTGGCCTTTCTTCTTTCTGACTTTATGTCGATCTCAATGGATGACACAAAGTCATCCATTTAGAGGACTTTTGAGATTTCACAGAAGCAGTGTCATTAAGTGATACTGCAACACTTATGTGTTTGCCCATAAGAGAATTAAAATTATATGGTGTAAATATTCATGTGTTAATTTTTGTTTACTAAAAGTCAAAAAAAAGACTTTAAGAATTGATGATAACAATATAGTTATCCTTTACAAATGAGTTTCTAGCAACTTTACTGTGAAAATAATTTCAATTATGTCACCTTGTAAAGAATACAAGATTTGCCATATTAGATATTCAGTTCCTGATGCATAAAATATATTGAAGCCAAATATCTATTTGCAGTATTCCGGTTCCCAGATTCCTATTCAACAAAAATCCCAAGACTGTTTAATTTGTCTTAAATTTGTAACTTTAGGATGATAGTCCTGGTCCTTTTTGCTCTTGATCAAGTTCTGACCATCAGCCAGGCAGTACATTGCCATTGTATAGCTACTGGGTTTTGTGTCTAATTAACAGAAAGGAAAGAGACCATTTGTTGATGATTACCAAATGGTACATTGTGAATTTACTTCTTAAAATAAGACATCTAATACACAGAACCCAACAAAGGGAACACATAAGGGTAATAACTATAGAGACCACAGTTCTAGTAAAGAAAAAAAGCAAAATCCAGCCTGAAATTAACAACAGTAAGGACAAGAAAGCAATCCCTCCCACACAGCAGAGAGCAGAGGGGACTGGGAGAGTGGCTCTGTGCATTTCCCTAACAGGGAAGAGGCAGGGTTGGTGAGGAACTGCCAGATCCTCCCTGAGACGCATTGTTTTACATCATATTTCCTTCTTAGATGATGCATATCCAATGTCTGCTTTCTTCTCTGTCTGGTACTCTGCAGTTCCATCCAAAAATATATTATTGCTATTAACTTGTGATATCAAACCTTTGAAAGCAATTTATTGAGGTACAATATTAATAACCCTGTGAAAAGCTTGAGAGTAACATGTGATATACCCATCAATGTAACCTTCTCTACCCATCTCCTTCCTTAGTTCTCACTAATAAGTGCACGAATAAGACGGCTAACACAATTTTAAGCCAAATTTGATGCAAGTTTTAAATACTGGCCAGGGCAATGAGCACTGTCCTGGTCCATACCCCAGATTCCTAGAGTATGACCGTGAGTTAGTTAGTGAAAGGCTTATAAACACAACATCAACAACAGCCTCCAGAGCACCACAAAGTTATTTGTTCCTGGGCAAGTGAGACTTACAGGTTTGAGACATTTTTTTTATAGATCTCTGAAACTCAGTATTTTAAACTTAGAACATTACTCTCACCATCACAGTTCCCTAATTAAGACTAGGGTCACCAGGGCTAGTTAGATCCCTGCAGATCCCAAGAAGGGTGTAATAAAACATCACAATGTTGTGAATTTTTATACACTAAATAGTGGAAATAAACTTACAAGGAATTAATATGCTTGATAAATCTCTTAGAACAAGGCCTATTACATGCTGCAAGATTAAAGTTATTAAAAAACACAGTCATGGGTTTTCCTCGCTTCATTTATGTTAACCCATTTTAGAAGCAATTGGTTTTGGGATTACATCTCCAAATAATCTCCCAATGTCTAAACCGACTCTGTCATTCTCAGAGTAATCCTTCAGAGAAGATTTTTAAAGTCCTAGCCCTAAGGCACTTTGATTATTTGAAATTACTCTAAGCTAAATCTTTGCTTAATGAAAATTAATGCCCTAGTTAATAGAGACATTTAATGTTTTTAAATTTCATTTGGGACAAGGATTCTTGAAACCTACAAAAAATTCAAATTTATTGTTTTGAAGCCTTCAGAATTTTGACAGAATTGCCTTATGTCCTTTGAGTGTATGGCCACAGAACCTGACAGATCTTCGGATCACTGGTCTCTACAGGAAACTAGAGGCTTTGGTCTATCACAGAACATGAGCCATTTCTGAACAACCATATGAGTCAAAGTTTATTTTGTAAATCTCAGAAGCATCACGCTAAAGTGTAATCTTCAACTGAGATATAAAAAACATATGAATTATTCATATTAATAATATATCAGGTAGTGTTTTTACCTGCACACATCACAAAACTCAGGTAAGATATTTATTTTGTAAACATTTGTTTATGGCCAAATCTCCTTTTCTGTTTTCTGTCTTCTTGAACACATAGTGTATTATTATCTACACTCACCGAACCATAGGATACTGTTTTCATTGCTGTGTGAAATATTAGATTGCTACTAGAATCTGGAAGCCAGGAACCTTCACTCTTAATTCTTCACATCAACCCCTTTAAAAGGTTGTTTTAGTGATGCTTATGTTTATTTCATTGCTGCATGCTTATCTATTCAAGATGCTTTGAAGTGTTCACTTTGCTTCATTTGATAATTAGTATAATTATATAAGCAGTATATATGTAGTAGAACAGAAAAATGGCTAAATATTTTCTACTTAGGATAAAATCCAACCTGTAGTCATTCGTAAAATACTAATACAGCTGTTTTAATAGGTTTGAGATCAGTCAAGGTGATTTTCTCAAAGCCAAAAAATCATTATTGTCCTTTATTAAGATGATTCTTACCTTCTATATCACTACAACTTTGGACTCCTTTCCTATTTAGCTCTGTTCTCAGAGCTACCAGAGGCCCACAAACATAAGGGATTCTTACTGGCTAAAGATCAAGTTAAAGTGGCTTCTTACTTTGCTGTTAGAAACCTTAGAAATTTATGAGCCAATGTGGTGAAATTGTTCATTAATATTAGATGAAGTGCTGGGATTAGTTAGTATTGCACTTATTAGTGTCCACGAATCACTACAGGAAGACCCCAGACTTAAATAGTATGCAAAAGCAAAGAGCGCTTGATTTCACAGAATTTCAACACGCAGAGGTCTACCGTTTACCAGGATGGAGACGCTGAGTGAGCTTAGAGGCTCACTTTTAAAGCCTGTTAGGGGAATTTCAGAGAAGAGTAAGTAGGTAACTTTTATCCTCATTGGTTGGTTCTATTTCCAGGGGTGTGGGTGTCTTTGGTATTGGTCAAGGTTCTGGGGAATTTGGGGGAGTTTTTAAAACTGTTGTTGATTAACTATTTTCCAACTCAGGCCAGGTGGCAGGGCAGCTCTTGGCAGCTCCTGATTGGCTGCCCCTGAGAGGTGGCTTTCCTTGGAATTGACTTGTTTTGAACTTTTCCAGTTCTAGGAAACAGACACTCAGGCCTAGTCTCCTAAATTGCCAATTTGTAACCAGACATGGAATCATCTTGGCTCTGGCCAACTCAGTCCTTTCAAACTAAATGTCTGAGTATCCCAGTTGTTCTCTTTAAAATAGGAACAACTGCATCTATTGGTGTATCAGTGATAATGTTTTAAAAAATCTCAACTATGCAAGATAATTCTAGTTGTAGGGCAATACTACTTAATACTATTGACAGCATCTGAGAAAGATGAAATAAAGAAGAATTTTTCTTTTTCTGTGAAACAAACAAAAATTCAGACAACAAATATATGAAGCATTGTTCTTGGCTATTAGATACCAATCAGACCAAGACAGCAACTCCTGTATATGGAGGACAAACAACACTGGGACTGACTGGAACGTCTCAAGGCTGCAACAGTGGAGAAGCCAGGAGGATCCCAGCAGCCTTTCTCCCATGAGAAAACAAAAGCGATGTCAGGGTGCCCACAGAGACTGGCGTACAGACACAAACACAGAGAAGAAAGCTAGGTCTCTGTGAAGCTCAGCGCTCCCCACCCTCAGTATTTCAGCTGAGTACTGATCAGCCTGTGACCTTGAGGAAAGTGTTCAAGGCCAGAGAAAGAGCCACAGAATAGGAGCATGCACCTAGCTCATATTTGGAATGGAAGACTGTATGTTCCCAGTGCACAGATATAACAAATCTTAAAACAGACTTCAGATCGCAGAACGTTCAAGCTGTATCCAGAACAGAGTTTTAAAATATCACAATATATTTACATCTGTGCTTGTACTCAATCAGATAAACTTCATAATATCTAATAATAATATATTTAATAAATAATGATGATGATGATGAATAATTTCAGAGTGTATAAGGAAGCAGGAAGTAAAAATCAATCAACAGACTCCAGACACAGATGCAGAAACACTTCGTAGGAACATTAAAATGGTTATTACAACTAGGAAAAGCTGATAATATTTAATAGGTTTGTAAATTATGTACTGAGAACTCTGAAATAAAACATCAGAAGGTAAAAGATTTAATCTAATTCTTAAATCCAAGATAGAAAAATATACTTGACAGAATTATCAACTGATTAGATATCTCACAAACAAAGCATAGTACATTTATAGATATAACATGAAAACTATTCCAGTCACCAATTTAATAAGCCAGAATAATCCCTAGCTACATTCTAAATATTTGTCCTTATACTCACAGATAAGTGCAGTCCTCACCCCTCATCAGAGGAGCTGCTGTTTACAATAGATGGAGACAGTTATTGAAAACCACAACTGACCAAAATGGAGCCCAGTCCTGATGGGGCCATCTCCAGTACAGTCCATCTACCTAAGGCTTAGAGAACATTTCAAAAAACGGGGTGGGAAAATTCTAAGAGCCAGAAGATCAGGGAGTTTGCTGTGAGATTGTGTCTCCTATTAATATCAGAAGCTACGCCTAGTAAGTCTTACTAACTTGATTGCTTAACCATGAGCTGAACAAGGAAAAGAGACAGGTAATGTGGATGTGGGCAAGACCACAAAGCCTCAACCCTTCACAGACAACTACAGGATACTGAGGGATGCTGGGAGCTGGAGAAAGAGCATACCAATTAGTTATCCAATACCAAGTGGTCAGACCTAAAAAAACATACATGCAAATAACATTATACAGACTGAACAGGTTAGATTTAGAAATATAGAAATGTATATATGTATATGTATGTATATGTATGTATATACACATACATATATATTCATATGTACTCATATAGATATGTAAAGTGATATATATGTGATATTAATTCCTACCAAAATAGATATTATATATGTATATGCATATAATGAAAAATAGAGGGCATAAATTTGAAAGAGTATATGGGAGGGTTTGGAGGGATAATAGGGAAGGGGAAATGATGTAATAATTTACACCATAATCTTAAAAGCAAGAAATAACTTTAAAAACACTATTCCGGATGAAACACAAAAAAAGGTAAAAATGAACTTAATGTTGATATTTGAACAAAGTCTGTGGAACAATGTCAAATACAAGTTAGAGTCCATGTAGAATGATGGGGGCTAGTATTTAAAGAAATGTTATACACAAGTTTCTGAATGTTAGAAGTTTAAGAACTTTAACAAGTTTCAACATGGGCAGGCAAATGAGGTGTGTTCGCTGCCGAGCCTGACCTCTTGGGTTTGATCCCTGGAACCACATGGTAGAACTAACTTCTCTGTGAGTTGTCTTCTAGCGACAACATGCATGCTGTAACGTGTTCATGCCCCCCACCCACGTAAATACAATAAAATAATTTTAATGTCAACATGAGGGAAATGAAGAAAAAGACACTACAGTCCTCATAGTCTTCTTAACATCAGAAATAAAGAAAACACAACAGGTATTGAGGGAACATAATAGAGAAAGATAAGGGATTATGGCAAATTATTAATCAGAAGTGGTTCAGCAGAAGATGGGAGAGTGACATCATCCGTGGACTGAGGGGAAAGAAAAGAGCAAGCTGACATCCTGTTGCTTGGGAAAGACCAGGGAGATAATGACTGTCTAATGTGTACAAAGCCCGGTGCAGTTCGTCACTTGGCCTGAAAGTACTAAACATTTGATTGTGCACTTAAAACATAGAATTGATCAGTCTGTGCTATGTTTTACCTCCCAGTCTGTGGACCAAAAGTTGATGTTGCTAGCTCCCAAGAGAGCAGGGTGAGTTGAGCTCCTGCGTCCTTGAACATAGGGCCACACAAGGTAATGAAATACTACCAGCGTATGCTACCTATTCCCACCAAAATAAATACATGTTCTGTGCCAGCTCAGGTCACCATCACACTGTGTATTTAATAAACATTTATGAAACCTGAACATGCTAGTCCCTAACTGTGATAAACCAGCCCTTCCGTGGTATTTGTGTCTGTTCATTGGTGTCTGCTAATGAGCTCCACTCAGCCCATAATTCTATCATTCAGGCCATTCACACATTCGTTTTGCAAATGATTTATCAAAAACCTGTTCTATCCCCATGTTTTTATCTACAGTCTGTGGGTACAAAAGTCAATAAGAAATTTTGTTCTCGGGGAATCTTTTGTATTGGCAGATACACGCTTGACTATTATTACGATTAAAATGTTGAACTAGGAACGTGAGGGAAAAGCTATGGACAGCAGAAGGAATTGTTCATTCTGTGGAGTGCAGAAAGTTCTCGGTGAAGGTGCTGACTGTTTGGGTTGCCCAGTGTTAGTTACTGTTGCTATACTGACGGACATTCCTGTGTGAATGTTGTATGATGCATGTGTGTCTATATATGTGTGTATTATTTGTACATGTATATATCTGCATATATATGTATGTATGAGATGTGCACATACACATTCCTGTGCATAAAGTTTAAAAGTTGTTGTTGTTATTGTTGTTGTTTAGGCTGGAGAGATGGCTCTATCATTAAGGGCTCAGAAACTCTCTGTCTTCAATTCCAAGCACCCACATGACAATTAACAGTTTCAGGGCCTCAGATGCCATCTTCTGGACTCCATAGGCACCAGACACTCATGTGGTACACATTCATGTGTGCACACAAAGCACCCATACACATAAAAATAATAAAGTAGACTTTTATTACCATTTATTTATGTCTGTGAAAAAGCACACACCCATGAATGTGCATGCAAGTGCCCACAGAGGCCAGAAGGTATCAAATCCCCTGGATCTGGCGTTACAGATAGTCATGACCTGCTTGTGGGTGCTGGGAACTGAACTCCAGACCTTTGGTAGAATAGCAAGTGCTCTTAAATGCTTAGCCTTCTCTCCAGCCCTCAGACTATCATTTTGAAACAATCATTTTGTAATGCACGCATATTTTCTAATTCAGACCTTGAAACATGACAGAGTGGGCATGGTAGTAATCCCTGTTCTGCAATATCCATGGTTTTGGCTGAGACTACGTGTTTGGAAGCCTGATGTCTGGAAGGATGAATCAATCACCTAGTTTGACTCCACTCGCATTTCTGGCATGATCATGTCTGTTTTGTGAGACCTGGGTGGTGGGTTTGTCAAATAGAAATCCTAAACTTGACTGGCCCATGTTACCTGCTGTGCAGCATACCATCATATGTCCTGGAGGGTTTAGAAAAGTCCAACTTGTAACACTGCAGCTCAGGGATTCAACGAAGGTCCCACAGAACATGGAGATCACATTGGCTTTTTATGATCTAACCTTGGAAGTCACTAAAACTCCCATTAGTCACTCTGTACTCCCATTAGTTCCAAGCATCTTAAAATTCTACCAAATTCAAAGAAGAAAAAAGTAGACTTAACGTCTCAATGGAGGAGTGGCAAATTCAGGGCAGGGGGTGAGATGAGAGGCAATAGATGTGTAAGATGTGAATGTATAAGTGTGTATGACTGTCTTTGTCTATGTGTGTATGTGATGTGTGTGTATGTGTGTGCGTGTGTGTACGTGATGTGTGCATATGTTGTAGTTGATTAATCCACTCTAATCTCCCCAGCATGGCTATGCAAGTTCCTCACTACAGTGCCCTAATCAATGCTCTGGGTTCTGGAATGAAAGACACACACACACACACACACACACACACACACACACACACACACACACACTTCTATTCTAATATGCCTTAAACAATGCAATGGCTGGGCCACTCCCAAACTTCCACATGGCTAATGCTTCCCCTCTGATACTCCTGAATTATTACTTACTACAATCTATATTCCATCTTTGCTTTCCGAAACCCAATGGGGGCCCCCTGGGTCCCTCTTCCCAGGCTCTTACGTGATTGTTACTCTGTCTTCTGCAGCTCTCCAGCCTGTACCTTATTCCTTTCCTGGCATGGTGATTCTGCTTCTTCCTTGGTCCCCTTGCCTGGGAATCCTAAAGTCCTGCCTCTGTCTCCCTGCCTAGCCATTGGTCGATGGCAACTTTATTTACCAATTAGAACCAGCTGGGGGCAGGGACCCCCCAGAGTCTCACATGCGAGATTCTTGTGCAGTTTGGGAACTCATAATGCAAGCATTGAACCAAATCCACATCATGCATGTATGATGCATGTGGACATCTCTCTGTGTGTGCATTTTATTCACACATGTATATGTCTGTGCATGTCTTAGTTCAGGAGCAGAGGGGTGACAGATGCCTCGTCTAAGGGCACACATGAGGTCCCCACACGTGCACAGCATGGGCTTTACCCACCTGCCCCTCTTAGCCCAGCTTCCAGAGTCTTCATTTTCTGGGAACTACATATGTATCATGACATGGGAATAATCATACTGTGGCTTCTGCGTATTAACAGTCGTCTCAGAAAGACATCAAAACACAAATTAGGGGTTTGCTTTAAAGAACTTTGAACTTTTATTCTGGGGAAACTAGACTTCAATTTGTAGATGTGAGATTTCAGCTTGAAGTTCATTATTCGTGCTTTCAGCTCAGGCCTTGCTTGAGTTACCCTGTGGTTTAGAAGTATAGGCATAAGGCCTTAATGGGGTGGGGTGTGTTAAATGGCACAGGAGGACCAATCGAGACCATGATGGTAATTATGTAAATGACAATGTAAATGAAATAACAAACAGGTGAAATTAATATCTGCGTGTGAAATTGCTCAAGGCTAGCTAGCAAGGAAGTCATGAGTATGTATGGTGACTCTGAAATAGGTAAGATGACAGTGATCCCAGAATTGGGATGAGGAGGGACCAAGGCACACAACATGTCCTGGCCAGGTGATGCTGGTCAGGCCATGGGAGACACTTTCCCTTTGCGGACAGTTTTGAAATCATCTCTCTCTCTCTCTCTCTCTCTCTCTCTCTCTCTCTCTCTCTCTCTCTCTCTCTCTCTGGTAAATACAATGTGAGTGGCAGGCATCCAAAGCAGATGTGGCACAAACATGGAATGCTCACATTGACATTCTTACTGAAATTCATGTATATCAATTCTAAATTTTCTGAAGAACAGAAAAGAGCGAATCCATGCGGTTTAATTTTCATCCCCAATAGGAAAGCTGTAGCCAGAACACTGTTTTCTTTCCTTAATCACTGGTTCTTCTGTGTCCTGTTAGATTTTTAAAGAGATTCAAACTTCCTCCTACCAACTCCTGAGACATTATCAATTAACCACACACAGCCCATCGAACACAGCAGAGCTGTAATTAAACCAAATTGCCATGTAGTAGCTCTCACTACACAACGACACAGTGTTTTGTTAGGACCATGGAGAAAGTTTAATTACACGTCTAGACACCCCCCGAAGGCAGAGTGTCCGTATTATCTTTGAGTGTTCTTGAGAGTTTGATGGCTACATTTTTAAGAGATACGTGATAAGGTATATTTAGGGGATCTATCTGTTCCCTTTTAAATTCCACATCCCACTTTAATGCATACTTAGACTAGGAATTGTTTGTGCATCTGTGAATTAAAAGGTTTTTGAAGGGAAATGCCTAAATTTCTTCTTTTCGTATTTGATTTACCTTTCATTTGCAGCCAAATACTGTTATTTTTCCTTTAATGCATCCCAATGTCAACTCCTTCTTTTTCTCCCCAGCTCCTTCCCTTCCTCCCTCCCTCTGTCTCTCTGTCTCTTTCTGTGTGTGTGGTAGTTTGGGTGTTGGTGGGTGGGTGGGCTTGCACATGCGCGCACACACACTTGTGTCATGGAACGTATTTAGAAGTCAAAAGACAATCTCAGCAGCATCGATGACTTTGTTTGAGAGGTCTCTTGTTCATTTTGCCTACTCCAGACTAGTTTCCCAGAATTCTCCCGTCTCTATCTCCCATCTTGCCAGAGGAGCAATGGCTCAGTCGCACTACTGTGCCAAGCTTTATGTGACATCTGAGGACCCTAAGTCAGTTCCTTCTACTTGTGAAGCACACTCTTTCTTACTTACTGTGCTACTGCCCAGCCTCACTCTTACTTTTCAGTGTATAAAGCATGTGCTAGGCCGGGCAGTGGTGCCGCACACCTTTAATCCCAGCACATGGGAGGTAGAGGCAGGTGGATTTCTGAATTCGAGGACAGCCTGGGCTACACAGAGAAACCCTGTCTCAAAAAACCAATAAATAAGTAAGTAAATAAATAAATATTGAAAAGCATGTGCTATTGTGTAAGACACCATCACCTTCAATACCATTCCTTCTCCATCTTTGAGCAAAAGCCACCTGTCCCCTGAGACTGGAATGCTTTCTCCTTTCATCCCAGCCCTGCCTGGTCAGTCTCACAGATGCCCAGACTGGACAGACATATCCCTGATGCCCATCCTAGATATATATTTAAATTTACTTATCACTTATTTCTTTGTAACTACAGAGCATTTTTGTGCATTGTCCCACACTATGCATTACTTTTTAATATAATGTCTAATTGCCCAAACATTTCTGTAGCCTCTAGCCTGAAATCTCCTCTTCTCTGAAACCTGGCATCATACAGTGAGAATAAGAACATGAATCAATTACACACACCTCCTTTTTAAACGTTCTCAGCATCCCGAGAGAAGTTGCTTCTCACCAGGCACTTGCTCTAATCCTATATGCGAACAAGTTTTATGTGCTGTTCATTTGTAGGCTGTATGTATGCTACTTCAGTTCCTTTATACGCTTGCATTCTCTCAGCATAAGATTTGTGTATTTAAAACCAGGCCGACCTGCTGGCCATTACCTTCTGTGTGATAGTTATCTAACATGACAGTGCTCCGTTTAATGACTGTTGTCAAAAGAAATACATGTTTCATTAAAAGT
The DNA here is from genome assembly GCF_011762505.2 of Arvicanthis niloticus. NCBI lineage: Eukaryota > Metazoa > Chordata > Mammalia > Rodentia > Muridae > Arvicanthis > Arvicanthis niloticus. The sequence goes on along the minus strand of NC_047671.1, from coordinate 54,244,222 downwards.
TTAACTGAGTGAACGGTTTTAGTTTTTTAGTTGAATTTAGGAGGAAATAGTGTAGATAAAAACCATTGTCGTAGAACTGATAGTTATACATTTACCAAAATGTTATGGCATGTGTGTTTGGACATATCTGAAGAAGAATATCTACTCATGATCCTCCACTCTGGTAACCTGGGAGACGCATGCCACAGCCAGAGTAGGAGCTAGAGTCTGAGCATCCTTCATTGCCTCTTCTCTTGTTGACCACTCCAACCTGACACCCAGACTTCCCTACCCAGCGGCATCCAAAACCCACCTCTCTGCCAGCATCCTGTTTCCAAGGAGAACAAATGACAGCTTCTTTCTGCTTTGCTGGAGACTAGTTTGAACAGAACAAATCAGGGTAATGACATGAAGAAATAGGACAATTTGGGGAAAATTTTGGAATTAAAAATGAACAGAACTTAGTTATGAATTTAGGAGAGGCAGATGAGAGATGAGAAAGACAGTCTCTGAATTTGCTGAGAGCCTCTCGCAGACTGGGAAAGCCCTCTACACTGATACACACCCCCTGCTCTCGTAAACTATCCCCTGCCCTGTGTGTTTTTAAGCACAGTTTTCTTTTTGAGATGCACTTCTAAAAATCCTAATGCTTGTTGTTGAGCCATAAGATTATGGTAGAACTTAAAACATCAAACATAGACATCGGAACCATGAATAAAATTACACAACTGTTACTTCACTGTCTTCCCTGTGTAGTACCTGCATGAAAATGGGATTGTCCACCGTGATCTCAAACCAGAGAATCTTCTCTACGAAACTCCAGCCCCTGATGCACCACTCAAAATTGGTAAGAAAGTTTTCTAATATTCCATGACCCATTTTTCCCAAGCAGAAGTAATTTGCTGGATGAAGTTATCCATTTTGTTCTATCCAGGATTGCCTCTGTCCGGTTTCCTTCAAACCTTTTCATCTGTGAGTAACAGTGAATCATTTGATGGTTGATACCCTTGGGCGGTTAACAAGCGCCATTGCTGGAAATTTCAATGAGTCCCAGACTCGGTGTTTAGTAATGATAAGGACCCTGAGAGATAACCTGGTGTTTTTAAAATAAGTTTATAGTGAACATTCTTCTTGTGATTTGGTTCCTAACTTTGAATTGCCCAATTATTTGGAGCTCAACCTTATATAATGAAGAACTTTAATACAAAATACTTGCTACAAATTAGTGAATGTAGACTCCAAATCCCTTGTTTCTATTAACAGAGAAAACGCAAAGACCATATTTCCAGATTGTTTTCTACAAGATGCTGTTGCCTCATCTGGGTAAAAACTCCCTTTTATGTGTATTTGTGAGGACATAATTTTACAAAGCATTTATTGTTGGCCAAATCAAATAATATTTTAAATTCTGCATTGCTTTAGAGAACCCTAAAATGCTCATGTATAGACCAACATACCAAAATGTATACAAGACTTTCTCAAACTTCATTGACTGTAGAAACCCACCCTATATAAGCATTCAGAAAAACTATAATGGTGAACTTTGGGCAAGTCTTATCTACCCATTGAAAGCAGCCCTTCAGGAGGAAAACACATTACATTTTATATCCCATATACATGATGAAGCAAATTTTTGTTTCCAAAGACAATTATAAGTTGTTAAGAGGTGACTTCTCTTCAGCAGAATCTCTATAAAAGCCACTGAGGGGTGTTCTCTCCTCTTGGCTGTCTTTTAGAGGTAAGCTGATATGTTCAGTGCATTTACAAGTGTTAACACCTCTGAAAATTAAGTTGTTCTACTAAGGAAGAGTTCAGGCTGTGTCCTGAGAGCAAGAATCTAAGAAAGCATTCGGAAAAGCCTGCTGGGCAGCCAGCTTGTTCTGGTAATCACTCCTCAAAGACAGTGGGCAGCAGGGGGTCTCCATTTCCTTTGACATCACTTTCAGAGAGGTCATCCTTAAAGAAGTCTCTTTAGATGGATGGATAGACACTAATTCGTGCAGGAAAGCCTTTCTTTCTGAAAGGCTGCCTGTTGTGTTCCAAGATGTGGTCAGGGGCCTTGTGGAAATGTGGGTGTTATTTTTGAAGTCTAAAATGGCATCCATTCTGCAACTGCCTCTCTTGAAGAATGGCCTCGAGTAGCTTTCTGAGAGTTCTGAAGAAAGGTCATTCAGCAATAGGTCAGCACTGTAGCAACTTGGATAATATTTTACCAAAGTAATACACAGAGAAATAAATAAAATAACTTGATTACAGGAGCATAGATTATTATCTGTCAACCATTAGGAAGTGATGTTGTTTCTTTTCAATCAGAATAAGCTTTTGATATTTTTTGTTTATTTCCATGGCATTTATGAAAATTTTTTTTATTTCACTTGTGAATTAGACTCTGACTTATATCACTAAGTCTATATTGTCTTCTGGAGTTACTAAGAAAGCGCGTAATGAAGAAAACTAAAAACATGTTAATGTATTTGAGATTTAGAGAAAATTCAAGCATTATAAATTACTCATAAATGTATTTTTGGGTAATGATTTGTTTTCCAAGTTAAAGAAAGGCGTCAATTACTATTTTCTTTAGCTTCTTCTGAAGCAACTGCTTTCCATCCACATCCACCCCAGCACTGGATCAGAGGTCAACAGATACATTGGTTTTGTTTTTGAAAAGCAAGGGTACTTATAAAAGCTGAGAAAAGTCTCGGTGCACTAACTTCTTCTCTTGTACTTCTAGCTGATTTTGGACTTTCTAAAATTGTGGAACATCAAGTGCTCATGAAGACAGTGTGTGGAACCCCAGGGTACTGCGGTATGCTCTGATGCTGACATTTTACCTTTATTGAAATCTATTTTTACCTAATGACCTGATTTTACTTCAACTCCCAATGTCTCTATTTATACATGTTTTAATGTGGCCATTAAATGGCTTGGCTTTGGTTGCAGAATGACTGGGGCATATATAAATGATATTTGGATCACCTTTTGTCTCTCCTTGGGTGGGGGGTGCTCAGTGATATGGAATGTAGGACACCTGTGTCACAATACTTGTTGAGTTAATGCTGCTCTGGGAGACATGGAGGAGTGGACGGTCAGCCTGTAGGGAACAGGCAGGGGAGCACACAGCAGGGTGTGTGGTTACAGTTAAAGCCACTGGCCTTCCTAACTTTCTTTGCTTTTCCTTTGGAATGTGCATGAGGAGAAAAGATGATTCATTTAGATAGAATACAGGATAATGAGAACGGGGTAACCTCGCCTGTTACTAGAGCTCACCACCAAAATAGCTTGGCTCTGGGTCTGGCCATTCAGCCATATCAAGAGAAAAATGACATAAAATATATAAAGTAGAAAAACAGATTTACTTCCAGTCTTCTTTAAAACGTGGGCTAGCACTGCTTCTCAGTCTGTGTCTGCGTTCCCCTTGGTAGCTTTACAGTTTATAGAAGGGACACAGTAAAGCTACTTGTGTAGATTCAGCTATGGATCCCAACAGTCAGGGTGAATGCTGTCTTCCTCATGACCGTGGCTAGGGCTGGAACAGAGAAGCCCACCTTCACCTTAGCATGGTACAGTGTTTCTTGTAGAGAACCAGACCTGAAAAAGTCAATGATAAGAAAACATCTGTCTGAAGGCATATGGCTTACATTAATTAGGTTATCCTGGGCATTGCCTATCTGGGCTTCCCAAGAAGAGTGTACCAGCCACCCTTAAGGTAGACAGTGCTAATGGCCCTCTCTCCTCTTGCCTGACCTCCCAGGATGAGCTGAAGGCACCCTGGGTAGAGCCCTCAATTTACAGACAGAACAAAAGCTTTTGATCCATGCTAGCATGCACCATCTCATCCTTTTTTATAACTAAATTAAGATAGCAATAACCTAGCCAGAAATAAAACAACTTCCAAACATTAATCCAGTGTTCCTAAAGCTTGTGATCAACACATATGCAACAGCTCAGCCAAAACTTTTGACTCTAGAAAAAAACAAAACAAAACAAAAGGAAACTTAGTGTCACCACATGAAAGATGAGTCTCTTAGCATCAGTCTCTACACAGCCTGATCCCAAGTGGTCAGTTCTGGGCCTGCATAAATATAAGAAGTGCTAAATGAACTCTGTAGGTTTTTTATTTATTTATTTATTTATTTATTTATTTATTTTTAAGATTTATTTATTTTATGTATATGAGTACACCATTGCTTTCTTCAGACACATCAGAAGAGGGTATCAGATTCCATTACAGATGGCTGTGAGCCACCATGTGGTTCCTGGGAATTGAACTCAGGACCTCTAGAAGAGCAGTCGGTGCTCTTAACCACTGAGCCATCTCTCCAGCCCCGATTTTATATTTATGTTATCAATAATAGTTATGGATTTGTGAGGGGGAGTGAGACACAGAAGGAAGTGGAGAAGAATGTGGGAGGGAGTGACGTAGATACAGGGTGCATGTATAAAGTGTGCACAAAACCCTTTTAAAAGTAGATATGTTTTATACAAGCAGAGGATGATATTCTTGTGTCCTGAGTCGAAATCTAAGCAATATTAAGGGCTTCTACAGCTATGGCCATGTGGGTGCCACAGACCTCATTGTCAGGGACTCAGTCCTTGTCTCACAGTTCAAGTTGGCTCCTGAAAATCAGTCATCAGTTCTGTGTTCCATACAACAAGAAGGAAAGAAGACCAAAACAGACAAACAAAATAGAAAAAAAAGTACTCCTTCTTAAAGGCAAGTAGACATGAAACATACACATCACTTCTGCTTTCATAACATTGACCATGTGTAGTCACAACCTCTATACTCTCGGTGACTCCAGCAATGTCCCTGATAACTAGACATATTGCTGTCCCATGTTAATTGAGGGTCCTGTTGCTAAGAGATGTCATTCATTTTGGATTCTGTAACAAAATATTTTAGACAGAGTTACTTACAAGCAACAGATCTCACCGTTCTGAAAGCTCGGTCATCTGAGATCAGAAAATTGGCTGATTAGTTTCCTGGCAAGGGTCCTGCTTTCTGTTAGATAGTGCCAGATGGTTTGTCTTCCCAGGGCAACAGACTTGATGTTTCTCTTGAGCCTCTTCTATAGGTGCTAAGTCTACTCAGGTAGGCTTCGCCATGAGGACTGATCCCACAGCAAAGACCCCACCTCCTAAATCTGTCACCTTAGGGGAAGTAAAGATATCATTATATGAATATTTGAGTCAACACAGATTTAGGCCTTAGCATTAAGAATGAGTTTGGAGGCTGGACGGATGACTCAGTGGTTAAGGGCACTGGCTGCTCTTCCAGAGGTTCAGAGTTCAATTCCCAGCAACTACATAATGACTCACAACCATCTGTAATGTGATTTGATGCCCTCTTCTGACATGCAGGTATATATGCAGATACAGTACTCTTAAATATAAAAATAAATAAATCTTTATTTCTAAAAAGGAATGAGTTTGAGTTAAGCAACTCATTCCCTCTGCTGTAGGCTAATAAAGCAAGGTATATATCTTAGAATAAGAGCATGAGACGGTTGCACTGTGCAGTTTGATGAAGGCAGCTTGTGGGTTTGTTTTCATGGGGTTTGTTTCCCTTAGAACTATTTTCTGACCATGTCTCTTGGGTCCTTTTCTCCTACTTGTGTCATATACTCTATTTCTGCCTACAATAATTCATATGTTTCTGTTTGTCCTCCTGTATTCCCTTCATGCCTACATGTGTCCAAGACTGTGGGGGGAGAGATTGAATTTAGTTGGACCAAATACGATCATCTGTTTATCATCAATAATTACTGGATAATTGACTAGACAATTAAGAGAAAAATGAGAACAGATAATAAAGATTGCCCATAAGAAAAAAATAATGAACAACGTGATGGTCATTGTTTAATATAAAACACTAAACATGGCCAGGAGATGAGTTGGTCAAAACAATTCCCCAAGAGCTGAACAACCATAGAATAGTACAATCAAAAATAGAGAAAATAATGTTCTCTTAGAATCCTTTCTATGACTGTACACAAGCTATGTCCTCTCAGGGACATAGGAAGAGCCAAGAGAATGATTTGTTCTTTCGGCACACAGAACAGTCATTGTAAGAAGAACTGATTCATTCATTGATAAAAGGAACACTGGATATTAACTGTCTAGTAGACTCTGTGTTAACCTCTGAAGTCACAGGCATAAACACAGTATTCAAAGATTTCATAGGCTACAAAAGAAGAAAATCAAGGTTTCCTGTGGCAATTTCTATATTTATCTGAGCCAAGGGATCAGGGATTCAGAGGCAGAGTACTAACTTTGGTTCGAGGGATATTAGAAAGAGAGACATTTTCAGCTCTATTATGAAGGGAAATGGAAGTTCTGTAGAGAGGTGCCCATGTGCACTCTCAGTGGGCACAGAAAGAACAGATTCCTAGAGGGGTGGCAGTGCCTGGCCAGTCCAGAAGCTGTCTGTTACTTTGATACTCTGGACAGCTGGGATGTGGAGTCCTTGGGACATAGATACAGGTGGATTTAGACAGATAGGGTGCATATATTATGAATGACTCTATATGTTCTCACATAAACACCCCCCTACACACACACACTATATACACAAGTAAACAGATAACTTAAAAAATAAAAAGTGATTTAAATGAATCTGTATTGCCACGGAATTTAAAAGTATTAGGAATGGTGACTCTTAGCTTTGAATTGGAATATTTTGAAACGAAGTCTGTGTTTTATAAATATCTTGACACATAACAAGTGAATTTGAAAGGAAAAGATTTAGGAAGCAGTGAAGTCAGAAATCCAAGTTATTGTCAATACTGTTTCCTGCCTTTAATCACAAAACTATAAATAGGTTCTCCTTGGAGAAAATAGTTGACCGGCTCTGAAATCAGTTCAGATATCATTGAGAAAATACTATTTAGTGTATTGTCCTTGACATAAATGGGCTCACTAGTATATACTGTCAACTTACAATGGTAACCTGATTTCTATCATTGTTGTTGTTGTTGTTGTTGTTGTTGTTGTTGTTGTTGTTATTATTATTATTATCATTATTATTATTACAGATATGCATATTGCCCTAGAGTATGTGTGATGGGGAAGCAGGGAGCTGAGAGGCCAAGACTGATTGATCCTCCCAGTCTGCCCCAAGAGTAGCTCACCAGGGAAGGAGTCATTTGCTGCTGTAGTGGAAAGAGACTAAAGTAGGGAAAGAGATGAAAGTAGCAAAGATGGTTGATTACCTCAGGAGACTATTTTAGGAGCTCAGAGGGGGAAATGGTGCTTTGTAGACTCTGGAGTGCTAGAAAGTATACATGAAGCTACTATCATAAAGTCTGGGCAGCTTTGCAATATTTTTGAACAAGAGTAAGGTCAATATGTTTATATTCAAAAAGCAAGGTTCAAATTGTGTATAAGCATATATTTACTTATACAATTTCTTGACCTGAAGGAAGTGCACTGGAATATTGCTTTAGAGTGGAGAAGGAAATATCCAACTTTATATGGTAGCACAGGAGACTAAGAAAAAAAAAAAACAGAGATCATTGTGACCAGGGCACAGGAAACAGATCAAAAGCAGCCAACAGGATTTCAAACTGAGAAAAAATTAATTACAAAGATGAATATTTATAATCATCTGCTTTTTAAAGTGAGACCAATCAGAAATCATCTAAAACATACTCTCAGGATTTCCCTCAATTCTAGCCATTCTCCTTGACCACAGATAAAAACTGTGGTCAATTTGGGCTGTGTTCCTCCATAAATAAGTAGATAGAGAGGAGATTTCCAATCTATAGAATGCTTCAAGGATGAAACCAAAGTGAAAGACTGGAGAGAATCTTATTGTGCAGTAGAGAGCATGACTTCGCATGGAAGTGACATTTTGTGGCATAATAACCCAGTGCATCTGCGAGACAGCACTGAGGAGGAGCTTGGGAAAGGAGGGTACCTGAGGTTCTAAAGAGCATGAACATGACACATCATTATAAGATGTGCAATAAGATGACATAGGAAAGAAAACAGACACTCAGAATGTGAAAAGGCTAGATCAGGCATCGACCTTTGCCAATATTTCCAAGGGAAAATCAAGGCATGGGTGTGTGAAGAGTTTAGGATTGGCTTTTAGTGGTACATGTGTGTCTCTCTGTCTGTCTCTGTGTCTCTCTGTCTTCCCCCCCGTGGTGTGTGTGTGTGTGTGTGTGTGTGTGTGTGTGTGTGTATGGTCTAGAAGCTATGGTGATTCCCAATTACCCACTATCTTTCTCTGAGATGATTAGCGGAGAGAGTTATTGCTTCCTGAGGCTTAAGGGCTAGATAGTAGAAGCTCTGTGTTAGTTTGAATAAGAAATCATGCATACCCCCAACGGGACCCATTAATGATGTCAAAAATATAAAAATTGTACAAAAAAAAATCTAATATTGCTAATCCAGAGACTTTGTTAGCTGAGGGAGGTGCCTAGCAACCATGCAGTTGGGAGGAGAGGAGCAGAGTGGGCTGTTCTGGTTGCATGTTGTAAGGGTGGTTACATCCAAGGTCAGTTATTTTCTGGTGCATGGTTCAGATTTTAATGGAAGGTTTTTCAAATTACATCCTTTGAGAGAGCAAGTGTTTATGTTGCACCATCTGTCATATCTCAGGAAATAAAAATAGGAAAAGCTACCCACTTGGTCTTGTTCTGGAACCGTTGCCCAATACTGTTAATAAGACAGGATTTGTTTTGTAAGAGAATTACCAAAGAAAAATTATAGATCCATCCTGCTTAAGTAAATAGTCATTATTTTCTAAGAAATGTACATGTTCAAAACAAAATTCCAGGCTGGAAAATATTGATTTATGCCCCAGACAAAGAAAACCAATGGCATCCTGAAGTTGCCTAAAAAGTTTTTAGCACCTTCTCAATTTCTCTTCAGTGGAGAAAAAAATAACAGATCTCAATATATGTTATATGAAGTCTTAGTGCTTGACAAACATGCTAGAATGTAATTTATGTGATATTAACTACCATGCCAATCACAAAAAGGTGGTTAAAGGTATAGATGAGACCAACGGCAATGGGCTAAGTAAAAGGATATTTCTGTCTGATACCAGTCATGTAATTTATTCATAAGCTACTTAATTAAACTATGTATATTCATATTTTATATTTGCACTTCTGTCCTTATTCAAATTCTATTTTCAGAGCCCAGAAGCTGTTAAGAATTTATTTTCTTTCAACATTTGCCAAGCTCTCATTATTTTCTGAGACAGCACTATTGGCATAATTCAGATGAAATATTAATACATAAAAGCGTCCCACATGCTTATCCCATGAGCATAAGAATGTTTTCCCATTTGCAGGCTTTGGTACTGGCAAATATGTGTTGTGCTTCTATTTAAACCAAAATGGAAGCTAATTATGAACAACTAATGAATGAGCTACTACTATATGTGAAGTTGCTGTTGGCAACTCCTCAGGCACTTATTCCTGTAAATAATATTCTGAGAGCTTCCATATATAGAGGAATATTAATTATACCATGCGTTCAGACTATGGCTGCCTTGACATTAGAAATGCACACTACATCATGGCAGACTAATTCAGCCATTCTTATGCATTACCACAACTGAATGTGTTATCAGAAAAAGATCAGTACTTCTGAATATAGGTGGCTAAATGCAAGCCTTCAACTAATGGCATGTGAGGGGTGTAATGAGTGTGTGGATGTCACATAAACGAGAGTTTCTTACCTTCTGCTTCTTGCTCTGAAAAATAAATCCCCAAATGAGGAAGGCTGAGCACTAATCTGACGCTTGGGGTTAGACTCACAGGCTTGCTTCCCGTCTACTTTAATGTATGTCTAGCACGTTTGAGACCATGGTTTCAATCTCCAGCACTGCAAAACAGAATTCACCATTTTATCATCACTCAATGGTTAATACGAAAATATTAACCTCTTTAATCAGATCTTAAAATTTCTCTATCTGACTTAAGTAAGTGCTATTATTTGAGGAATTTTGTTTGAGGCCTTTGAAAGAACATCATTTCTGGTAGAGTTTTTTAGTTTGATTTTTTTTTCTCTCCTAAGATTTAACAAGCATTGATTTTGGACTTTTTGCTTTGTGATACTGATCTAGAGTTTCAAGTTTTCTGAGTATAAATAGTTGGTTCTGGGAATGCAGGATAGACTTTTACAAGGTAAACTGCGTAAGTAAATGGTAAAGGAATCACATAAAACCTTTTGAAGACCCAGTTAGATTTCCAAATAGTGGTTGTACTGCCATAGTTTTAAACTAGGTAAACATGGCGTTATCTAGAAAGCTTTTCTATAAAGTTGACGGTGACTACGCATAAAACAGGATGCCAGTAGACTAGGAAGCAGGCTGGCTCAAAGAAGCAGACTTAATATCTGTCCCATCAATGCCCTTGTGTTCTAGCATACATCTGTCTTTGCTCACAGAGTGCAGCCAGCTTTTCAGAGAGAATGCTGGGCCCTGACAGGCTGTTCCAAGAAATTCATACTTGTTTGAGTAGCTTTTAGGAGTTTAGGTTTCTGGTATTTTTACAGCCTAAAGAAAAAAATAGTTAAATTGTAGTTTAATATTTTAACAAGTTCAAAAACAAAGTGATCTACTTTCCTTTGTACATTTGTGTGAGCATAACATTGTGTACACACACACACACACAAACACACACTCTATCACTTTTGAAGATCTAAAACTAATAGCTTCTAAAAGAAGAGGCATCTCTTAGAGAGCTGTTTTGAATAATCAGGTGAGCCTGACACTTCTGTATGGCTTGTAGGTACCATTACTTGGAGCTGAGGTTGTAGCTTGGCATATATAACTTCCCTAGCATAGGTAAAGCACTGGGTTTGATTCCCAGCACTGAAAAAATTACAATTTAAAATATGTCATTTAATTCTTGTAACAGCACATTCTCTGTCTTTAGTTCTAGTCTATGCATCCCATGATAGTTCCAGGGAGGAGCCATACAGTCTGCCAAAGCTCAACACAAATTGTAAATAGTCTACAGTGCAGCAGGGGAGAGTCTTATAGCTATCACCAAAGGAAACTAACCAATGAGAGAGTCCTGTAGCTCTCACCACCAAAGGAAGCTAACCAGTGAGAGTCCTGCAGCTATCACCAAAGAAAGTTAACCAATTGTCTACCTTTCTTTAAAATAAATACTCACGAATATGGAAGATACAGGAATGTTGCACTTAAGAAGACAACTTTGATAACCTAAAATAGAAACTTCTAGTGTAGTTTCTTTAAAGGCAGTATATTCATTCATGAAAAAATAACTACCTACACTGAAATTGAAGGATCTGAGTAACACCGGCCATGGCACCAAGTAAGGAACAATCTCAACCAAGTATCAAACATACACAGAGATACCTTCTATTTTACAATGGAACTTTTACAAAACGAGCTAAGTACACTGTAAACTCTCATTTGTGCCGGCTATTGCTTTCTATTGCCCTGGCTGATGGGTCATGCTAGAGTGCTCATGATCAGTGGGAAGGAGATAGAAAGGAAGACCAAGGATGCTCTAAGCAGCTTGGAGAGGGTGCACCCCTCTCCTCTGACCATAGCTCTCCCTCTCCCCGAGGTGGGAAGTGTCCCAGGCTATCTTTATCAGATGAACTGGTAATGAAAACTGGTATTGGGAACATGTAAGGCTGGGCACACATAAGAGTGGAAGGAAAGATAATTGTCTGGTTCATCCTTCTTCTGACCTTAGAGAAGACAGGACTCTACAGATTAGGTAACAGCTTAAGCCTACTTGGAAGCTTGAACTTTGGAGTAAAATGAGTCTTTTTGGGTCTTGTATTGTCTTGCTATAGCACTAATTACAAGGTATATCTCGGGGAATACAAGCTATATAGATACTTCCTCCTTTCCTAAATATTTCTTGAATTTACATGATGCACCAGATGCTATGAGCACTAGATAACATAGCAGTCAATTGCAAAACAAGACAGAACAAAGATTCTTCCTTAGGACAGTGTATTTTAGCGGAAGACAGCCAGTAAAATAAATGTGTAAATTACAAAGAAAATAGTGACCATTTCTATGGATACCAAAAGGGCATGCGTTGTGATTTTAAGTGAACAATCAGGAAAGGATTCTTGTAAGAATTAAATATATGAGTAAATACTTGAAAGGTGTAACAGAGAGCTAACAATGGAGATCCTGGGGAAAGAACATCCCGGTGGAAAAGCTAACCAGTGAGAGTTCTGTACCTCTCATCAGCAAAGGAAGCTAACCAATGAGAGTCCTGTAGCTCTCACCATCAAAGGAAGCTAACCAATGAGAGTCCTGTAGCTCTCATCACCAAAGGAAGCTAACCAATGAGAGTCCTGTAGCTCTCACCATCAAAGGAAGCTAACCAATAAGAGTCATGTAGCTATCACCAAAGAAAGTTAATCAATCATCTACATTTCTTTAATGTAAATACTCATAATATGGAAGACATAGGGACATTGTAGTAAGAAAATAAGTTTGATAATCTAAAATAGAAATGACTCATATAGTTTCTTTAAAGACAGTATATTCATTCATGAGAAATATCTACTCACACTGAAATTGGAAGGAACTGAGCAACACTCAACCAGAGCTTTAAAGCATAGACATCTTCTTTCAAGTCAGCAAGGAGGTTGGTTGGTTAGAGAGTGGTGAGGAGAAAAGACTAGAAGAATGCCATTAACGGTTGTACTGAATGAGACTGCCATTTGGAGCAGCAGGCTTAGGAATGTGGAGATGGCTGTTTGGTATCTAAGAGAGGAGGACGTGTGACGTTCAGGAATAACACATGGCTGTTGACGGAGTCACATGTGTTGTCAGGATATAGACAGCACTTAGAGTCATAAGACCCCAGACTGTTTGGTATTGTGGGGAGCCTTTGGGCTTTTTTGGACAGCAGAGAAATGTTCCACAAAGAGACCGGAAAGAAACTCAGTTCAGCCCAATGTAGGTACCAGCTCTGGACTGAAAACTTCAAGAGTCTGACATCCGTTCGTTTATTTTAAAAATATTGTAGCACAGCATAATTTTGGAAAAAAGTTTTATAATTACAATTGACTCAGTCACATTAGTGCAACAAAGCTTAAGGCGTGTTTACTTTGAAGTGCTTTACAAAGTACATATGGCTTTATCTAGAAAGACAGGTTCTGTTGATTTAGAAACAGTGCTCAAGAAAACAGTCAAGGAAGAATGACTGAGATAAATATAGTTCCTGTGGGAGTCAGGATTTGGTCTGTCCTTAAGATAACATAGAAGTCACTAGACTGATGTAAAGTACAAGCGTGTTGTTCACGCAGATGAGTTTTGTGGCCTAGAAGCAAGGCTCAAGGTGTTGGGGGGAGGGAGATTCTGGGACAAACATTCTGGAGGATATTGCTGGAGCCTGGCTCAAGCTGGTAGAAAATGATTACCAGGTTGGTTGGAAACTACATTCTCCCCAACCCCCGGCATTCAGAGAGAACAGCCATCCAAATATCTTCTAACTTTGGAGGGATGAACTTTGTATTTAGTTTTTCCTGGTGTTTCCAGTGCTTATGTGTGTGTGTGTGTAAATACCTTTTGCCCTCTGTAGTTGAGTATCCCCAAGACTTAAAAGGAGAAAGCCCAAACTGACCCCCTGCCTATGACACCTTTTGCACTAGATAGAAGGAATGTGAATATTTTTATGTACAGAACTCTGAACAGAAAAATAGACCCCAGAGAAGAGGATTGGGGGTTGAAAATGGGTCTTTCAAGGCTCAGATTTTTGCCTCAATATACAAGATAATATTCTTAACAACTATACCCTGTCAGCAACCAAAGAGTCTGCCTCTCTGGCCTTGAAGGTGTCACCAAAATCTGACAGATTCATCTCTTGTGATCCAAGACTGTATAAGCAGAGAAAAGGAAGAACGGGCCCTGTTAATTTAGGTGTCACCTGAGAAATGTGTTTTATACCACATTGCAGAAGCCATCTATATATTCTGTCTGTGCACACCAAATTGAGGGTCTGACAACTAAGTACTTGGACAAATGTTTACCAAGTACGTTTGGGCTCTAGGTGGCCGAGAACGTTGTGTCTGTGGAGAATCCCAGCAGCAGCATCCTTGTACATGTCATGCTCTGTGAGTTCAGAGAGTCTTTTAATGTGAAGGCAATCTCCACAGCAGTGATTTTTTTTTTATTTCCACTTCTATGTAACTTGAAGATATTACTTGAATAACAGAACCCACTGTACCAGAGAACTCACAGTTCTTCACGAATTCAGCTCTATTATTACATATGTGAGGGAGGAATGGTGGAGGAAAAAGAGGTCAAAAGGAAGAGGTGATTGAAGGCAAGTGGGTAGAAGACTCGTTTAAATTGCACCATTTGGGCCCCAAACACCCACAAAAATGTTCCATTTGGGGATGTTAATACAGAAAGTATATGCATAAAGAAGTAAAAGTTTCAAAAGAATTATTGAAAATCACTAGTGAGAAATTTTATGTATCCCTTAGAGATAAACAGTGTGGACCATACTTGATGTACTTGAAAGCCTGAGTTCTAAGCCTATTATTTTTTTTTTGTATTTCTATATACAAAAGAGATTCTTATATAATAGTCTTATTGACGTCCGTTGGGTTTGTTGTTTGTACTTCATCTTATCCCATGAAAACTGAAAAACAGCTTTTCAGGCAGGTCGTTTACTCAGCCTTGCCAGTTCTGAAGCCATCAGGAGACCCAGTATGATTCAGATTTGTGGAAAGCTGTGATTTCCTCAAGACAGAAGAGCTCAATAGAATCTTAGAAAAGTCACTAAGCTGTGTGAGGAGGTTGTTGTTGTTGCTGCTGCTGCTGCTGCTGTTGAAAGCACTAGCTGTTCTCAGATCACTGATTTTCTCTTTAGAATATTATTAAAAACTAAAAATATGTTTCTTCAGTCAGCTACACAATTTATGCAGAATAAAAACCATGCAGCCCATGTGCCAAGGAAGACTTTGTGAATGGCTTAAATGAGAAATTCGAGGCGGCGTGCTAGAGTTCCGTTTTCAAAAGGGTCAGGTAATGAATTGCTCTGGAGAACAGGAAGCGTGTTCCAATACGTGACATGACCCTTGTGTTCAAAATGCCCCTTTGTGTTCTTTATGCACCAAAAAGTAAAGGAGGGACAGAGGCCTGAGATACCTTCTCGGCGTTTCACCCCTTCACAGTGTGCCACATGTAGAACCATTAGCAGACACCACCCCTGCTAACCAGAGGCACTTTCTTGACCCCACCCTAGTGTCAAATGCATTCTAGTCCAGTCTGCACCTCCATCAGGCCAGCCTTCAGTACACTGTTCTAGTCTTAAAAAAACAGGTGTGGTGATTTTCTTATCATATGTAGACAGCTCAACAAAGGACTACACAAGACGCAGGTGCACACAGCTATGTGTGCACCTGCCCCACACATTCAAGGCAAAGGTTTCCATTGAAAATCTGACAATGTTTCCCCTCTACTTTGTAATGGGAAACCATGGAAAGTCATATATATATATATATATATACATATATATATATATATATATATATATATATATATGTATATATATATATTAAAACAAAACAAAAGTACCCAACTTGGAGTCTGTCCAGCTATAGGCATTGAGCAGCTGCCTTGAGTCTGTCCCTCTCTGGCTTCCCAGAGTGAGGAAAATGGAAGGAGTTTTTGAGATTTCTGCATATGTATCCCCTTCTCTTTCCTCAGCTCTTGACAAGTTCTGTCCCCTAGACGTAAGTCTAGAGATTCAGAGGCTGCCCTAAAGACAAGAACATGGGAAAGAGCTCAGTCTTGGCCATCCAGACAGAAGCATCTGGGTTTGATCCTCAGAATTCATGCACCAAGCCAGGTGTGATTGCATGTGCTTCAGATTGGTCCCCAGCCAGGCATGTTGTTGTGCGCTTAAGAACTCAGCAGAGGGGATGCAGAGACAGAATAGAAAACTTTGCAAACCTTGGGCCAGTGAGACACCTAGTATTGGGAAACGGTAGAGAGCTCCTTCGGGATGATACTCAAGATGCTTCTCTCAGTTCCATGTGTTCACACAGCTATGTGTGCACCTGCCCCACACATTCAAGGCAAAGGTTTTCATTGAAAATCTGACAATGTTTCCCCTCTGCTTTGGAATGGAAAACTATGGAAAGTGAGATTCAGGCTTTAAGATGTACAGAGTCATTGCCCTAAACCACCTTGTGTTTTGATTTTCTAGTAAGAATGCAGATTAGAGATTTAAAAACAAAGAAAATCACTAGATCTGACTGCCTTCCAGGAGCTTGGCCCACCTCACCACCAGGCCTTGCTCCTTCCTGCCACAGGACTGTGACTGACCAGTAGTTGTCTCTCCACTTGAAGCTCCCTTTGCCCTTTCTCCTGGACAACCCTCTCTCCATTTGCCTAGTTAACTTCTCTAGGTAGAGCATATCTCACTTTGACCTTGGCCCCTTCTATGACTCATGTGACCTTGCTATCTCCTATCAAAGTCATTCTCCTCCAAGGACCACAGCAACCATTTTTCATCTCTTCTTATGGTTTGTTTTTAATCAACGTTTATGTCTCTGACCAGCCATGATTTATAATATGGTCGGGACTTGCTTCCTTTAGCTCCTTACGATTGCTCCACTACCCCCAACAGTGTCTACCATGTAGCAAGTACTTATTTGATGACTTATGTAATGAATGGATGAATAAATGCATTATTTTCATCCTCGTTAAGTTTACTTCAGATCTGTTGCAGTCAACACAGTTGATAGTAGCTTGACGAGTCTTATACCCAATGCCACTCTGTGGCTTTAACTCAGGAAGTAGGAAAGGGTCATGGAACACCCGAATCAGTAATAGAATATGGTCAAGGACTGAAATGTGCCAGTAGCTTTCTCCTAGGGCGTCTGGGAAGGAGGAACAATCAATCTGGCACCTGCGGTCTCAGGAAGAAGCCACCTGCCATTTCCAGAACTCATTATAGTGCTTTTGTCTGAATTCATCACCATTCCTAGGTAGCTCTTCAATCTCTAGATGTTTCAATGATGCTATCATCTAACTGAAAAAAAAAAAAGAACACTGTGGATCTAGCAGGTAGTGAATAAATATCCTTCAGTTTGAACTTTCATGTAGTTTTTATATTCAGTCCAAATTGATTTTTTTAAAGGGCATGTCTGACATTCAGGAAATTTATGGAACATTTACCAAAACTCAGCTGTTCTGACAGTGGGCTGATAGGTGTATAGGGAGCTCTTTGACGGGCTTCAGGGTTTCACGGGTGCTAACTTAAATGATAATCTGAGGTTTGAAAGCAGCAGGCAGCTTCTGGTTAATTAGAAGGCAGCCAGGAGAAGTCAGTAAATGCTTATGGGCCATTAAGAACAGAAGGTTGTTTGTCTGTCAGGTAAAATACTTTATCTATTTTGGTGATAAGCATAGAGCTCTTGGCCTTCAGGACACCAGCTGTGCATTCTACCACTGCCCTGACAGTGGAGTGCACCTGAAAAACATGCTTATGCCCTGAAAGGATTTTGTCTCCTTAGAGTCTGTTTTGGAAATTGGGTAAGAAATCTGAAGGCTTGCTCAGGACTCACTGCATTAGAAGGCAGGCTGAGAGCCTTCCCATTTATTGGGGGAGTTGTTTCCGATATAGTCTTGTGTGTGTGGTCCATGCTGGCCTCAGTGTATTGAAGGGGACCTTGAGTTTCTAGTCTACTTCCTAATGCTGGGGTTACAGGTATGTGTCACCACATCTGGATTGATATCTTTACCAAATAGAAACTAGCTGTCTGCATCTCCATTATTTCTTGCTGTAAGGAAACGACAGATTTCTAGAGTCAATTGTTAGGAGGGCTAATGCCTGGGAGCCTTGAAGGAATGCTGTATTGTAAGGCCCCCACAAAGGGAGGACCTCACCCAAGCCTCAGGAATTCATTCGTGGCCACCCAATAACTCACAAGACACCGAACTTGATGCAATCAGCAAGAGGTATATTTCGATCAACATGTTGAGGTCAAGACCCATAGCTCACACAGGGGTAATGGGGTCTGACCCAGGGGCTTTGGAGACAGAGAGAATTTAAAGCCAAAAACCACAACTCAGGGGGGGAAACCACAACCCAGGAGGAGTAAAGGAGGGTTATTGGAGAGTACCTGTGAAAAATCCCAGCCCATTATTCAGTTTGTGACAGGGTCCAAGGAACAGTCATGGGGAACATTTTGTATAGTCTATTCTCTAAGAGCCTATTCGTAATCAACCATCTATCTTGTGGTCAGCCAAGTTCCTGAAACACAGAGCTCACAACCAAGCTGACCTGCACTGTTGGTTCTCTTCAGCCTTCTAGGAGTTTTTGAAAAATTTTAACCCTTTCAGTATCAGAACCTGAAGTTAGTCTGCAAAAGCCTTTGAACAAGGCTTTCAGCTCTTTAAAGTGTTCAGATGGGTTGGTTATAAGTGATATCAGCTGATTCCAAAGAAAGCCAACGTCATACTAACTAGTAATTAAAAATATTTAATACTATTTGAGATGGTAAATTGATTTAGATTTTATATTATTTAAAGTTAGTTAGTTGATTTAAAATGAAAATTGGTATAAACTGTTTTTTAACCTCAATTTTATATTGGACTTAAGATAGAATAAGTTTCTTCACAAAAAATATTTTAAGGGAAAATTTTATAGAAGACAAGAATGTTTTATTTTTCCCTTTGTCTCAGTTAACCTCTGACCTCTAAACTTGACTCCATGAAGGATAATGCATTACAGAGAAGTGTTTTGCTGCTAGAGAGGTCGTGTCTGTAAGTGATGTGAAGGAGAGCAGATGTTCCTGTGCTGGGCAAAACTTTAGCTGCTCTGGAGAGACATACAGAGGGGACTTCCTTCCTAGCTGATAAGTGCTGCAGGGTTCTTGGCTGGGTACCTGAGATGGAGAGAGGAAGAGAGAGGGGAAGAGAGAGAGAGAGGGAGGGAGGGAGGGAGGGAGGGAGGGAGGGAGGGAGGGAGGGAGGGAGGGAGGGAGCATACACAGGAGAGAACTGAACAACTTCAGCAATGCTCCAGGAGCAGGGCTAGCAGATCAAATGGAAATGAGATAGAACAGGCTCTGCAGGGAGCATCCTTCCTGCTGAGCTGCTTTTCTTACTGAGGATCAGTAGCTAATCGCTCACCAAATCACAGGTTAAAACTCCAAGGAACTTGGCAGCTGAAAGCTTAGATCTGAAAGCTTAAACAAACAAACAAAACCACCAAGTCTCATGCTTCTGCACTGACGCACTGACTGACGGGTTCTCCTCAGGTTCTCTGAGGTCTGGGCCTGAGTGAGCAAGGCCTGATGCCACTCACTAGTGCCAACCGAACACCCCCTGTGCTCCCTGCTTTGTGCTGGACCAACCCTAGGAGAGACAGGTGACAGCAGGAGATGGTAGTCAAATCTGAGTTCTTTTGGCAAAAGCACTCACAACGGGAGTTCTAAAGGCTCATTCTGTGAAGTGCAAATTATCCCAGGAAATAAAAGCATACCCTACCAGGAAAGACATTGATACCGGGTAGGCATTCTTCCCAACTTATCAGATCTTAAAAGGACATTTTCCCCTGGAATAATTCAAGTGTAGACAAGAAAACTTTTGGGGATCAGATACAGTAACTTAAAGAATACATCTTGTGTGGCTGCTTCATCATGCTACATGCTGCCTTTCACGGTTCTGACTTGGCTATTCTTCAACTGTATAACGTAAGTCTTCAGACAGGGAGGGTGGAGTGTGGGGTGACACTGAAAGCCACCAATGGAAAAGCCACAGTAAGGTTTCACTAGACCCAGAGCCCATTGCAAATAGGCTCCTCCCAAAGCCCATGTTGATGGTCTATACTGGTGTCCTCACCAGAAAGACAGTAAGTCCGATTCACTGGTTCTAGAGGCCACATCCAGAGGAGTGTGGTGTTCTGGTCCCCCAGACGTACCTCAAGGCCCCTCAGCATACATCAGGCAACTCATTCCTTAAGGGACCCAGCAGCGTGTACAGCACTAAAGACTTTGTTTTAGGCTAGTAGACCCCAAAGCCCATCTCTCTGGCGCATTGCTTCTCAGTACTTCTTTGTGAGTTAGGTAAACGATGCTTCCCCAGTACTCACTGAAACCACCCACCCAACCAGCTTCTGATTTCCACTGCTCTCAGGTAATAGGAATGTAAGGGATCAGTCACTCCAGGACCATGCCAAGGCTGAGAAGGCCCGCCTACTCCAACAACAGGGGAAACTAATAGGATAAGCCTTGCTATGCATAGGGAAGGCTTTCTTTCTCTGATCATGACCTCAGGAACACTGGGGACAGCCTCTCCTTAGGGACTCATATGTGGCTGTCAAGACTAAGATGGGTGTCCGAGCCCTTTCCTTCTCCTATGCAGCCTTCTTGTGCTGGAGATTGGCATATCCTTGCTATCCTCTGCACGGGTCCTTGCCCCACCTCCACACATGTGCAGACTGCTTCAAGTAGTTCTCCATTTCTAGGAAGCATAATTTTGTCTGTTTTCCCCCTGACTGTGCTTAGTTTTCACTTCTTCCTTGTCTGTGTATATATAAAGTGTCCTTTGAAGTAAGGTTTTTGTTATTGTTGTTTTGGTTTTTTTTCTAGCAAGGATACACTTCTACACATTTTGTCCAAGCCATAACATGGTATTCCAATACAGAATTTGATTATTCTGTATTTGACTTGATATTAATGAATAGCCTTACTCTCATGAACCATGACACAGAGACTGCGGTCTCTCCTACAGAAAAAGATGTGAGGATTCGTTCATCCTAGTGTGGCTGGCTACGGGAGAGATGGGGATGGGAGTTCTCAAGTTTTGTTGGTTGCAATTAACATGTGGGTGACATGGGCACGCTTCGAGTTAACCTCGTTTTCCTTCCTTGCAGCACCTGAAATTCTCCGAGGCTGTGCCTATGGACCTGAGGTGGACATGTGGTCTGTAGGAATAATCACCTACATCCTGTAAGTGACGGAAAGCAGCCTTTCTCCAAACAGCTCTGGATAGCATTTTCTAGATGTTAATAATATTCTTGTTGCCCTTTGACTTTTTTTTTGTGATGTCTCTTTTGACATTAACCATGGTGAGAGCATACTCTCAAAATGAGGATTCTTTCTTATGTTGTTTTCTGTTTTTTGGTTTTTTTTTTTTCTTCCAGAGCAGAATGTATCCAGGGCTTTTCCTTATCTATATAATGTGCCCACATTTGGGGGCATATTCAATGATCGTAATAAGTGTGAAATCTAAGTCCACCCATCACACTATTTACTTGCATCTTGTTAAACAGGTTGTTAGCCTATTTAGGACACCTGTCATTTGTGTCATAAGAAATCCTACACTAGCATGTTTCTTATCAGAATATTCCAAGAACATTTACTGATTGATTTATTTTTCCTGTAAAGATTTCAAGCGCCTTAGGCTGAGTGAATACAATGAGCTAGTTAGTTCACTTGCTGTTATTCCAACTCCATTACTGAGCTGCTGTCTAGTATAAAAAATTAAGGAATTTCAGGAGATGTGTGCCAATGTGGTGACAGAATTGGAGGTAACAGTGAGTGAGGGCATGAATGAAGACTGCTGTAGAAAACCCAACTTAGTATTGATGCACCCAAGAGCCAATGCACAGTAGGCACACCTGTCGGCCATTTTGAAGGGAATACAGTTAGTTTAGAGAGCCCATACACAATATGCAGCCATGCAGAGAGATTTTCCTGTTACATAGGTGACCTGCCATCACTGACTGTATAGCAGAGTTACTTAAACAAGAGATATTACCTCCTCATGTTCTCAGAGGCTAGAAGCCTGAGGTCAGGTGGCTGCAGGGTTGGGCTTCTTCTGGTGTTTAAGAAAAGTTCCTTTGCATTGTGTTCCCACATGGCAGAGAGAGAGAAAGAGGGAGAGAGACAGACAGAGAGAGACAGAGAGAGACAGAGAGACAGAGAGGGACCTAGCTCCTGAACTATGTGCAAGAACACATCATGATAGGAAGTGAAAAACCCAAGCTACACTGTCCTGGTTCATTTTATGTCAGCTTGACACAAGCTAGAGTCATCTAGACATTTTCTTAATTAGTGATTGATGGGGAAGAGCCCAGTCCATTGTGGGCAGTGTCATCTCTGGCTGGAGGGCCTAGGTTCTATAGAAGACAAGCTGAGCAAGCCATGAGGAGCAAGCCAGTAAGCATCACCTTTCCATGGCCTTTGCATCAGCTCCTGCCTCCAGGGTCCTGCCCTGTTTGAGTTTCTGTCCAGACTTCCCTCGGTGACAGACCATTACTTGGAAGTATAAGCTGAAATAAACCCTTTCTCCCCCAAGTTGCTATGGTCATCACAACAATAGAAACTGTAAGATACACACAAATAAGGACCCCCATTTTTGGCTCTAAAACATGCGTGTCCCTGGGTAATAATTTTTGGTTGAAATGTGCCATGAAATGTTGAAGCCTCGATGCCTGTTATAAGAAAACTTGAGATGAAAATAGAAAATTAAGTGGCATTCATTCTGGAAAACAAGAATACACAATAAGTAAAACTCCACAGAAAGGCCACTGTCACAAGAAAGCGGGAAGTGAGGTCATATCTATGAGAATAACTTCCCTCAAGTCCATCTAAATCAGACAAACTCGTTTTTGTTTTTCTTCTATTTTCATTCACCTAGGGTTCTAGTAGGCTGTAGATGAAACAACAGTGTCACCCACGAATATTATTTTTCAGTTCCCCTCTATCAGCCCTAAGCCTGAGGAAAGTCAATTTATCTGTCGTTCATTACGATAGTAAAGTCCACCTGGCAAGGATCCTTGGCCCATCTGTTCCTCTGTTTACCCTTCATGTGCACTTAGTCAGTGAGGCTGTGACATTTAGACATCTGAATAATAGCACTAGGTGGCTCAGAACCAAAGGAGAAAAGAGCACAGAAGTAATGATGGAAAGGATATCATTAGGATCTAGTCCACTGATGCTTCCTGGGAAAGCTATGTTATGAACGTCAGTTAAATCTCAGCATGATTGCCCAAATAAGGTTATTCTTTTTCCACTTCTCTACACATACATAAACACTGGGATTTATCTTTATAAATTCACCAGTAGAATTATATTATTTTTTGTGTGCACCTGTGTTTGTGTGGGTGCACATAAGTGTGCATATATGTGTACTTGTGTGTGCACACATGTGGAGGCCAGAAGACAACCTGAGGCATCATTTTTTAGGTGCTGTCCATCATTTTGGAGGTGGGGTTTCTGTCACTGAAACCATGTAGGTTAAACTGGTCTGTAAGCAAACCCCAAGGTTCCACTGTCTCAAGCTTCCCAACACTGAGATCACAAGTGCATGCCACCCTACCTGGCTTTTTAAAATGCGGGCTTTGGCCGTCAATCTCAGGTCCTTGTGCTTGTACAAGCCAATGGAGCCATCTTCCCCTCCCTTAATTCTTACTGACATGGAAACCTGCTTCCTTTTGCCCCTCATCTTATGACAACTGCTGCCTTAACATTTCACTCCTTAAAACTTCTGCTTACCACCACCTGTTTTGTGCCATGACCACACTCTTTCTGAAGACGACTTTAGTTTGGAAACAAAGGCCTTTTCTCCCAGGAGTTTTGGACCTTTTACCTTGGAAAGCTGTAGCGCCTGGATCCCATGACCATAGTGGTCAGATTGACATCCTAAGTCATCAAACTGTCTCCTTCAGCTTTCAACACTGCAGTGAATTGCAAAGGCTTGGTGCTAACCTGTACCTTTACACCACAGGCACTGGGTAATCTCATCGATTTCCTAAACCACCACTGCAGTACCACCAAGGGAGCCTCACACCAAGGGAGCCTCACACCAAGGGAGCTTCACACCAAGGGAGCCTCACACCAAGGGAGCTTCACACCAAGGGAGCCTCACACCAAGGGAGCTTCACACCAAGGGAGCTTCACACCAAGGGAACTTCACACCATGAGCTTGTTTATGATTCACACTCTGTGTTGCAATTTTTCCATTTTAACATTTCGGGATGACATGTTATCAACTGTTGGCCCCATCATCAAAGATAAAAAATGATTGGCATGACTGTGGTGAGAGACCATTGGAGGACTGTGACTTTTAAGTTGTCATTGTCTTTGGGTAGCATAATGGGGAATGTAAGGACCTTCCTGAACCAAGTCTGAAAAGCCAGCTACTTCCTCCATGACTAACCAATAGCAGGCTACTCTTCCCTAGGGTTAGAGAGGATAGGAGGGTCAAGGGGAGGGCCCTGCTCACCCTTCTGTGCTTACACCCCACCCCTTCCTGTGCAGGTGGGTCAGACTTATGTAGACTTATGCAAGGAGAGTGTACTGATTCCAGGTTTTTCCATTTCAAAGTTTCACCCTCTCCCAGAAGACTCCAGAATGTTTGGAAGAGGCAAAGATTCTCCCATGGAGACATTTCATGAGCACAAAGGACATAAGACGCTTCTTCCTAGAAGCTGCTATTTCAGGAAGGATTTTATAGTGCTCTGTAGCAACCTGGCTGGCTTGAAGGAAGAATGGAAGAAGCTATCTTTTAACTTTTCGTTATTTTCCCACTTGATTTCAAAGGGAACGTGTAAATAAATGCCTGGAGAGACTGCTAATTGTTAGGGCTGTCCCCCTACCCCCCACTCCTGTCGCGACCCAGAATGGTCACTTGTCTCTAACCAGTGGAGGCTGGGTAACCCCAGAGTCGTTCTCCACTTCTCCTGAGCTCCTTCTCTCCCGCTCTGCTTCTTTTCCTGCTGACCCTGTAGGAGACAGTTAAGTCAATGTAGTCAGCCATCTTTAAAATAAGGGACATCTGTTGGCTGCCTGTGGTAACTGAATTAATAGTGTTATCTCTATTTTGTTTCAGTCTGAAATCCAAACTCAAATGATATATCAAATGATACCTACTAATTCTTGTGGAGTTCTATTTCTTTCTACTTTTAAAGCAGTATTTTTAACTCTTCCATTTTATATTAACTTGTAACCCTAATCAGTCTGTTTAATAACTTTTTAATTATCAAGAAAAATCTGCTAGAAAAATCATGACCACAATGTCTGTAATATTAGCCATCTTAATTGGTTGTGTGTGTGTGTGTGTGTGTGTGTGTGTGTGTGTGCCTGTTTTAAGTGTTATTGTAGTTGTTGTTACAGCTTTTATAAGAAATTTGGTTCTACTATTCTTACTCTCTAGAGATGTTTTTATGCTGTCTGTCCTAAATTATAACCAAACAATCACACACCTGTACAAGTAGATTTACCTATAGGGAATATAGAGAGACTTGACGTTTTTGCAGAAATGTGACTTACCATGCTTAATCATTTAAAGGTATTTGATCCTGTTTTTTTTTCCCCTCCAGACTTTGTGGATTTGAACCATTCTATGATGAGAGAGGTGACCAGTTCATGTTCAGGAGAATTCTGAATTGTGAATATTACTTTATCTCCCCCTGGTGGGATGAAGTGTCTTTAAATGCCAAGGACTTGGTGAGTGTGACCAAAACAAAGTGAGAGAAACAATATCTAGCTAAGAGATAGTGAAGGATATTTTTAAAGTAGGCCATACTTGACATTATAATTTCTTTGTAACTTTAAGATATTTTCATTTAAAAGGCACATTAATGTATATTCCTTGTGCAGAACAACAACAACAACAACAGACCTCCTTTCAGTTCTAGCTAGCCGAATCATCGTAGTAGCACTAGTTAATGAATTTCTCCTACCTGGTAAATATAGAGCCTTTCAAATAACACCAATCACACAGAATTCTGGTTTAATGTGGCATATTCACCTAAAGGTCGATGTAGTTCAAATAAATCTGAATGAATCCATGAAGTTTTAAAAACTTATTAATATCCTCCGACAGCAGCATGAGCCCGATTGTGCACCACTGGAATTATAAACAGGAACCTCTCTATTAATAGAATGTTTGATGGTTCGCTTGGCACCGCCTCACATTCAGACCCACAGTGAAGCTCATTAATATTCTAGCTCTCCCTTCTGGAGAGCTCTTCTTCCTCTTCCAGTAGAAGGATGCTTGCATATAGTTGAAGCAGGAGCCATCGTTCCTCTGGAGGGAGAAAAAAAAAATGTACCAAAATAATGGAGTTGATTTTGAATCATAAAAAGGCTTTACGAGTCTTCTAGTCATAAGTTTGCTAAGTGTGCTAAAGTTCACGAAGGCTCCCAGCAGAAAGTCGCTGTCAGAACTGATTGAGTTTCTAGAGCCCCTTTCTCAGGACTTGTCTCTCCAGATATTTCTCCCTTCTCTCTCAACATGGTTTCACAGCACAGATTCTTTAGCATCTGTGGCTTTCCTAATATGGGTAGGAAGGGAGGCAGCCCGTATCTGTGTGTGACATGTGGACACGACACCCCACTTGTGACCTCCTCCTCCTCCTCTACCCCTGTCTCTACCCCTGTGAGAAGCCCTCACCCTCTCCTACCTGGGCCCCCGCCCCAGCCTCTCTGCTTCTTCTTCTCTTCTAAAATATGTGCCATAAAGAATCCAGGGATCCCCACCCTCTACTAACCAGTGCTTGCACTTCAGACATGCACTCTTTAGCAAACATTATGTAGAAAAAGCTTCATGAAATCGAGACTACGACACGACACGACACGTTTGCTCCTTATTTAACTTGCTGTTTGCTTTTTTTGTCCACCTGTTTTCCATTTTCCCTTCTTTCCCGGGTTTTTAGAGCAAGAAAAGACCTTGGGTTTTAAATGATTGGGGGCATCTTATTTTACAAGACTGAAGTCTAGAGAGACTCTGGAGTCCCCATGGTGTAGGACATAGGATGAGCTTCTGCATAATGTGGACCTGAGTTTGAATTTCCAAGCTCTACTGACTACGAAGTGTTTGGCTAAGTCTTTGAACAAACTTTTGTTCTTCATTTGTGAATTGGAGCTAATCATTCCCAATCCATCAGTGTCTGTGTGCCGTGAAAGTAGCTACAGACGTAACCAGGACACGAGGCTCCTTGAGTCCAGGGAGTGCCTCCGTCATACTAGGCCACTGCTTTGGAGCCCAAGGCTGGGAATTATTTCATTTGTTGATCTTCCTGGCAATTTGTTATCTGTTCATCTTCACACACAAGAGCAAATCTTTCAGAATGGGTTGCCATTAGATGAATTTAGTCATGCCATGAAGCTCATACCCCTCAAGCCAACGACTTCCTTAATTTTATCTTAAAGTGGCTTCTATTCTGGCTTTGAACGTATTCCTTCAAGCACTTTCCATGAGTTGTGTTTCTTTCTTTCTTTTTTTTTTTTTTAATGAACTGTAGATCTCAA
This sequence comes from Arvicanthis niloticus, assembly GCF_011762505.2. Lineage (NCBI taxonomy): Eukaryota > Metazoa > Chordata > Mammalia > Rodentia > Muridae > Arvicanthis > Arvicanthis niloticus. Next base: position 54,216,997 of record NC_047671.1, on the reverse strand, counting down.
CAGTGTCATAAAATAGTGCTCAATAAGGACTTGAACGCCATTTAGTCCCCACTGAGGGAATAATGTCATTGGAGTTCTGAGTTCTAAATGATCTCATAATGTGGCCTAGAATTATTCAGATGCTGGTTCAGGCCAGAAGTCACTTGGTCAGTAGATGAGCCAGCATCTAATTGTTTGAGATCCGTGGAAAGAAATCTGTGAGTTCGGGGCCAGGCAGTGCTGTGTGCCCCTGTCTGGAACTTACTTAGCTGCTGCTTCCCTGAGGTTGGTGTACGGACTTGGTGCTAGTGAGGACAGAACAAAAACAGAACAGAACAGAACAGAACAGAACAGAACAGAACAGAACAGAACAGAACAGAACAGAACAGAACAGAACAGAACAGAACAGAACAGAACAACAGCTAGATTTTCACAACGTGAAATTTTCAGTTTCTATAAGTCTATGTCTTTATGATTGCAGGTCAAAAAGCTCATTGTGTTGGATCCCAAGAAACGGCTGACTACATTTCAAGCCCTCCAACACCCGTGGGTCACAGGTAAAGCAGCCAACTTTGTCCACATGGATACTGCTCAGAAGAAGCTTCAAGAATTCAATGCTCGGCGCAAGCTTAAGGTAAAGCATGTGGTTTTGTTTTGAGGTGTGTATGAGTGAGTGAGTGTGTGTGTGTGTGTGTGTGTGTGTGTGTGTGTGTTTAAGGTGTCTTGTCTTCCTTTAGTATTGTAGTATTCATTTTCTGTGACACCAGGAAAATTCTTGGTTTTAGAGTTTGTAAGGCACTAACACAAAACAACTTAAGTGTTTCTGTTATTTTGTTTTGTTCTCTCTCTCTCTCTCTGTCTGTCTCTCTCTCTCTCTCTGTCTCTCTCTCTCTCTCTCTCTCTCTCTCTCTAATTCTAATATGAAATTAAGGAGGTTTCATTGTTTTGTCTCCAAATACATTTTTATCTGACAACCAGTCTTGGAACAATTTACTTCACTTTGAAAGACTCAACCATAGCCTACAAAACAAAGTAGAAATTACACTACAATCTGGGATTTTTCCTGAAAACACCATTTAAGTACTTTTCTCTCTCTAATCAGGCGGCAGTGAAGGCTGTGGTGGCCTCTTCTCGGCTCGGAAGTGCTAGCAGCAGCCACAGCAGCCTCCAGGAGAGCCACAAGGTCAGCTCGGATCCACCTTCAACCCATGATGCCAAGGACAACACCGATCTTCTGGGAAAGAAAATGCAAGAGGGGGACCAAGTGGCAGCCGAGGCTACCACTGAGGAGCTGAGGAAGCTGCAGTCGGAGGAGGTGGAGGAAGATGCAGGTGTAAAAGAGGAGGAGACCTCCAGTATGGTGCCTCCAGAGCCAGAGGATGGGCTGAACACAGATGACCCGGAAATGAAGAGGGGATCAGGGGAGAAGCTGAAGAGTGTAGAGGAAGAAATGGACCCCAAAGCTGAGGAGGAAGTCCTTGCCTTGGAACTTGGGGTTCCCCAGCAGGATGCGACTCTGCCAGAGTACTAAGCTGGCTTCCTTTAGGTCCAGAAGCCAACCCCAGCATTTTATGTCCTTTGTCCTGCAGCGAGGTGGGGAAGCATGATATGCACTATAGTGATTCTGTTTTGAGGTGCAAAAAAAAAAAAAACCCATATATACCAGTTGGTAACCCTAACGTCAGTGCATGTGTTTGCTTTATGAAATAATGGCGTTTTCTATGGCATGTAATGGATACCTAATACTGATGAGCTAAATTTGAAATTTCCAGCAAACAACACAACACTTAAAAAACATTCTCAGCCTTTGGTGGCCCATATTGAGTGAAATGGCAAAGGGACTTTGAAAGCGTAGGCATCCTTCACCCTCCAGAAGTCTTCAAAGAGGGCACTTCCTTTGAACTCAGCTAAACCCAGCTCCAGTTAGCTGACACACTCCCATGACTTTCCAAATACTTTCAGTGGGAACAGCCGAGCAGGCTGTTATAAAAGTAGGCCATAGATGGTTATAAAAGATACCTGTAGAACGTGCAAAAACATCCATGTACAGTGTTGAGAAGCTGAAGCATTCTTACAAGGCCCCAGTCCATGGTCCCCTTAAGTGTATGCAGGGAATGTCTTATTTTTTAGTACACTATATAAGAATACCCAAAATGCTTATCATAAAATTTCTGCCAGTTTACAGTTCTTGGGAAATTATTTTTAAACTGTGCTGTTACTCTCCTTTACCTGCCTTTCAAATAAAATGCCCCTGCAGAGTATAAAACCTAGGAAAGAAGAAGACATTTGAATAAAAGGAGATAGAATTAGGCTTTAGATATACCAAGATTAACTCCTTCTCATTTCTCACAAAAATTTGCATCTGTAAGCTTATGTGATATTATGTGATATTTTTGCATATCAGAAAAAGTTTTATGAATATACTCTGCAAGTAGCAAGTTTCAAGTTTTGGAAACATCCATTGTACAAATTGATGCCCAAATGTCTGAATCTTATAACAGTGCACTCAGTGGTTAGATCCCTTAGTACTGACGTTGTTAGAGTAAGGAAGTATTAGCAGAAGCACACTCTCCTCCAGCTATGTAGACAGCCTGTTCATAAGCTTAAATTCACTATGAAAGCTAGGGCCTTCTCCCCGCGGAAGGGTCCACACATTTTATAATGTTGAAATATGTTGAATATATGCCAAGAAATTTAGCATAGCGTGAACTTTTATTTGCCTTAAAAATAAGCAAAACCAAAAATAAAATTAAAACGCATCTTGAATCAGACCTCGGGGAGGGCACAGCATTAAACCTTAGTTAGCATGATTTTTTTCTCAGAATAATTTGCGGGGTGGGAGGGGGTGTTACCAAAATCATACTAAATCAAATACCTCAAATTTTGTGTTTGAGCACTTTATCAAAAATAACTATTTAATATTTTGTGTGGGTTTTCTTGATTTAAAAAAAAAGTATTACTTTTAAAATCCAAAATGGGGGCAAGAAGAATGAATAGCACAGATTTTTTTTTTATTAAACTAATAAGTTGTTCTGACTCATGCAAACAGTTGTACTGGGAACTGAAGTTAGATCTGGGGTTTCTCTGGGCTGTTAGGGTACCGGCACTCCAGCATGTCAAGCACAGACGCTGACAGCTCTTGGGGAAGGAGACAGTGTGGTCTCTGAGTGTTTTGTGATTTGGGTCTTTGACAGGCAGCTGGCTGGGAGAGCATCATCTGACCAGGGGGATCTTTTTTCAGCTGATGTTAATTGACGTGTTTATGCTCTTATACTCCTTCCATCTGCTTTAATTTTTCCCACTTGAAACTCTCACTCTGAGGGTCATAAAGGGTTCCCTAGATTTAACCTTTAAGAATGCTTTGTTAAGAGTTCCATTTCGGAAGAGCAATTCCCTGGTGTAATTTCCCTCATCAAACTTACCATATGTATGGCGAGTATCCCATATATGGGAAGAGGAAGAAGACTAGGGAGTCTTGTTAGAAGGTGGCAGTTAAATATGAGAGTATACCATCACTCAAACCCAGCCCGGGTCTTTCTTCCTTCCAACATGGGATGAGTGGCTTGCATGACCCTGTAGACTATAGGAAGACCATCATAAATGCCAAGCCCTCATGGATTTCAGAATCAGTTACTTAAATGATTGTATCTCGTCCCTTCTTGGTGGTACTCAAGAGTTTTGGCACAATTCCCTCCCTCTCTTTTATAGCCTATACACTTCACTAGCTAAATATCATGAGCAGTTTTCAATTGTAACTGGTATGCTAAAGATTAAGTCCTGTTAATGCTTACAAAGGACTAAGTCCTTACACTCAAGTCATTAAAGATTCTAAGAATAATTATATTACCATTTAAAGAGAACAATCAACATTTATATTGCTTTTTAAAATTATATTATCTATTTCCAAGATTACTTAAAGGAAGACAGTCTTAATTTGAAAGAACACGTTCTAATATTACTCTTAATGGCTAATTGCCTTTGTTAGGGTTTTATTCCCATGAAGAGACAACATGACATGACCAAAGCAACTCTTATCAAGGAAAACATTTAACTGGGGGCTGGTTTATGGTTTTAGAGGTTCAGTCCATTATCATGGCAGGAAGCATGGCAGCATCCAGGCTGATATGGTGCTGGAGACGGGGCTGAGAGTTCTATATCTCAATCCAAAGGTAGCAACAGGCGACTGACTGAGTCACACTGACCAGATTTAAGCATATATATGAGACATCAAAACCCCACCTCCAGTAAGGCCACACCCCTAATACTTCCACTTCCCATGGAGCAAGTGTATTCAAACCACCACAGTAATGTAGTCACAAAATGAAACATTTTTTTAAATTTTGCACTTAAGAGATGACAGTTACAGGTGGTGGGAGGCAGAGCCAGGTAGATCTCTGAGTCCCAAGGCCAGCCTGGTCTACAGAGTTAGTTCCAAGACATCAGGGCTACAAAGAGAAAACCTGTATCATCAAAAAGAAAAAAAAAAGTGAGGGGAGACAGTTACATTCATTATTGTTTTTTATTTCAAGATCAGGCCAGGCACATAGTGTAACGAATTTCATTTACTACAGAGGAAAGTCTGCAATTATTTCACCTATTTGGAAAGAAAGTCCACCTGTGCTTGCAGCGGGTTTCTCAGACGGTTAGTCCTCTTGCCACAACAGTGCATAAATAGAGAGAGATTAGAACAGAATGATTACAAAGTTATCTTCTAAAATAAGTGTTTATATTAAAAAGTTTTATAAGCTACACATGTAAAAAGTTCTGAGACAAGGTTTTATTATGTACCCCAGGCTGGCCTTGAATGTACTTTGTAACCCAGACTGACCTTTGACTCACATAGTGATCTTCCTGCCTCAGTCTTTCCTGATCTGGGGTTATAAGCATATGCCACCACTCCCATAGCCATGCATGTATCTTTAAATTTTCTATTAGCTACCTTCTAAAAAGAAAATATGAAACTAATGATAATATATTTTAATCCAGCATATACATATTATTACATCAAAATTAAAATTAATGAGATAATTTAAATCTATTTTATACTGTTTCTAAATTAGTAGTCTAAGCATGTTTACATCAGGTAGTCAGCCACATTAAGCCAGTGGTTTTTATTGGGGGCCACACTGGTCTAGCCTAGAGCTCTTTTCTTCTGAGTAAGGTGAGACTTGAGTTTCTAAGGTCAGATCTAAACCGACTTAGTTTTCTACATTGGTAAATTGGTGAGCAGCTAAGATACAAATGTTACAGGTGTGAATGCACAAATCCTGGCTACTCCTGGACATGTGTTGTCTTAGAGAAGTGATCTGTATTATTTATTACATCAAAGTAACACATTGGCATTGTCAATTGTGTATGTACTGGTCAGAGTCCAGCTTATCCCCATTTGGCTCTAGAAACCTGACTGCACCCCACTTTCCTGAGTACTGCCAGAGAGTCAACAGAATTCCCACTTAGCAGAGATTACTGTGGACCCACTGTGTGTCACCACTGGGCAGCCTATACACAGAGTCCATTCTCTAAAGACTGCACTAAGCTGGACATCATCCTCATGTTGCAAGCAATCTTTCTAGAAGCCTCCTGGAAAATACAGTTGCATGACAGATGTGTTATAATGGCAGTGATATGCCAGATACACACAAAATGGGAATATGATCACGTCTGGCATTTGTAAAGCCTCATAGAAGGAACTGGTCAACACTGCCACTGACAGATTTTTTTAAAAACTTTTGAAAATTTTTACATACTGATTTTAGAATAATATCCTAAAGTCATTTTATTGACAGATCTATAGAGAAAGAGCAACTTGCCTTTTAAAGGGACCTCAATTGCATACCATTTGATATTTTGTAATGTAGAATATTCAGCTTTTCTTTTTTTTTTACTGGCTATTTCAGTATCATACACAAGGTTGCTAACTGTGAGCTGCCTACAGGTTGAAGCTTGGAAAGAGCCATTGTATTTCATGGTTCAGCTTTTATTACACAGAAACAGCTGGTTGAATTTCAAATTGGAAAAAAGAAAAAAAAAAACGCCAGAAAAGATGACACATTTCTACTTTAGAATTGTTCTTATTAAGCCAAGTAAAAAAAATTTTTTTTAAAGAGGTCATCAACATGAATTAGCACCAGGCTCATACACAGAACAGCCAATTGCAGGATTCTGGTGCCACTGTGTGATTGTGAAGGACTCTGTCTGGCTGTTGAGGTTTATTTGAGACAGCACAAAGTTTCCAGACATTGCTTATGTAATGAGATTTGTGATATCTCTGTAACTACCGTCCATTAGGTCATCCTCCAATTTCCTTAATGTTTTTCACTGATGCATTACTGATCAGCATCATTGCTGACCTTTGAGCACTTACCAGGTGAACACTGCTGAAGGTCAGATCGTGGGTCTGCAGTGTTTGCTTTCAATATGCAAATAGACTTCAATGTTGGTGTTTATAGCCACACGATGAAAATGCACAAAATTTTCTACCTAAATATTTTAAGACATTTTACTTTCTTATAAAAAGGTGGCTCTCTAGTTTCTTGAAAGTGAAGGTAGGATAGAGGAGGGAGGAGAAAGGGGGAAAAAGGGAGAAGGGGCGGTGGGGATACATGTATTAGTAACACACTGCAATGATTAGTAACACTGCTGCAATGATAAGGCCGTTCACATTTCTTCTTGGCATTCAAGGACAAGCTTCTGTCATTCGTCTTTGGAGCTATCGCCTGGGATCAAAGAGTGTAGACCCAGCCCAATCATTTTTCACTTACCTTGGAAAGCAGTAGCAAACAATTTATGATTGGTTAAAATCAGATTCAGAAAGGCTTGACTCTCTCTGTTCCCAGGCATCTTGCTTAGTAGTCTACTTAGGGTAAGGGCAAAACCTTGCCATGAAACCAGACTGCCTGACAACATTTGCAGGAATCAGCCTCAAATCCCCAGCATCTGACCTGGATAGACTCAAAGCACAGATTTCCCATGCTTTGCAGGACTGAACAGCTATTTGAATAATGTACTGATTTTGGCCCATGATAGAAAAACGGGATTCTGCCAATCGCGTTTCTTTGTGTTGCCTTATCCAACTTGTCCCAAGTCAGGGTTTTGTTTTCTCCATCCAGACATCAGCCTCCCTTTGGAAATGTGAAGTTCTTTAAGTTATGGCAGGAACAAGTGACACTAGCTAGAGGAACAGGGTTTTGTTGCCTCAGACAGAAGCACTGATAAGCAATTCTAAGAATGTAAAATCACACTGTTCATAATTATTTTCATTGTATTTTGAAGAATGACTTGAAAGACCCTTAGATACTGATATTTATATTCAATCTAATAATTGCTTTGATTCATTGTGTTGAAAATGACATATTTAATCTTCAGTCAGATGGAATAATCTTATTTTCCATCTAAAAGGTTACTTCAAGATACTCAAATACAATAGGCTTTACCTCTTTGAAACTCTTTACTGAAGCTGTCTCCAAATCCTGATACTTATGGATGATAAAAATCGTCTTTCTTATTAACCTTATATTGCTCTTTATTTTTTATTTATTTTTTAAATTGGATATTTTATTTACATTTCAGATGTTATCCCCTTACCCCATTCCCCGCCCCCAGGAGTCCCCATCCCATCCCCCTCCTCCTGCTTCTATGAGGATGTATCCCCACCCACCCCACTCCCCACCTCCCCACCCTCGAATTCCCCCCACATTTGGCATCCAGACCTTCTAGTTATGTGTCTTGTATTTGAAACATGGATAACAATGTATTTTATATACAACACAATTATGACCATAATTTGAAAATTATCATTGCACAGTGGCTCCTTACTGACCTGTTTTGTATGCCTGGTTAACTAACTGTATATTAGTGTAACTAATATACAATTGTATTGGTTACTAAATAGCATAGTCATGGTTGATGTCTCTTCTGACCATGACATTCTTAGTTTCAGTAATATTTTATGACCATAAAGATATTTTCTAAATGTTAAGTTCTTTGGTTAAAATGGCAGAGAAACAGTCTGTCATTCTGTGTCCTACAGATATTGCTTTTCCCCTCAAAATCTGTAAACACCTCATGAGTTTGGTGGGTGGGAACAGTGACTTTAGTACAGACAAATCCAATGACTTGAACGTTACAAACAAATGGGCTATCAGGATCATGTTTTAAGTTAATAATCATAACAGTTTGTATTCCAATTTTTTTATATCTGGTCTTTGATGTGATAAACACCGTGACCAAAAACCTGCATGGAAGAGGAAAAGGTCTATTAATCTTAGAGGTTCCAGTCTATCATGAGGGAAAGCTACATCAGGAACTCGGGGTTGGCCACCTGGAGGCAGAATGTGGCACAGAAAGCATGAGGAACACTGTTTCCTGGCTTGCTTCTCCAGTCTGCTCAGCTCTTACAAGGCCCAGGCTCCCTGCTTACGGATGGTACCGCCCACAGTGGGCTGGGCCCTCACATCAATTAGTAATTAAGGAAATGCCAAACAGCAAAGCTCAAAGGTCAGTCTGATCAAGGCAGTTTCTAATCGAGACTCCCTCATACCATTTGGGGACATGTCCAGCTGACATCTGAAGCTAATTAGGGGATATAAAACTACATACATTTAAAAACTTTTCTCATAGGGTTCTCCAAAGAACTAAATTTAAATCCCCCAAAATCAGTTTTCAGGACTAAGGCAAACTATAAAGAGCAAATCTTAATTAAGGACTTAGATTACTATTGTAATCAACTCAAAATTTTTTATTGTAATGGTCAGACTCATTTTATGGGTTTTGTTTGTTTAATTTTTGGTTTTTGTTTTTGGGGTGGTTTTTTTTTTTTTTGTCTTGTCTATTTGCGAGCTACTAGAATAGCACTGAATATTTTCAATAGAAGACCATACAATCTATTTCCCCTAAAATGTCTATCTGGCCCTTTATAGGAAAAACAAAACTCAGATTTTCATTGCACCCGTCATGCTTTGCGATGACCTTTAAGAATCTGTTTTCCACACTGTAGCATCTTCTGCCTTAGTTAGGTTCTTTCACTTGCTTCTTAGAAGTTAGGTGGGCTTTGTTTCATGTTGCAAATGGTCTCACAATTGTGTAGGAGGCAAAAATTAAAATGTCCATATAGAACAGGAAATGCGAAGTTACGTTATTTCTAAAGAAGGAAATTGTGTGACGAGCTAAGGGTGAGCGCTCAGATTCCTCATCGTTTGACCATGTTTTAGGAACTTTTGAAAACATGTGAATTCAACAGAAAACTCTAAGTGACACTGACTCGTGTAAACGTCGTGCTTAACAAGCTTCAGATGAGTACCCGTTGGCTCAAAAACCTTTAAACCCAATGAAGTGATTTCTAGCAATTAGATTTTCACTAACATTTAGGAAGTGGTGTGTTGGTCTATGAAAGTGACTTGCTTGCCAGTATTTCAGGGAATACAGCCACTTTTAATTTTAAAAGGTACTTTTCTTTACCCGTGTTTCTCTGAGTGCTGTATCTCTCCTGTAAAAGGAGCCTTTAGTACACAGTTTTCTAGCAAATTTAGAAGCCCAAGAAGACCCCTCTAGTTTATTTCTCTCTTGACAAATTACCCATTCCAAAATATCTGCCTTAAGGGAACCAAGTAACCCAGTTATCTAGGGAACTTTAGACATTTGTGACTTTCGTTTCAGTTTGACTGTCAACTTTGTAACCGGAAAGGTCACAAATGAGATACTGAGTAGGAGACCTTTACCAGCCTGTCATTGGGAAGAGCTACAGTTCCCAGCATACTCATTCCCTTAAACAGTTGCAGCAATCAGTAAGATGGTAGAGCCAACAAATAACAGGACTCATTCGCTGAGCCCCGGTAGTGACAAGGGTAGGAGACAGACTGCTGGAACGAGGAGGGAAAGGTCACATAATATTAGGACTCTACATTCTTATCTACCTGTTTTCTAGGGTAGCTCAGAGTTTGAGGGCAGTTATTGATATACTTCAAACCTTAAAATGAGTAGGTGAAAGTTAATATCTACTTTTAGAAATTAAATAGCATTGGTTAGAGATAGTTGGCCTACATGGAAAGCCCCCTTTAAGGGCATGGTTCACTAACAGCAAAAGCTTCCCAGAAATAGACCATTCCAGGAACTCTTTTTCCATAGTAAAATTTCACTGATGAGCCCTTACTGTCTTGCCCTGACTGTCCTTGCAGTACAGGAGTCAGAAATGAATTAAACGCAGTGCTGCCCTTTGGGGGGGGGGGACTTTTAGTTGGAAAGAAAAGGCAAATAACCACACACAGCCTGTGCTGAATACCTACAGATGGTAGGCTTTCCAGGGTAGGAAAGGGGAAAACAGTCTCATGCCAAGAATGGGCAAGGGAAGCTTCCTGAGAACACAGCTCATTTTGAAGGATGCGCCACTCTTTAAGGTTGAGATGGAGAAAAAGGACATGTTTGACTAAGGAATGGCCAGGCCAGGGCAGAGACCACCAAGGAGGAGATTAACACTCAACGAGGAAGGCGGAGGTACCCAGTGAAGTGTTATGGCGTGTGGAGCAATCTCAGATCTCATCTGAGTTCCTTGCTTTCTTACTCTGGGCAGATGCAGGGGAAGCTGTTTTGCAGGGCACCTACCCCTGCTACTTGGCTAGCCCCCTGGTCCATAGCTAACAGGATAAAAAAATCATCCAACAGATTGAAGACGTGTTTGCAACTCTACAGCTAATTTTCAAACCTCAAACTGGTCCTGCCAGGTTTTAAATTCTTCACTCTTCTGTCCAGTGTATATAATCTATGCATTTATAACCATAAATTATATAAAATCTAAAGAATTTATTGTATCTCTTATTGGAGGTACTATTTTTCCATTCATCTTCAAGACACCTTTTTAAAATTACCCATTAGAATTAGATTATACTGTGACTACTCTGGCTTGTACATCTCTGTTTATTTCTCATGATGCTTGCGGATAGTGGATGGCTACATTACTCCAGGATAAATGAAATGGGGAGAGGTGGAGACAAAGACTATAAATCAGTTGAGAGGGGAAAAGATGCTAAGAAATAAAGATGCTGTTAGGACACAGAACAAGTTAGTGGACACTAAGAAAGGAGCACTTGCTGTGAGAGGTTTTCTGGCTAAGATGGCATTATCTGATATGCTCTTTTTGACACTGTGTCAGGAAATTTACATCCATGGGTATTGAAAGCGTTTTGCATTAATGGGACATAAGTAGCTTCGATAACAACATGGGGGAGTAGAGAATACCATCATATGAAAGAAACCCCGATTCTCAATAGTCTGCATCACAAGTCATTAACCCCAAGCAAGACCTTGTGTGACATGGAGGAGAAAGTCTAAGTACCTTGATTTCCACAGCTAAGACTGTGGGTGGCTTTTTCACTTTCTAACACAAAGTCCTAAGAGGGAGCTGTGAACATTTCATTTTCTAAATGTGTCAAAATGGTGCTATTGATTCCTTAATACAAAGATAGAATTATAATATTTTTAGGTAAGTGTGTTAAGCCTGGCTTGGCTATAAATGTAAATACATAAAATGTTTGCCAAGCATTCAACAAAACCATGCCCACTTGCTAACAGTTGAGACACTGTGTTCTTCAGTGTGGGTGACTGACCTGAGTTCACATTTTCTATCAAGGGAACAGGACAGCCATTGGCTGTCTCTCAGTGTTTGACAGCTCACTAAGTTCTCCTTGGATGCAGCAGGTTGGACAGTCCAGTCCAAGGATTAAGTATGCTCCTTTGGTGATAGCAGGGTGTTGGGCAAGGACTTGAAGGATGTATACTGTGAGCAAAGCCAATGCCGCCAGACGAACTGTAGAGACTGACTTTAGAGAGGGCCAGTGGAACTGAGTTCCCCCAGGCTGTCAGAACACGCAAAGGAAGCTACCAGTACCTTGCAACTGGTCAATCTGTAAAAGAATCTGCATGTACAATGTGACAATAAATCATCTACGAGCCCACCAGAGCTTTGCATTCTGTGATTTGAACATTTGCCACGAACCACGGGGTACCATGGACATTTTCCTCAGAAGTAAAAGGCACAGCTGAATTCTTCGTCTCCCGTTCTGTCAGATAACACTGAGTGTTTTTATATCTGTGCATGGCCAGGTATTTATCTTCTAAAGATTGTGAATCAACAATGTTAGAAAGGGACATTAATAATTATTTCATGCAATAAACCCATCAAAGGAAGGCCTCACCCCTCCGAAGCTGACTGCTAACATTACGTTCGTGGTGGCTGAGCTGATTGCTGCTCACTGTTCAGCCCAGATGTCAATCTCCTGGACACCGAATCAACTCATCTGAAAACTGACTTTTCCCTATGAAGATGAGAAGATAAACAGAAAACTACCGTAACACTCTCCAAAGCTATTGTCTTTTTTTTTTCTTGTATCGAGTTTTACTTACACATTCGCAAAGCTTTCTGTACAAATCATTATATTAACATGTTTTTTGTGTTCACCACCATTCTGTCCAAGATTCCTCCTTTGCTGAGAAATCCTAAAGTTGAGGCTCAGTTGAGGAAATAGAGGGAAATACTTGAGAGAATTAAGAACTCCCTCAGTAAGCCAATGTGTTCCACAACCTGACAGTCACGTATTTACTTCACTGTGGGCTTTGCGGCCTCTCAGCTTACCTTAATAAAGTCACCTGCCCTATACTGAGATCGCACCAAAGCAAAACATAAATAGGACTTAAGACTGCAGGAAAGAATTCTAATGAACAAACATCATATTTTTGTATGCCTGCTTCTATGGTTTTACTTAAAATCTTCCAGTTCTCCATCCACCTACATCCGCTTCTCCGTGTTTTCTTACCAGTTTTCAGACGAGTTGATGCAGTGTCCAGGAGACTGACATTTAAGGGGTGAGAACTGGGCTGAGCCACGGGCAGCAGTGTGCTTCTTGCTTCTCATCCGCCACACACGAGCATGGATAGGTATGTGCCCGCTCTCCCCGGGTGCATTTGTAGTGCATTCTATTTAACAGTTTTGGACCATGTCTTGGTTACAAAAGCCTATGTATAAACTGTGGACGTTTTGCTCACAGCAATAGGAGCATGGCAATAATGTAATACTTTCAGATGCCATGTAACAATGGCTATTGGTTAACCTGAGGGAGACTCCCTCACCTCATGAACTAGGGGAATGATAGCCATATAGCATCTGTCATTAGAAGGAGTTCCAAAATGTTTCTTAATCCAGCAAGACAATATTTTCATTATGATGTCAGAGGCGGGGCCATTATTTTCCCATAAGGCATCCAGAGAGACCTCAGATCCCTCCCTAAGCTCAAGCTGCAAGAAGTGTTACAGCTGGATATCTATAGGCACCACCAGCAGGCACACACTCCAACAAGCTGGGAATCCTCATCCTTGCTCCCAGACACTGTTAGAGTCTTAATTATAGGAGAGAGTGGGGACAGAAGGCAGGCAGGCAGAGCCATCTCTGCCTTCTCAACTTGAACACAATTGCAATCAATCCCCAGGGCTGGTCAGTTCTGTCGTAACAGAAAGATCAAGGCAACTACAGAAACATTGGTTCTTAGACTCTTCAGTTGGAAAACATTAGTGTTTACCTGAATTCAGATGCTTAAATCCATTCCAGCTACCATAACAAAATATCATAAACTGGTTGCATTATGAACAAGCTTATTTCTAGCACTTCTGGAGGAAAGATCAAGACAAAGTGCCTGGAGGGTTGTCATCTGGTCTAGGTGGCCTTCTGTCCATACATTAGATGAACTATGAGAGGGACTCAAGCCCCTCCCAGAGCCATCAGGGACAGGTAACATAGCCAGATGTTACATCGAGGAGACTCTGTATATGCCACTTCATAGTCATATTTTCCATCACCACTCCATCCCTACTTCTTATAACCTAGATCATAGGTGTCCTAGTAACGATTTCCAATTTCAGATTAAAGTATCTACTACCAATAGCCAGCTTAGCACAATTACTTGAGTATGCAATTGTAGTTACTGTACATTTTCCCAAGCTGCATCAGAGCTGCTATCATTTGGATGCTGAATGCCTCCACAAAGAGCCATACACTTAAAACTTGGTCCCAGTGGTTCTATGAGGTGGTACCTAATGGGAGGTATCCACGTTACCAGGGGACACTCTGAAAGGGGCATGCGACTCTGGTCTTCTTTCCTCTCTTTATATTCTGGATCCAGAGGTAAGCATGTGTGTGTGTGTGTGTGTGTGTGTGTGTGTGCGTGCGCGCGCGCTTGTTTGCTTTGCCTCAGCACAGTCTACTACTCTACGGTGCTGCTTCCACTAGAGGCCAAAGGCAAGGCTACTGAAGTCTGGACTGGAACCCCAGACGTGTTTGACAAAGTAAACCTCCTCCCTTTACCAGTTAATTTTCTTGGGTATGTTATTATTGCAATGTAAGGTTGCAAACTGCAAATAAAGATTTAGCAGTATTGTTGCTAACATTATAAGAAACATCAGCACATTAGCATGTGTTAACTTTATTTTCCAGACTTACACTTTTTAAACAGTTCAAGTAGTTAAATGACATTCTCTAAATTTAGATAAATAAGCATTTGGTTAGTAGTTAAGATTAGAGTAACGTACACAAACAAGATCAATGACCAGTAACAAGAGTGTCTAGAAATCTTTATTCAAATATACTCCACTGTAATTTAAAAATATACATCTCATTTTTATCAGCTGTCCTTTATTCTAATTCCATATACAGATTCATAAAATGACAAACTTCCTAAAAATGATCTCAGTATAATACATCATTTGTTGGACCGCAAGTGATGAATTTTAGGACACAGCAGTACTTATCCCTGGAAATAAAATGACAATGAAACTGTAATTCCAGTCCTGCACTGTAGAAGGAGCTCACGCTTCTATGCTCAGATTTCACCACCCTATACTCTACATGTCCAGTGTGCTCACCATGGGGCCAGAAGTGTAGCTCAGTCCCAGCATGCACCAGGCCTCGGCACCACAGGAAAAGAAGGACAGGTGGAAGGGCCTGGACAAGGGTCCATGTAAGTTTTAAAGGAGTCCTAATCAAATCCAGATTTCCATTAACTTCTTTGGTTTTGGTGGCTTCTCTTTTGGGTTCAGAGAGCTACAACAGCCATTTAACTTAGCATCTGGTCCTCAAGAGGCTATGTGCTTTCACAAACACACAAAGCTGCCATCCACAGTAAAAAAGATTTCCCAGACCTAACAGTTAGAGACAACGAGGGACAAAGGCTGGGGTGTTTTCTCTGCTTCTCCAGATAAAGGTACAGTCTTACCTTGAGACATTAGTTTAGTTCACTAAGTACTAGTCAAATGATCCTCAAGTAGAAAAGACAGGTAGATGAATGGGAAACATTCTGTTAACTAGGACACAGTTTTACACTTGGGAACCCTCAGTTCCAAATACACCCATTGTGTGCATGGAACAGGAAAGAAATACTGATGTTTATAATACCCCAGTGGTTTATAGCACAGAAAACTAAGAATATTACTACTATTATTTTTTGCTGAGTATTGCTTTAATTATTGAAGAGTAATCAAGACTTTTTTTTTAAACAAAACCAGTATTTCCTACCAAAATGCCACTTATATGAAACTAATTTCATCTAAAAAGAACAGTGTCTCCTGAACAGGACACTACGGTGTGCATTTCCAAAGTGTGACACACATTTCCTTAGCAAGCTGTAAGCGACAGGAAACGCGCATCCACACAGGAATGTGACAGGTTATACTTTTCCTTCACTGGCCTATCAAAAGTTACTTTTAGTGAAAATAATTTTGAGGCAATAATTTTTCATTTGCTGGGAATCAGTAGTTTTTGTATGTACATTTCTAAAGTAGACGTCTTGTGCAGCAAGCACTGAAAGTGCTCAGCTGTAAAAGGTTCTGTTGAAGCAAGCAATTCGTGAACTGTCCACTTCGTCTTACAGCAAGGTAAATGAAAGGTACTGTGTAGGCTTGAGTGACTCATTATAACAGCTGCAGGCCTCGTGTGGATAATGAGTGCTTGAAGTATGTCGAGTCCACAGCAGTAAAATACCCACCCTGCTCAAAGAGTTAACAGACACCGTGAGGTATCTCAACACCTTTGACATCAGCTGTGTCCTGAAATACTTTGGATAGAGAGTCAAAGAAAACATTGCTACATTGAGTTTCAGATGTGTATTTTTTTCTTTCTATGTGTGTGTGTGTGTGTGTGTGTGCACTATGTACATGCCTTGTGTCTCCAGAGGTCAGAGGGTGCAAGATCCTCCAGAACTGGAGCTATGGACAGCTGTAAGCCCCAGCCCCTACCCTGTGGGTGCTTCTGCAAGAGCAGCAAATGTTCTTTCAGTACTGACTCCTCCCCAGCCTCTAGGATACTTTAAGTTACATATATATGGCTTGTATTATTTGTCTGTACTAGGACTGCTTCAGAAGCAGCAGATCCAACTATGCAAGTATCATCCTCATTTCATATCATTTTTATATTTACAATACTCAAGATAACACACTTAAAACATACAAATGTTCCTGAGCTTAAATTCACACCCACACCCACACACAAATGCACACACACCTCTACTCTCAGAAGTAAAACCTAGTAAAACTCTGATGTCATCTTTCTTATCCACTCCCTATACTGGCAACTGGGATCAATGCTGGTTAGCTGACTATACACAGTATATACAGGAAAAAAATGGGATCTTTGGGGTGACAGAAACGTCCTCAACTGCACAGTGGTGATGGCTGCACAACTCTTCAAAATGTTTTTTAAAGAACACTCACATTTTTACCACAGGTAAACTGTAGATTATGCAAACTCTACATTAATGGACGGAAGTTTCAGACAGCTCGCATGTAAGCTCCGAACCCACAGTGAAACTCACAACAGCAATGCAAACATTTCCACAAGGGTTGTTTTACTTGCAGTGGGTCTCCGCTCAGCAGCGAATGACCTCCTCACTCTGGAGGCCTGGAGGGCTAAGCTGATGAGAAGGAAGGCCAGAGAGAAGCAGAAGCAGTAACACATACAGAACTCAGTGTTGCGTGTCCACACAAACACAGAATGGGTGTGGACACTGAGTTACCGCAGATGTCCATTTTACAAATAAACTAGGTGGACATTCAAAAGTCAAAGAATGATTTGGAATGTCCTAGCCATGAAGGGATGTTCACATAAAACAGCTCCACTCACGCTTCATTCTGGTCACACCAGGACATCTACACACCTGGCTGATCTAGTGATGCTTCTGCTACAATTCCAGATCGAAGTTACAGCAAAACTGAATTGTTTAGCATGCAGTTTGTAGCTTCAAGCTGAAATATGTATCGAACAGTCATTGAATCTGACTTTTTAGTACTGGCCGTTTGCTGGTGCCGAAGGGACAGCACCAGGTGGTTTCTCCAGTGACTGCTACTGCTCAGTGTGATGTCACCAGTGCATATCTGGCTGTTTCCAGTCACTCCCAGAACAAATGCACGTAAGGACACAAGTATGTTTTTATAAACTTTGCAGAAGAACATTACCTAGATATCAAAATGAAATGCTATTGACTTGTGCCTATGGTTACAAGAATGGCCATTCTTCTCACCTGTGGTCTTTCTAATGTTTAAAACAGCACAAGTCAATGCATAGTGACCTTCATCTTTACAGACTAAGGCGGACTTGTCCCTTTTGTCCAAGCTATTGGCAAACTCACAGAGCACAGCAAGAGAAATGAACATTTACATCAGGAACCATTATAATTCTACAAAATGTCCAAGAAGCTCCAAAATAATGTGAATAGCATTGAGTTTGCACACTTTGTAATTTTTAAGCAGCCAAAAGCTTCCTCCCAAGGTACTATTTGACCCGTGTGTGAATAGACTACACTTAGCCTGTACCTAAATCTTGGCATTTCATCCTTTCCATTCACAGACACACTTTCACAACCAAACAAGGTGCAAATAAAACTTTTAAGAAATTCTAAATGCCCTATTTACATAGCTATTCACTTTTAATAGAAACTGAGATTGTACTCTGGCGCCTATAACACCTCCAGAGTTTTCACAGGCTGCCACAGCAGGCAGGAACTGATGGCTTCTACAGGTCACGTAGCTGAGGGGAAAGAGCAGAGTCAGCAAACCAAGGCACTATGAGTTGAACACATTATGCCTTCTGTAAAGCTTTTCGCAAATCACTGTAGAAGTTGGCTAACGTGCTTGCCATTGCTGTGTCTACTGCAGACTGAGGGATCATGCCACGCAGGTCCGTCTGAATATAGCCTGTCAGGAGACTCTGGTTTGGATTGTCTTTGAGTGGAACACAGAACCAGCCGCAGGGATGGTTATAGCCACGGACAAACTCTGGTCTCGTCTCACTCCATTCAACACTTACCCCTACAAGACAGTTTTAAAATAGTATCATTAATAGCAATAACTGATATTTTTCCCCAAAACTCTCATTTAAAAAATATTATTAGATTTCTTGTTTAAATAGTTTTCTACCTATCCATGCTAATGAAAACTAATCCCCAGGAGTTTTGAGCACGGCAAAATGAGGAAGATAATTACCAAAGAGAATTCTGGCACAGAGTTGGAAGTAATAGGGAAAATTCTAACCCCTTCAGAATACACGACACAGTGTCATCCAAG
The DNA here is from genome assembly GCF_011762505.2 of Arvicanthis niloticus. Lineage (NCBI taxonomy): Eukaryota > Metazoa > Chordata > Mammalia > Rodentia > Muridae > Arvicanthis > Arvicanthis niloticus. The sequence continues at coordinate 54,198,427 of NC_047671.1, read as the reverse complement.
CCACAGAGTGACAAGAACAAGATGGAGAGCACCAGCACCACTTCCCACAGGCACAGCCAGCCCCAACTTTAGTACTCGCCAGTGAGCTAAACAACAAGTATGCACTACACAAAGTATTAATTTATCCACAGACTTTAAAAACAGGAGGCTTCTAGTAGCAATATTTTTTGGAGAAAGACAACACAATTCAAAGAAGAAAATTTTTCTTTAAAATATCAAGTGTGTAAGTGTGTGTGTGTAAGTGTGTGTGTGCACATATACCAGGAAACTGTTTTGAAGGCCTAGAATGAAATGTCAGTTCTTGGATGTCTTTCTTGTCACGTTTCTGCTGTGGATGAAGTATTATGTAACTGGAAATAAAAACTTAACATAGTTGAAGGCTCATCCTTAAACAAGACCTGGAAGGCCCAGGGAATATTCCAGTAGCAGGCCCTCAGGTGGAGGAGCACTAAATGCCATTCTCTAAGCTCAGTACAACAGTCTTGAACTCACAACTGTAGTCATCTTCACTGGGCCCACATAAGACTGATCTGTCAACACCTGAGGGAAGACAGGCTCATAGCACCCCCCCCCCCTTAGCATTGAACACTGATACATTCTGGGAGGGAAGGAGCCATTTTTGCTCGTAAGCCCACCAGGCTAAATTTCAGTCCCACAGATGGCCCTGGTTATTAAACTCAGTTGGTCACAGAACAAAACAGAGATATGAACGTGAGAAAGAGCCATATAAGGGAGGGCCAGAGCAGGCAAGGATCACACATGTGAACTTATCAGAGAACAAATGTTAACTAGTACAAAAATAAAAAAGTCCCCATGATAATAATATGAAACAACATATCTTCTCAATTAAATGGTAAAGTTTTTTCTCAAAAAAAGGCCCCAAACAAAACAGTCCCATAGAAACACTTCAGGATTCCAAATTCTTATACCACAGTTTACTTTGAAACTATCATTTAATGCTAGAGTTTAGCATTAAAAATAAAAACCAACCAACCAAATAAACAAACAAAACTAGCAATAATTGAGGGATTAAAAGATACATCTTGGGGCTGGAGAGATGGCTCAGTGGTTAAGAGCACTGACTGCTTTTCCAGAGGTCCTGAGTTCAATTCCCAGCAAGTCCACGGGGGCTCACAACCATCTGTAATGAGATCGGATGCCCTCTTCTGGTGTGTCTGAAGGCAGCTACAGTATACCATATACATAAAATAAGTCAATCTCTTAAAAAATATGTATTATACAGAAAGACCCGGGGTAAATCTTTAAGTATCTGAAGTAGACTTAAAGAAAGAACAAGAGTTTTAGGTTATTACCACAGGATAAAAGTCCTTCTTCATAGCCCACAGTATAGGAGAAGTCAACAAATTCTCTTGGGGAAATAATATTTAGAAGCTGCCCAGCAGTGGTGTAACGCATCACACAACAATTCTAGAAAAAGACAAAAGGTAAGATTGGGGCCACCATTAGAAACAGAGTCGCATTCCAAGATCAATGTCTAATAAGAATTGACACTCACAATCTTCTCTCATCACAATGGGATGCCTACAGTGGTTCTGGAAGGCATAATCTCTTTCCCAAGTGTCAATGATACCATATGAACATGACAATGATATATAAAACTCCAGAGACATATTCAGTATCTAAATCTCCATTTAACTAGAGATGACCAATTCAATTAAAATAGCCAATTATCTAAACTTATTGTGTATGTGTGTGTGTGTATATATATATATATATATATATATATATAAAATTTTATTTATATATCATTATATATATATATATAAATTCATAAAATATCCTTTTATTTATACATATATAAATAAAATGAAGGGTTAAAAGCTAGACAACATTTTTTATCTCTCATCTTTGATTTTAATTTAATATAACTGGTAGAAGTGGAAACTTAGATACAGGAGTGGTATTTTTCTGTCTTTGGGATTCTAGATCCTTAAATTTTACAATTAAAGATGCTGAAGATTTTGATAAGCAACAAAGGTAGAGGTGTAGTGGGAAAAAAAACCCTCAGTATTAACACTCATTAAAATTAGGAAACTCAATTTTAATCTCAGCACTCAGGAGTAGGGAAAAGTAGATCTCTGAGTTTAAGGCTAGCTTGGTCTACATAGCAAGTTTTAGGCCAGTGAAGACTATACAGTGAGAATTTATCTAAAAAAAAAGTGAATAAATAAATAACTACATAGAATGGGAAACTCAGCTTTTAGAAGGCAGCACAGGACTCTCCCATGGTATCCCTGCTATGACTACTTTTCTCAGTTAAGGTAAGTTAACGTAAGCATTTACAAATGGTGATACTCACACTTATGTGGTGTCTATCTCTCTGTCTTTCCGTCATGCACGTAACCACACATGCACACACACATGCATGCATGCCCACACATCCTCTAGTAATGTCACTAAACAGATACCTCTTCAAAGTGCTCCAAAATATCCAATGAAGTCATTAACCGGTCCCAGTCCAAGCGCCAGGGCCCTGGGCGTATGTGATCTATGACATTATTGACTACGTCATCCATAACTCCTTGAGCTTTATATCTAGAAGACAAAGAACCAAAACAAAGGCTGTCCAAATGAACATTTCAGCACAGAGCTAACACTGTAAATGGGCATAAAAATTAACGAAGATTTTTATAAAGTAAAAACAATCCTAACAACTTGTCTAAATAGATAAAAATTCTATCAGTTACTTTTGTCAAATTATGTCCTCTATCCTCAATAAAGTTGGAAAACTAAAAGTTATGCTAATGTCATCATAGGCACAGTGATGTCCCTTCACATTATAATATAGCCCCAAACAGTCTAGAGGACATTCCGCAACTTTCACTCAATACTGCCCTCTGCTTACTTACTCTCAGACATTAGTACATATATATTTTCCCCTTCCTCCCTCTAAGCCTTCTCATACAGAGCTCATTTCTCTCCTTCAAATTCATTAATTGTTGTTATATGCATACATGTATATACACATGTATTCCTAACTGTAACCTGCTCAGCCTGTACATTACTTGTATGAATGTTTTACAGGGTTCGCCATTTGGTACTAAATAACAATTGATATGCTGTTCCCTGGGGAAGACTATTTCTCCCACTCAGCATTCCTTAGTTGCCTATAGTTCTTTGTGCAGGGTTAAGGCCTCCTGGGCTCCCCTGCCCCCACTTTGGCATGCAGTTATCCTTGTTCAGCTTATGTTTAGAAATAGACTTCAAACAACTCCTAAGCCTAAGGCTCAAGGGACATTACAGAAAGGGAGGAAAGATTGTAAGACCTAGGGAGGATCCAGAGTTTGCTGTGAGACTCTGTCCTCTTGTAATGTTAGAAACTGCACCCACACACGACTACACTGGCTTTTAAGAACTTTTTAGACATAGATTTGAAAAGGATATGTAATATATATATGTAATATATATATTATATGTAATATGTAATATATATGTATATATATACATATATATGCATATATATGCACATACAGTTGTTATAGAGGTAATATGAGTAATTTCTTTAAAATCAATGAAAATGATAATCCAACAGAAGATGAACAAAGCAATTTAGGATAATGCAAAAAATTAATAAACAGACTCAGCTTCACTGTAACTAAATATACACTAACAGGATACCACTTCACTCACTCCTCAAACTCTCACATAGTTAACTTAAAAGGTCTCTGGATATGAGCTGAAGAACGGCCACAGCTCTCTCCCTAAGAAGCTGCACACTATCACAAATTTGTATACAACCCAGAGGAACTGCAGGATCCTATTAGCAAACCCGATAAAGCCCCTTAAACTCTCATTCATCACTCCTGTCTTTGTCAATATTACTCCAGTAAATTCAAGACCTTCTGAGGATCAGGCGAGGGAGGACAGAACTAGGGCAGAGGGCAAGCAATACTGCATTTCTTCGTATAAAATTGAGGCACCATTCAAAAGCCTGGTTCCGCAGCCCAAGCTTGGTGCTCCAGCTGTGTAGGCACCACTTCTTCTCTGAATAAACTTCTCATCCATGTTTAAACAGCAGAGACAATTCTTCTGCTTTCATTTCTTAAAGAAACATCTATTCTTCTTTGAGTCTCAAGCAAACTATGCACTCCCTGAAACCTTCTCAAGTCTCTGAGAGGGGTGTTCCCTCAGCCCTTTCCATGCTTCTCAATCCCAGCTGGGAACCACTGATCAAAAGGCTTAATTCCTAGACTGCTTACAATGCTTGGTTCAACTCCAATCTGCCTGTCCACGTCAAAAATAGCGGACAACTCATCTTTCCGGAAATAGTATTTTTGGTATCTTCAAAACATTTTGCATGTATGAAGTGGGGTCAGCAGATTCATTTTTAAAAAGGGCTGAGTCCTAAGCATTGAACATTTTACTTAATTCCAGATGGCAACTGTCCATACTGGCTTAAAAAAAAAAATCAACATACTTTTCTTGACTATAGGCATAGTTCATCTTCAATTATAAGAGAAGGAAGAATAAAAGTTATTCAAAATACTACTATTTAGAGATGAATTTTGTCTTAGGTAAAAACATTTTTAAAAATATATATATTTAAAATAAGCCTATGTGCTGAGTATCCATCTCTCCATCTCTTATTTGTATTATAGTATGAACATTTTCTTTCATTATTAGGTAATCTTTTAAAACATAAAATTATAGGCTACCAATACTCTACCAAGTACAAATGTTTTCAAAGTTTAGTATCAAGATGCTTAGTTTCTAATATTCATAATATTACCATCAAATACATAAATCACTATTATCTTTTGATAGGATCTTCAATAATTTTTTAACAGAATGTTACCTGGGCATAGGAATTCATGCACACAGAAAACTGACGTAGGAAGCGTGCCATGACCATGAGAACTAACTCAATACAATAGTGAGTTCAAGGCCACCCTGACTCAAAAGAATCATATTTTAAGAGAACTAAACACTTACCAATGTAGAATATTACAAAGGTTATGTATATAATGCTAAGAAATTCAGATCTGTATCTGCCTACTGCTTTATTTATGTCCAACTCAACCGACAAAGTATTTGGCCATTCTTAAGGCCCTGAATTCACAGAGTCAACCTGCTTCTCAGAAAGCTTAAAACCCTAACACCGAAAGCTGAATTTTCCACTGATCATGTAATGCAGTGTCTGAGTTAGAAAACTGAGCATTATGTGAAGGACCCTCTTACCCTTAAATGGAATGGCCCGGACCCAGTTCTCATACGGGGCCGAGGATTGATATGCCTGTTTGATACCACAGAAGGCACAGCTAAATGGCCACCAAAAAGATTAATGAAATAAATAGATACCCCCGCCAAGCCAGGCCCAATTATAAATAAGATGAATAACAATCGACATCCAGGGAAGAGAAATCTCCCTGAGAATTCTCTTCTTTTTCCTTTCCAGGTAAAAATACCTGTGATATTTGCTGTTTGAAGTTCTAATCCTGATGCTGGCCCCTGGACTTACAATACTCAGACCTTCGATGGGCCGTTGACAAGGACATCAAACAGCTAGAGACTGACATCACTAATCTGAAGAAATCCCTTGTCTTGCTGTCTGAAGTGATCTCCAAAAATTGCAAAGGACTTTATTGGACTTGATTTACTCTTTTACAATAGAAAAGACTGTGTATAGCTCTTAAAGAAGAATGTTGCTTTTACACAGACAAGATAGGGATGGTTAAAGAGAACATGAAAAAGGTCAGAGAAGGCCTTGAGAAAAGACAGAGAGAGAAAGAGAAAGATGAGAGCTCATACAAGAATTGGTTTTTAACCTCTCCATAGTTGCCAACCCTGTTTACCTTCCATCTTGGGACCATTCATTGGGTTATTTTTGCTTATTTCTTTTGGTCCCTGGGCCTTAAATAGGCTAACTTTGTGAAACAACAGATAGATAATTTGGTAGCAAAATCTATTTAGATACATTATCATAAGTTAGCTATGGAGGACCACAAGACTCAAAATGAGGCTGTTACTCTATCCAGGTGTTCCCAAAACTCATCTCTACCCAACCTAAAAGAGGGGACTTCAGCCCCTAGACCAAGCAGAGAGGGGCCACCCAAACCCCCTCTGACTGGTGATCTGAATTCTTGCTTAGGCTGCGAGGCTAAGTACTGCAAGGGAATATAAATAAAAGTTAAAAATATCTTTCTGGGTTCCCTGAGGGATAAGCCTGACTGCATAGGGGTTGATGTCAAAAGTATCCCCTCTCCAGGAAAGACATCAGGATGGGTATGGCCCTCATGCCTCACTGGACAAAGACAGGAGGACTAGAGCCATTACAAGGTCCCCTTTAATTACTGGAGGTCAGGCTTCTATTCCTGCCTTCGCAAGATTAGACTCACCAAGGCCCTTCTATACTTGGAGAAGGGAGGAGATGTCGGGGCAGCCCCGCTTATACACTGAAGACCTAAAATCAGCCATAAGCCTAAAATCAGCAATAGGTCTCACATATATGCCTGCTAACACAAAGTCTTAGGTCTCTGTGAAAAAACACTGAAACAGATGTCTATAAGCTATTGTAAAATGCAGCTTTTGTGGAAATCTACCAGCCTGAGTAGTCATAGACATGGTAAATAGGCAGCCTTGGTGGATAGTACCAACTTAGATAAGGACAAGTGAATCACAGGCAGAGTCACAGTGACCTGTCCCCTGAACCTTCACCCAGCCGATACCCTGTTCTGAAAGATATCTGTATTCCCCCTGAACACCTATGCTCCTGTGTCATCCCCTTCCCCACATCCTGCCTTTTTGTGTTTATAACCCCTGTGTGAAAAAGTAAAAATTATGATTTGATTAAAAAAAGAAGAAAGAAAGAAAGAAAGAAAGAAAGAAAGAAAGAAAGAAAGAAAGAAAGAAAGAAAGCAAGCAAGCAAGCAAGCAAGCAAGCAAGCAAGCAGGCTGAGCATTTACTTACAGATAGCCACTGAACTCTGCTGAGGGTTTCCTCCAAACTGTTACATCTTTCTAGAAAAACAAAGACAGTACACGGTGATTTTCACATAGGTGGACCCTCATACTCAAAAGTAAGTCTGCAGTTCAGAGCGCTTAACTTTGCATTAAAAAACAACATAAGCAATTTTTCAGAGATAGTAGTTACTCGTGTCACAAAGAGATCTGCATTTGAGTTTCTTCTTTATCACACTGTAGTTACATCTTGCATCTTATAGATTTTTCAGTAGCTTAGAGACTCGATGACTTTAAAATTCAATGGTCGTACTACTATATTAATGGCTGTTTTTATAAGTTTCATTCCGGTCTTAGCTATTTACTATTACTGAAACATTCAGTCTATGACATTAGGAACATTAGATATTTCATTCTGAAACTGTTCATGCACTTTTGAAATAACTCACACTTATTGTGACTATGTTATATGGAATTAGTTCCTACGTTTTCCTCCAATCATTTCCCATCTGGCTCTTAAGTATAAAATTAACTAGAGCACTAGAGAAGAGCCTTGATTCTAGGCTTGGCTCTCACACTCAGCCATTGGCAGTTTGGCCCAGTCACATGGTAAAGAGAACACTAACTGGCCACTCACACACTCTTCATGTCTTACCAGACAGTGCAAACGTTCAATGACCATCCTTGGTTAAACTGACAGTGATCTACCTTCTTTGTTGACTTGGAGAACTGTCCACTGCTCTCATTGCCATGAACCTATTATCAAGTCTAACAAACAAAGAGCTACTGGGTTCATTTCTTTGTAAGATGCTGAACAATCAATTGTACATCCATTCAACACATTATTTATCACACATATTCCTCCTAATATTTTAAAAGTCATCAGACAATTCTTTGGCCATACATTAAATACCCAAACAGCAACGACATACCACTTTCTTGGCAACTCGCCAGTGATCTTCTTCAATGCTGTGATACTGGATCAGAGTGTTCTGAAGTTTAGTTGAAACAAAGGCAACATCAGACAGTCCTTCCATTTTGATCTTCCTGTTATAGAAACCAAGATTAGCGTCAGAAAACACTGAAGTAAGTCAAATCTTTCAGAATAAATTCTCCTGGGAGAGCTATAAAAGACGGCTGAGTGTGGACCCCACTCCCAATGAACTAATCAGAAACTCTGAGAGTGGGAGCTGGGAGGAGGTTTCTCCTGAAGCCTTGGGAAGAACAGCTCATTCTTCGCCTATTAGAATCACTCACATAAAATCATAAAGACGAGCCAAGCGGCAGCAGAGTGGGGAGGTGGCTCTCTCATCTGTAGGCTGTCAATGCTCAAGGGGTCCTCTCATTCTCAGCTTGCCAGGCAGTTCCAAAGTCCACATCCAGAGGCCTACCTACCAAGAACTTTGATCTGATAGTGCATCTCTCTGTGCCTAGCATTTTCTTAGCAAGTTATTATTAAAATGACAAGCGAGCCCAGATTCTCAAGCCAAAAGGCTGGGAATCACCCTGAATGATCACCAGAGATTTCTATTCACACCACCGTCCCCCACTGCCTAGGGTTCCATTTCCTAGGGCTTTGTGCTCCTCAGGCCAAGCCTGTCAAGGCTTTTGATCTTTGGACTTGGGACTTCTCTGCCTAGACTGCTGGATTCCAAATCTTAGTGTGAACTAACAAAGTACAATGCCAACTGCAGTTAAAAGGCCTGCCCTTGCCACACACTTCTCAAGTGACTTGAATCTTTCACTCCTCACTGTGCTTAGCGGTGTCTGAAGCCGGTTTATGTGCTCACACAGGATTACACTCTTTACCACCTTACCTCATGAGTAAGAAAGCGTCTTCACCATATGCGCCACTAACACTCACCTAGAACACCATGTGACACGGAGTAGGATTTTAATACCAACGCTGTGGGGTTTTGTCATATGCTGAACTAACACTCACCTAGAACACCATGCGGCACACAGTAGGCTTCATATCACTGCTGAAATGGCTTTTTTTTTTCCACACTCAAGAATTGGTATTCTTTTACCGTCTTTTGATGCTGATCCCATTTTCTTAGCATAATTCCTACAGTATCCCTACCCTTTCTACTCCTGTATAAGGTTAACAGAGAAAAGCTGCCCACTATACAACCATCGAATCACTTAAAAAAAAAAAAAAAAACCCAAACCAGTAAAAGCTTCATTAACAACTCTGTCTTCCAACCAGAGCTGAGACAAACTGATCTAAAACCTAAAGGTTACGGGAATAAATCAAAGCTGTAGCCAATATTTAAATATCACACTGCGGAGTACAGAAACCTCAAACACTAACATTGAGTAGAAAGATGCGAAAGTATACATGAAAAATTCAATAACCTAAAACTTGAGATCCATAAAAAGTGATGTAAAATGTATAAGTACAAATCCCAGCTATCAACAGAAAGTGGATGAGCTCACTCCTAAAGTCTATCAGTCAAAAATATACGAAGCCACTCAGGAGCCAACCTGATAGCCAGCACAATGGCCTCTTTCAAGGCTGGGCTATAAACAAGTGTAAAGTCTTGGAGAGCTTATAAAAGACACTTATCCAGTAGTGGGATCACTGTGATTAAGCCACAGTCTATAAACCCAAAGGTCTCCTGCTAGCTTCCGGTGGATGGCAGATAAGCTTATTTTTTTTTCAAAATTATTTGATAGGAATCAAATAGACTGAAAAGCCACTATTGTCAGAACCAAGCATTAGCTTGTACAAAGCCAGGAGAGGAATACAAGCAGCACAAGCTGCCTATAAAGGTAAGAATCTGGAACTTGGAGACATTTGTCCTGGTAATCATTCCCATCTGCTCATCAATGCCCTTCCAAGCCTTTGACACCGCTTACATGTGCTGAGCTTCACTGTCTCATTTCTATGCTTTGTTGAGGGGCTGCCCTAGAGTCTTGGTTGGCTCCCCTCCAGCATTTTCTTGCAGTCCACGCTGTAACTAATCCCTTACATCCTACCATTTAGCTGTAGAGTCTTTGGGGGCGTTAAATATAGCTGCTTAGGGTTGAGCTCTTCTGACCAGCATGCTATAGAAAACCAAATGAATAAAATACGCATTGCTACTTATACCAATCATTTTTGAACTGCCAAACAACAACAAAATTACCATCCGAATGAACAGCTTCTCCAGGGGAAGCTACTGTTTACCTGTATCTAGCATACATTCAATTCGAAACAGTGGAAATCGATAAGATCCAGGTTTTGCTCTCAGACTTGACTTACTCCATCCTTCAAATAAATCTCCATGACAAGTATAAAGGTAAAACTTAGAAACTCTGATTAACAGCCTCTTTAAGGATGCTGAAGAAGGAAGCAAGCAGAGATTGAAGTAGAAATAACATCAAAAGTTCTCTTTTAATCCTTCAAGTATTTCACTCATCGGTGAATTCCTGCATGGAAGTCCGGGATAAATAGTGGTAACTGTATAAGCTGCAATGTGTTTGTTGGAGCCCCTCTCAAAACATAGTCTAAAGTGGAGGAAGATGGGACTGCAGCTGGCCAGGTTTCAGCTCTCTCCTGATAGAAGCAGGTGCTTGGATCAACTGAAAGCAAAGCACACAGTACACCCTCCTGCACTCTTCAACCGTGGAAACGGTTTTACATGGTTTTAAATCACCCTGGATTTTCCCTTATTAACTCAATCCTTTCCTTTCTTGACCTTCTATCAAGAACTTCTCCAATCATAACAGAGATAAGAGGCACTGCCTAATTACACAAACTCTAACCACTCCATACAAAAGGTCATCTAATCTTGTTAATCCTCGGGCCAAGAGTTAATTATTGTCTGCTTTACACGGTTTTTGAAGCTAGCCTTATGTTGACGTTTTCTATGTCCACATTTTCTTGAATGGAAACTACTGGGGCTTGGAAAGATTTTCTTGATGCTGTGTATTAGCAACAAAGTCCTGACTAACAATTCCAGTCATTCTCAAGTATATACCACAATGCAATGACAATATGTTCCCTTTTAAACACAAGACAGTTTTAGAACCCTGGAAACGGCTCAGTGATTAAAATTGCCTACGTTTGATTCCCCAAAGTGACCCCCATGTTGTTCTCTGACATCCACAAGTAGCACACGAGCTGTCATGTGTGTACGTACACTCACACACATACACAAAATTGGAAAGAAAATACGTATAGAATCCCCATAAACTATTTGTTCTTTTGTAGTTTAGCACACTTTATTAAAGGTTCTCTGTATCAGAACTGTTAACCTTCCAGTATTCACTTACTATATATAGTTTTTATGTGAATCGTGCCAATTTAACAAGCCACAGACAAGATACCAAACTAAAGCCTTATTAAATTATACACTGTAACATAAAAATGTTAACAAACGCTAAATTTCCAACCTATCTTGAGCCAGTAATTAACTTTTCTAAGTCAAGTCAAGAGCAGTAGCTTTCCACTTTTGAGACCGGCTCTTGCTTGATTTAGAGGAGTGATTCATGAACACACACCTCTGTGATGAGACATAAAAGCCTGGCCTCCACAGTGTATTTAATTGCTATCCTAGCTCCGGAATCCCCAAACCTAAAATAATCTCCCCTAAGCGGAAACGAAGGAAATCCGCAGCAGTAGCTTTCCTGTTTTAAACCATAGACTTGCAAGCTACTGAGAACTGAGAAAGTGTCTCTTGAGGACCCCGTCACCGTGGAAGATTCATGAGAGATGTCCCTTGCAGAGTTTCCGTGGAGCACGCTCCTCGGGACTTTCCCCACAGCCCGGGGACAGCGACTACTGTTACAATTTAACAGATGAGGAAACTGAGTCCTGCTGGGCTCGCAGCCCTTGAACGGCACAGCAGCTCCGGTCCGGCTCCGGTCTCACCTGCCACTCTGTGACCACCGGCTCTCAGGGTCAGCCATCTCTCTCCCCTCTGCAGGGGACAGCTCCAGGAAACGCTCAGCCTCGCTCGGCCCCGCTCGACCCCGCTCGGTCGACTGCTCTCCTTCCTGTCCGGTACCGGAGGATGCCAGGCAGTCTCCGAGTCCAGGAAAAGGTTGCTCACCGCTCCTGCAACCCCGCGCGTTTCAGAAGCTGTTTTCCGGCCCGCCCAGCACGGCTGGCAGCAGCCAATAGGCGCGGGGCGCCTTCCAGCCACAGCCAATTAGAAGGCTGCAGGCTGCTCAGGTCACGGCGAGCAACGCCCTCAGCCCCGCCCCACGCGGACCCATGGGGGACCTCCGTGGAATGTTGGTGGAGTAACGTGTGTTCGCTGGGATTGGCTAGCGCTTCAGCGTGAAGGGAGCCGATTGGCCTCCGAGGATGGACCGATTCCGCGTGCTTGTGGGCTGGCCGGAGCCATTCAGAGTTCCCTCCCTATGCTTGAGCTTTAATCAGAGACAGTGCCCCATGGCCCATTGATTGTAAGGCTGCGGGGAGAAATAACAAATGAGGGATAGTGGTGAGAATGGAAGGGCCCAAAGTGTCCATTGTGAAGATCTCAAATCAGATGCTGCTAAGACGGGCTGCAAAGTCTGGTGAGAAACGTCTTTTCCTCTGAGGATGACCCATCCACCTGCTTGCTGTCTAGCCTGGTGCTGGAGGGTAAAACTAAACCGTGCAATCGCAGTGTAAATTGACCTTTACCCAAACGGTTTTTCTTGTCTTCAGATAAGAAAGTTCAAAGAACATCCTTGAAAGCAGAGGAGAGGTGTTTGGCAGTGTTCTCTGGTCTTCGTCTACTCGAACAAGAGAAACATTTATCCTAGCTATGAAGTTATCGGTCTAATGTGATTCTTGCAAGTCTGAACTCTGAGGATCCGGTTGTTTCAAAATTACATTTACTAAGATAACATTATCTTGAGAACCGGGAGGAGGAGGGACTGAGATCATTTTTTTTTTTTTTTGATAGATCTGCAGTAAGAATAAATAATGCCCCATAAAAATTTAAATTTGCCTCGCTAAAAGAATCACTAAGCACCACTTGCTAGTTCTCATGCTTTATAGCGCATTGAATCTATTGAACAGCTTCCTAAGTTTACATTTTTTTCTTCTCGGACAGCAATTTTTTATTTTTATATTTGTTTTTATGTGTATCTTTTTTTCTGCATATATATCTGTGTACTACATGTGTACACATATAGTGCTCGCGGAGGCCAAGTGGCCAGAAGAGGGTATCAGATCCTCTAGGACTGGAGTTACAGATCATTGTGAGCTGCCATGTGGGTGCTGAGAATCCAACCCCTCTTGAAGAGCAGCAAGTGCTCTTAACCACTGAGCCGGCCCCAAGAAAGGTGCATGCTACAGATGTGAACCCGCACGTAGATCTTAGAGCACTTAGCTTAAGGAGTGGCTGAAGAAGAATTTGATCATCTGATCTTCTAAAACCAAGACTCTTGGTCGCCACAAAACTCACACTGTGCGTCATTGTTCTTGTCAGACACTTATGTGCAGCAGCGGAACAAGACATGAAAGAACCAGCCTTGGAGATTTGGCAGGAGAGACAGATAACATTGGGAAAATGAAAAATGTTCCTCGTTAAATTCTTAGAATTTTAGACAGGAAACACCAGTCAGCTGCAGTTGTATACATTCTCTCAGATGCCTGGAGAATGTGTTAAATAAAGCACACTTGCCTCTGTGAAGGAAATTCTTCATGACGTCATTACATCACATGTGCATACACGTGATCTCTCGGCTCTGGTTCCGGAGACTTTTATTTTGTTCCCCTTTGTTCTTCATCTTTTGCCCTGTGGTTTCTCGGGTAGAATGAAGTTAGGGTCATTGGAAACCACTATCTCTATCAAAATAGAATGTCAGTAAAGCGAGACCTTGGGCTCAGATAAAAGAAGATATTACCTGGTCCTATTATTTATGAGCTTTCTATACTCAAAGCACAATTTTAAGGTTTTTGAAACTTAAGTGTTAACTTATTTAATCCCAGTACAATATCTGAACATAGATATGTACTATTACCACTGACCAAGCCAGCTCGGTCAGTCAACAGGTTCTCCAGCACAGCAGTGAGAATTAAAAAGAAAACAGACGATTAGACAATACTGCAGCATGACCCCAGCCAGTCCTGAGGCTGAAGGCTGAGGCGGGATTATTTTTTCTCAATTTTCTTTTAAACCATTTTAATTACATGCAAGTATTAGGTCAGTTCTAGGTTGAGGAACCAGCAATACAATAGATGCAAATAGTCAAGGAACAAACAAGGCAATAAACAAAGTCCCGGTGATCACTCCTGTGATCACTCTCATGATCACTGTTTCTAAGGGCTCATCAGGATGACAGGAATATCTGAGCCCACTTCCCTGTCCTAGCCCACAGTCATATTCATGTCTGAGGCCTACTTCTTTGTTTAAGACTTAGATTCCTGACTGAAATTACCTCTCTGTTTTAGCCTAAAATTAGATTCCTGCCTGAACTTCCTTGTCATGGCTCAAAGTCAGATTCCTGCCTAACGCCCATTTCCTTGTCCTTGGCCAGTGTCAGATTCCTGCCAAGCAGCCCCCAAAGCTCTCCACACACCACTGTCTTCACAGGTATGAAAGGAATCCACCATACAGGGCAACAGATAGAATACATACCTTTCCAATAGTTTGAAAAGTGAGAAAGTAAGGTTTCCATTTAGATCTAAATATAAAAGAAAATTGAACAGCTCCATGGTAAGTTATTTTTCCTGGACAAGACCAGACATCTGAATTAGTACAGGAAATACCTAAAGGCAAGCAGGAAAAGATTTCACAAGCAGAAACAATACAGCAACAATTTCCTTTCAACTGTAAGTAATACATCTAGAAATAGAATGAAATGACAAATAAACGTCCCCAGCACCCTGAACGTTTTAGAAAGTTGGCTTTTAAAACTCTATGGACCTACCAGCTATGATGCCTGTGAACCAGGTCAGTGACCAGCATGCCAAGACATACCCAAAGGTGCTCACATTTTGGCAATGACCAACAGTAATGCAAATAGACTGAGGCCTGATTATAGCAGAAGGGAAACCATGTCTGTTGCTGTAAACAGCCAACTGCATATTGAAGCTGTAGATCTTAGAGGAAGGCCTGTTCCCTCTGTTTCCTGAAACAGGATGATTCCTTATTGCATTCTAAATTCTTACTTCTGTAGCCACAGATAAGTATAGATCTCACCCTTCATCAAAGAAGCTTTCTCTTTTTAACTAATTGTTTATTGGATTTTTATTTACATTTCAGATATTATCCCCTTTCCCCATTTCCCCCGCCCCACCCAGAAACCCCCTATTCTCCCTCCTCCTGCTTCTATGAGGATGTGCCCCCACTCACCCACTCCCGCCTCCCCACCTTTGAATTCCCCCACACTGGGGCATCCAGCCCTCACAGGACCAAGGATCTCCTCTCCCACCTATGCCCGACAAGGCCATCCTCCCCTACATATACAGCTGGAGACATGGGTCCCTCCTTATGTGTTCCCAGGCTGGTGGTTTAGACCCTGGGAGCTCTGATTGGTTGATATTGTTGCTCTCCTTATGGGGCCACAGCAAACCCCTTCAGCTCCTTCAGTTTTCTCTCTAAATTCTCCATTGGGAACTTCATGCTCAGTTCAATGTTTAGCTGTGAGCATCTGCCTCTGTATATGTCAGACTCTGGCAGACCTCTAAGGAGACAGCTATATCAGGCTCTTATCAGCATGCACTTCCTGACATCCACATCAGCGGTTACCTTTGGTGACATGGGATGGATACCCAGGTGGAATAGTCTCCAGATGGCCCCTCCTTCAGTTTCTGTCCCACACTTTGTCTCCATATTTGCTCCTGTGAGCATTTTGTTACTCCTTCTAAGAAGGACCAAAGCACCCACACTTTGGTCTTCCTTCTTTATGAGCTTCATGTGGTCTGTGAGTTGTATCTTGGGTATTGCAAGCTTTTGGGCTAATATACACTTGTCAGTGAGTGCATACAATATGTTCTTTTGTGACTGGGTTACCTCACTCAGGATGATATTTTCTAGTTCCATCCATTTGCCTAGGAATTTCATGAATTCATTGTTTTTAACAGCTGAGTAGTACTCCATTGTGTAAATGTACCACATCCCCAACAGATAATTACAGAAAGCTACGCTAGTTAAAATGCGGTGAACAACTAATTGGGGTGCTCAGACCCAACTGCTGACATCTACAGCACATCTCCAGCACCCGAGGCTCAGGGAACATTCTGGAGGAGAGAGTAGAAAAAGTGAGATCAGGAAGACTGCTTTGAGATTGTGCCTTCTAGCTATGACAGGGTAGCTACACCCGTGAAGTATCAACAACATGGCAGCCTAAACTAGACCTGGACACTTCCAGCGACAGTTGACATCCCAGTGTAGGTGAGGGGAATCTCACTGGGACCCACTCTCTGACAGTTAACAACTGCTGAGAGGGAGAATTAGGCTTGCCCTGGGATGAGCCTTGTAACTGGTTATCCAATCCCAAGTGCCCGGCACTAGGGACACACATGCAAGCAACCCTGAACTGATCTGACTCGGCAGACTGTAGTTTATGGTAAATGTATATGTATATGTAACAATAATGTTTAAAGTAGAGGAGACCATGAATTTGGGAAGGAATAGAGTGTCAGACACAAGAGTAGGAGGGAGGAAAGAAATGAAGTTATCATGTTCGAATTAAATAATAAAAATAGACTAAAATGAATTTTGTTTTCTAAACTATTGAAAAAAGCAAACATTTTATATTGAGGAATAGTAATTTCAAAATAATAATATCAATCAAAATAACCGCATATATCAAAGTCAATCAGTATGACAGGTTACTTAGATAAGTTGAACTCAGGAAAACATGTAATTTTAATTCAGCTCAACACATATTAAGTACCTGCTACTATTCTGCCAAAAAACAAAAACAAACAACAACAATACCCCCAAAGGTATATCGTGTTTTAAGTGGGAATTATTTATTCACATATAATAGGCACTTGAGTGGGATAATCCAAATATATACTAGGAAGATGTATTAGAGAGATAGAGATGAAAGTTTAGGACTCAAGATGTGAGCTGCCCCGAGTGCTGGCATCATGTGCTGAGTGTTGCAACCTGCCCTGTGTACACAATGCACCACAAGAAGCACTGTTAGGAAGCACAAAGGCTTGGCTCATAGCCACGACTCAAAAGTATCAAAACCAAACTTAAAAGTTGACAGGATCTAAGACTGTAGAGAGTTATCAAAATTTACACTTACAGTCCAAATTTCTTAAATACTGTTTTAAAATTATACTTCGGGAAGTAAAAAAAAAGCAAGAATATTAGAAAAATTAATTGAGAAGTTTAGAAGCTGGGACATTTCAGAAAATAGAATCCAGCAAAATTAGTCCTGCGAAGCAACTTTGTAGCCCAGCCGTTATGTGAGAGTCACAATATCTACCGATCCCAGCACTCTGGAGGGAAAGGTGGGGGGACCGTGACACGTTTGAGGTCAGAGTAGGAATTAGAGCAAGCTTCAGAGCAAGCTGTGCAGTATGGTGCGACCCTATCTTTAACACACACACACACACACACACACACACACACACACACACACACACACACACCTCTACTTAATGAAGTCTGGAAAGTTGGAGGGTATAAATCAATGTGAATAATTAGTAATATTGTTATGTGTCAACAGCAAGTGATATGAATAAGAAAACAAACAATTCCATTTACAATGATTACCAAAGAAAAAGTTTTATACACAGATAAACACATACAGAAAGTAAACCTAGTCGTCCTGTCTCTCACCAGTTACAAAACTTTCAGAAAACAACTCAGAATGGATTGAGTCAGAGCTTCTCAACCTCCCTGATACTAAAGTCCTTTAATATAGTTCCTTGCGCTGTGGATACCCCCAAACATAAAATTATTTTTGTTGCTACTTCCTAACTGTAATTTTGCTACTGCTGTGAATTATAATGCACAGAAAACAAAACTAAAATAGATGAGTGAGATATTGCAAAAAAACGTAGAAACCAATGAAATAATCAACATCATGGAGAGAAAACTTAAGATTAAATGCTCAGTCAGGAGAATATGTAAGCAGAAACGGAATACATAAGCAAGCATAATAACAAAAAACCAAATGAAAACTCCACCTTTCTTCTGGGTCTGTGCCCAGTGTAAACTGTGTGTTTTCATCACTTGGACCCGGGGAGACGGAGCTATATTTTCACTGAATCTAAGCACATCCTCCTGTTATCAAATAGAGTAATATAAAGTCATCTCTTCCTTTCAACTATTTTATAAAGGCTCAATGATTGGCACACTTTCAAGCCTTTGTGGTTAGGATAGACAGTTGTTTCCTGTGCTATCTTGATGTCTTTGGAGTTAAACTCCCCTGCTGACTCTTTCTCAGTGTCTGAACACAGTTGTTTAATATACTTAGTTCAGGAGATCATATCTGATGTAAGTCACTATGCCATGGGGGAAGTGTTACTAAGATGTTTAAGTATCCAAGCAATACAAAACAATCTATTTTAAAAGATTATTTTTCAATGGAAATTCCTTTGAGACTAAACTGGTGAGGCCATTTTTAGTAAGGCAAGTAGGTCACAGACTGAGGACCTGGGAGTAAGAATACCACTGATGTCAAGGAATGCATCTGGCACAACTAATGATTATAAGTAGATTCCTAGATGGTTTTTCCCTGGGGACCAAAGGAAAACAATCCAGAGACTATTAAGAGTGTCAGGGAAGCTGCAGATGTGAGGTTCTGCCCAGGAAGTAGCAAAGAGAAGCACATAAAAGTCAAGTTCAGAGATACCTTGGAAGTTTCTAGGGATGGCACTAAGAATTCTTGTGTATTTATAGCCAGGGTGAAATTTATTTAGCTAGTCTAAGGTCTAAGGTCTAAGTCTCCTGACTAAGGAAACCAACGCCTGCCAGTGTCTCAGTAAGATGATACCCTGTTATCTTGCCCACTGTAGGAAACTCACTGAAAGGAGAAAGTTCATAAGGTCACCCAGGAAGGAGTAAGTGGAAGACCCTGACCTAAGTGAAAATGCCCTCATCATGTATGGTTTCTTTTTCTAAAATATGTAAACATGCAGCAGACAGAACTAAATTACTGAAACTAATCAGTTTTGACCTTTTTGAAACAGAAATTCAACGTAAGCCAAAGAAATTGAAGAAGCATAAAAATATATTTGCAAGACTCAAAGTCATCTCACAGAACCCAAGCCTCAGAGATCCAGCTAAACCTTGAAGGTGTCCAGATCAGCAGAAGCATCAGGAATGCGGGGTGTCTTCTATTTTATGTCTCAACACCACTCTTAGGGAACTTTCCATAGGAAATCTCTTTGCTATCAAAAACATAAGGCTAAAGGACTCCACTTACTTCTCTAGTGTATTTAGATTTTCCTTTCTCTCTGTCTTCCAAGGCTGTTTTCTTTTGGAAAAATAGTTCAGGATCAAAGCTGTCACATGGACAGAAATGTCTTGGAGAATATGCTCTCAGCACCTATTTACCTGATGCTCATGAAAGCCTTCTAAAATTTTCCTTGCTTTTATTATTTTACTATAATTGTTAAGGTTACTAAGATTTAAGAAGCACATACAGAGTCAATGCCACATGTGCAAGTGTGTGTATGCAGGTGTGTGTATGCAGGTGTGTGTGTGCAGCACAGAGTGAAGCACCAAAGGGGAGGGGTCTAAGAAGCTGGGGATTCTGGGACTTGGGGAATTCCAGGAAGTCTTGAATTCTATCTAAAGTGAAGAGAAGGAACCAACATTATTAGATTAATTTCAACCTTAAGGGATGTCTGCCAATACTTTGGTGGTAGTAAGAAGACAAAAGAAGGATTTGGGGGGAAAAATAAACTTGGAAGAAAAGGACGAATGCTTATTGTAGGGTGGCATAAGTAGAAAGACATAGCAGGCTCGAGGTCAAGATGAGCTTGGTGACAGCTTATTTTCATGCTAAGTTACTGGGAATTGAAAAAGGAATGCAGCAGTGAATAAAGAAAGATGGGTTAGGGGTGGGTGTTTTGTTGTTATTGTTTTGGTTTTTTGTTTGTTTGTTTGTGTTTGTTTTGCTGTAATCCTGGAAAATAGGATGTCTGAGGTGAGTATTTGAACTGGTAACCTACTTCTGGGTCTGCTGTTATAACAAGAACTATGAAGTTAATCCTAGATCCCCACTTACCTGCCTATCACCTTACATAAACTCGTTGGGCAACAACAGTTAGATATTAATAGCTTTCTGAGAATGAGTTGAAATAATGAGGCAATAATCAGAAAAAAAAGCTTGATAAAAAAACAATGAAGTGGTGACAATGTTTGACATAAATTGTTTCAAAATCAATTTTATGCTTTGGAGAGGGTCAAAGGAATGCAGTGAGCTCCTTATCCCCTCCTCTCCTCTCATAGGTTTTAGAAACATGCTCACAGTTTTTTTTTTCTTATTCTCCGTAACCCACACATTTCCTCTTTCTCTGGTTCTGAGCAGCTTTGTTACATGTTCAGCAGTCACGCCCACTAGAGGGTGAGGATGCTGCTAGTGTTGGGGAGAAGCACAGGCATCGAAGAGAACAGCAGTTATTTTGGACAGCCCAGGATCCACTTTCCTTTATTCTACAAACTTATCCTATTTTAACTTTAGGGATGACTCCTTCTCCAACTGTAGTTCTCGTTCTACCGTGGCTCACCTGTTCTTGTAGCCCTAGGCTGTACACGATCTGGCTAATCAGTCTACCACAGTTACTCAGGAAAAAGAATCAACTACCGATGGCCAGATGACCCAAATCTATTCAATGGGCTTCACTCCCTCGAGGATTTGGGGCAGGGTTAAGAAAGTGAAATGATTGTTCTGATAGAGTCATTGACCTATGGGATAAAGTAAGCCTGGACTCTCACTTGTCTGCATTTCAACACAGAAGAAAGCCCAGTCTGTACAATAAGGCTGTGACCTGATGCCACTGTCTGAGTGTTTAGAGTCATCCAATTCCAGAACCATGGAATCCAAGATTCCATGAACCTTTATGTATGGAATTTAGTACATTTCTGTATGGCTTCTAGAACAGCTGGAGCTCATTTTTCCCTCACTTAGGATAAAAGACTCCTCATGATCAGAGACCCCCTTTCCTGTAACACACTCTTCCTTGGTTTAATCTGAGACCAGGTGAAGTTGGAGTGCTGAGAATAGATATCCTAGCAGTAGCTAATTTCTGGAAGAAGGGCCTGTAATGTGCCCACCCTATGTTTCAATAGGCAAGAGTAACTCCCTTATTTTTACACAATTGCTTAGAGCAACTGTATAGGTATAGTCAAACACAGAGGAGACTGCTTGCTGCCTTTGTTTTTACATGTACTTCAAGTATCCAAGGACAGGTTGGAATCAGCTTTCACAAAACCAAGATATCCTTTTCTTTCTACATTTTGTTTCCATGAATTCTCCCTAGATCCCCTCTTTAAACAAAAATATATAAGTTCCTTTATTGATTTTTAACTAAGATCTATGCATGAGTTTCTTTAGACCCCCATATGTGCAGGTGTCCATGAAGGCTAGAGGGTATTAGATCCACTGGAACTGGAGTTATAGGCAGCTGTGACCTGTCTGATATGGGTGCTGGACACCACAACCAGGTCTTCTATATTACCAATAAATGTTCTTAACCATTGAGCCTTCTCTCCAGCATCTTTCTAGATACTTTTAATATGTTCTTTTATTTTTTTTTTCTGGTATCTGAATTCCTTATGAAGAATTCCATGGAAATTATAAGGTTTCACTTATCCCCATAAATACAGCCTTTACTATGGTGAAGTGAATGAAATAATACCAAGTGTGATATTCATTACTTGCTCTTATAAGTAAAAATATCAGAGATTAGCACTGAAGAAAATATTTTGAAAAGCCTTAATATCCCAAAATATTCTGTGTCCTTGCTACATTTTATGTACAGTGCCAGACCTCAGTTTATTCTCTCAGGAAGAGACTTTGGACAATGTACTTAACATTGAGCATTAGCAGACCCTGTAATGCATGAGAAAGAGCAGATCTTTGCAAGGTGTTTGTAAGTATTCGAGGCAGTGGTTGGAGACTAAGTACAAAGAAAATGGTGTGGGTGGATGTGGTGATGTACTCCTTTAATTCCAGCACTGGAAGACAGAGGCAGGTGGATCTCTATGAGTCTGAGGTCATGCCACCTGTGGATGCATAATGAGATCCTGGTTTTAAAAATAAAAGAGTAGGAGGGATAATGGAGGAAAACTTGGAGCAAACATGACTGAGTCACAAGGCAGGTTCTCCTAATGTCCTGTCTCATCAGGAGAGGTTCCAAACTTATCCTTTAAAAGCCTACTATAGCTGAAGAGGTGGCTCAGAGGTTAAGAACACTGACTGCTCTTCCAGAGGTCCTGAGTTCAATTCCCGAAACCACATGGTGGCTCACAACCGTCTGTAATGGGATCTGATGCCCTCTTCTCGTGTATCTGATAAGAGTGACAGTGTACTCATATACATAAATCTTTTTAAAAAGCCTATATCATCATCCATGGGGTGGGAGACCAGACACTCCTCAAGACACACAGGCTGAGGCTGCATGACTAATTAAAGAAGAGTCTGACTTCTGTTTGAGGAAAAGAAAAGGAAGCAAGTTTTGTGTGAGAAATTTTAAGGCCAGAGAAGAGGCAACTGTTAGGAATCTGAGGGTCAGTTCTGAGTTGGCCACAGCCTATTCTTCTGTTGTAGTTTTGTTATGTATTATTTTGTGGTGTGTAATTTTGTAGTTTTGTATTGTTTTGCTCAATCAATTTAAAATATGTTTTGAGAAAATTTACAGCAAGTAGACAGTAAAGCATTCTATACTGCGTAGAAAGCATTGATGTTAGAAAACCATAGTGGGAACAAAAACAAGAAGTAGAAAAAATCAAAATGTATCTATTCACCTATTCAAATATTTTGATACAAATAAATTACATTATAGCCATTATAAGTTATATAAATAAGATTGCAATCATCATGCATTATATGTAATGTCTCCAGTGTAGATAACAGCTAAGGAATGTTCCGCAGGCTTACAGTAGGTAAGATTATACTCCTCCTCCTTAGGGGATATTGGAGCGTAACAGGCTAATGGTTGAAGTAGGTTGTATGAACTCTATACTGTTATTGGCTATACTATTTTTTTCTCAGTATAAGGTCAGGTCAGCAACAAATAATTGAGACAAAGGTTAACTGGAATTTCTAATTGAGTGTAAGAGGCCACATGTGCTCAAAGGTGCTCAAGGAACCTACAGTACATCAGAACCTTGCTGGGGACAGCATACAATGACATGGGCAAAGCTGCCAGGCAGTGGCCAGAAAGAATCAAGTTAACCCTAAACTCAGTACTTCTGCTAACTGTCTGCTTCTGTACATTGCACACAACGACTCTCCTCAGAGTCCCAGTGTTTTGACTTAGTTTACTAGTATAAGACTTTATGTATTCTACACTTTCTTATCCAGAAACTACTCTTAAATATTGTGCAAAAGTTATTTTATAATTTTAATAAGTTTTTTCTTTCTTGGGGTCTCAATGTTGGTTCTACTTAATTTTCTGATAATTTCTTCAAACTTTCTTTCAAGTCAAGCATTAATCTGGAACTACCATTGTGCAGTTATTACGTTGTTTCTAAGATAAGAACACACAGCATGCACCCGGGCCATTAGGACTTTGCTGTGTTGTGCCCCAAGCCTCAATTTTTAATTGTTTAAGAATCATTGCATCAAGGAACATCTAGTTTCACAGAATTCACCAGAGCAGAAGGAGAAAGAAGTAAGACAGTCAGATATAATAGAATAATTACACACACCAAGGCCAACTGGAAAGCAGTCACTCGAAAATGAAATCTATACAGTGGTTGTCCAGGACTAAGATTAGGAGAAATGGGAACAACTGTTTTTTGTTGTTGTTGTTGTTTGTTTGTTTTACAAAGAGCTGACATCTTCTGAGATGTCGCCATTCTGGCCTAGTGCAGGCAGTCCCTTATTTCAAATGGCGGGTCCTCTGGAGGGATGTGTCTTCTGCTTCTCAGGGTCCCAGACACCATCCTTTTCTACAAGGAGCTGCCGTGGGCTTCTGAGATGGCTCCATCCCGGCCCACTGCTGGCAGTCCGTCATTGTATGCTGTCCCCAGCATCACCTCACTGGGGAATGCTGCAAACAGTTGCTGCTGAAATAAAAACGGACCGGAGAAGGCAGTAACTTGCCATCGTTTTGAAGAAGAGAAATTTCATCTGGTGTTTTGTTCAGAAATGGTCTGAATAAGATTGACCTGATCTTAAATTGGATCGCACAGAAGCAAGGGTGGACTCAAAACCAACCAAACCAAAAACAGTACAAGGAAAAAGAGGGGACCAACTTTTATTAGCAGAGAAGGGAAGGGACCAACTAAGAGTTCACACCTTAAGAGAACAAGCTACCTATGATTTTTATAAAGTTTACTGTCTGCAGTTATCTAAAATCAGAGTCAGCAAACTGTAGCTCAAGAGACAAATTAGGCTCAAACCTTTGTTATACATAAGGTTTTACTGGGGCATAGGCACACTCATTCATGTCTGTGCTATCTTAAATACTTTCCTTGCTGAAACGTTGTGGTTGAGAAACTGCAGTAGACACTCTATGGCCCGTAAACTGAAAGAGAGTATTACTATCTGACCTTGTACGTAAAATGTTCTGCTGACCTCTACTTTAAAATGTACTTCTTAGTCTGGATGAAGAACTTAAGATTTTGAAGTGATAAAACCATGCTTGATACACATCCAGGAGCCTTAATACATCCTTACACTGTGGGAATCAAAAAGCACGGGGCATGAAAACATGAGAAAAAGATAGGGGATGAATAAACTAACCTGGTTATGATGCTAATCGTACAGGGATGATTACTTCATAGGATGAATATTCCTAACCAGAAATTGCACTTGTAAAGATGCCAACTTAGAAAACACCGTTGCACAAGAGTGTTCCAAAGCAGTAGATAGGACTATACTCCCCCTCTTTAGGGGATATTGGAGTGACAAGGGACAGTGTCTTCCTGTCACACGTTCAATCCTGCACTTTGGATGTCACCCTTTCCCCCTTTCACAGAGTAGTTGTATTAGGGGTCCACAAATCCGTGGGACAGTAAGGACCTCTTTACCACAATGACCCTTGGCATAGCCGCAATGACTACTTGCTTTTGATAATCTCTCCCCTACATATTCTAATAGAAAAAGAAACCTTGACTCTTAGTCATAGACTAGAACAAGAGACATCTGCCAGATAGTCTTTCAGATACACCCATGATTAGAGTCGCCTGGTCAGGTGTACTTTTAATAGAGTTATAAGGTAATTCATGCTTTTATTGGTCCCTGGCATCTACGATATGTTTCAGATCCCCAACTGTTTTTCTAGTTTATGACTGTTTTGCAATCACAACAGGTTCCTCAATGACTTACGTGTTACAGACTTGGAACCCAGTGAGGCACTACTGGGAGATGGTAGAATCTTCAAGAGGTGGTGCCTAGTGGACATTCTTTAAGTCACTGGAAACATTTCCTTGAAGGGGATAGTGCAACCCTGGCCACTTGCCTTTTCTATCCTTTGTATCTCAGTATAAGGTGAGTAGTTTTACTTCACCACACACCTTCACCATCATGTGCCAGCAGAGGCCCCAAACAATGTGGCCAACTGATCACGGACTGAAACTTCAAAACCAGAAGCCTAAGCAATTGGATTTTTTGCTTGTTTGTTTCTTTGATTTTGTTTTTGTTTCTTGTTTTAATAATTTGACCATCTCATATGTTTGCTATAGTAATAAAAACCTTTCTAACAGGGGTCAGACTCTGTTGTTTCGCCCTCAAAACACCCACTGGCTGCTTTTAAGTCCCCCAACAGATTCTCTAAGCCTCAACATAAGTATAATCAAATTCATTTCTACTTAAATTATCTAAAATAACTTCTGTTCTCTGAAACTAAAGTTTAGAAAATTTGAAATTTGAAACAGAAGATGAGCATTTTCTAAAAGTTGTTACTGCACGTATATCATTCACTTGAATGGGCTAGGCATTGTAGAGTGAAAAATTATAAAGGCCATCTTATCAAATATGTATAAATTTTTCGCCTTAGACCTTGGGCAGAAAAGCACCTGCCAGCAGGTTTGGGTCCATCTAATTAGTTACAGAGGAGGGGGGAGTTACAGTACAAAGGCCTGTTAAGAACATCCCAGAAACTGACTGGCCAAGGGAAGAACTACACCCTGCCCCATGGTACGGCCTACTAGTGTTCAAAAAAGGTAAAACAACCAATCCTGTGCACCCGCGCGAAAGTTCGATTTTTCCCTACCCCGCCCATATATAAGCGCTATGCCCCTGAGCCACGAGGTCAGTCCCTCTATCCCCTATGTGAGATATGGGGATATGGGCTGGCCCAGAGCTCTGATATAATAAACCACCTCATGTATTTTACAGCAAGACGGTCTCTCGTGTGTCCTTTGGGTGCGTGTTATCCTGAGACTTAAGTGGACCCCTTTTTGGGGAGTCCCGGACCTTTCATCTTGGTTCCCTGACCGGGAAACTTTCGTCCAGGCTTACGCAGCTACCCCAGGACTTCCGAAGACCCCTTGGAGGTGGGTTTAAGTCTGTGTACTGTCTGTGTGTCTGTGTGAGTGAGCTATATTTGGGTGCACCCGCCGCCGCTTCTGTTTTCTATTCTGGTTCCGTTTTTCTGGCAGCTGCCATTGTGTGATCGTGAGATCCAATGAGTGTGCCGCCGATTCTGTTTTCTGGTTTGATTCTAGTGTTTGTCAGCTGCCGTTGTGAGACCGTGAGGTCCAATGGCCTGAAGCTGCAAATATCTGGGAGACGTCCCAGTAGGAAGGAGCTGGAGTGCTCCCTGCACGGGAGATGGTTGTGGCTGCTTTTCCCGTTGTGACTCGAGTTTAGCTGGTTGTTTAAGTCTAGACGCGGATGACTATGTTTTAATGTTAATGTCCTTTGTCTATATGTTGTCTATATGTTGTTTTGAGTTTCTTTTTAATGAGATGTGACAGCCTCTCCCCGCGGCTGCACGCTGGGGAGAAAGAGCCGAGCGTGAAACAATCACGGCGCGCCACGTGGCGCCGCATGTGCGGCACGGAGAGACGCCCTCCCGCCGAGAGGACCGGTGGGCTGACAATGAACGCCGGCAGGGCAGGCTGTGTGAACACGGATAGGCGGGGAAAACAGGCAGGTTGCGCCAGCCCTTCAGGCCATTCTTCACGTCACGGGTCGCGAGTGATTGTCTGCTAGAGACACTTCCAAGATGGTGTCCAACCTAAAAACTACGTTACCCAGCAGGCCCTGTGGCTTAGGGAACTACAGCCAAGATGGCTGCCGGCCCCTCCCCTGTCGCTGGGGTAAAACTTCTCCATCTGGGGTCGTAACCAAATGTGGTTGAGTGTTATTTGTGCCACCCGTGGCAGGGGTGAGCTATCTGTGCTTTATGTACCACCCGTGAGAGGGGTGAGTTATTTGTATTTTTTTGGTTTTTTATATGTGTGTGTCTTTTCTTGGCAAATCATCTGTGTGTTAGCTGTTAATCTACTGTGTTAAACATCTTGAGTTAAAAATAGGTAACATGATTGCCGACAGAGAGAGAAATGAAGCCGCCGGTACAAGAATACAACTGCAGAAAGGCGGGCAGGTCCTTTAATAAGGGGCAGCTACCTCGGTTCGTGCTTGCGGTTCGTGTTCCTACAGCCCGCCTACCGCATGTAGGGTATGCTTCAGGTAACAGCACATGGAGGGTGCCCTCACCCAGCCCGCTCACCCAGCCCCCACTTGGCGGGCTACGACTCGTGGTTCCCCAGCACAGCAACAGCGTGCAACAGCTACCTAGTTTGGTATTCCTGGCTGTACTGGGTACCTTGAGGTCACTAGTACAACAAATGGCGGTTTTCCACCTGCCGCCTATGAAGATAGATGAGAACCCAGGTGATAAAAGAAAAAAAGAAAAAAACCTGGCAGTGGAGCCAGGACAGCTAGACAAACAGCCGCAGCAAGATTGTTCACCTGAGAGTTAATTATTTTTTTTTTAAAAAAAAAAAAGAGAGACAAGAACTGGTTAAAACTGCTTACTTAATTTAGTTTAAAACTTACTTGTGAGGCAGTCTTGATTTACACAAGAAAAACTGATAATTCGCCCTGCTCTGTGGCTAGGAGAAGGACACCAGCAGAAAGTAAAAAAAAAGGGGGGCCAGCAGTTTTTTAGCTTCTGTATGTAATAAGGAAGTTGATAATGATTTTTCCCAGTTTTATAAATAAAGGAGTGCTTTTTTCTAAAATTACAGCTTAAAAGTTATAGGCTGCCCTGAGTCAGAAATATATATATATGAGTCAGGAATATATATATATGAGTCAGGAATATATATATATATATATATATCCTTCAGTTTTGATAAATTTTTTAGCCATTACTGTTTGAGACAATTTCATTATTTATATGAGATTTTCATTAAGATTTGGTTCAAAGATGAGAGTTCTGACAAGATAAAATTAAAAAAGTGGTAAAGACTTGTGCTCTTACGTTAGACATAAAAATGTTTACTTTATTGTTCTTGTTGTAATCAGAAATAACTCTTTAAAAGGTTTTTATAGAACTATGACCAAAGTTTCTATTTTGTTAAAAGTTAAATTCAAATAAGTGTCAAATATAACTCAAGTTGCCTTTTAAAAATTGTTAATAACTGTATGAACCTTCAACATCTTAATAATCCTTGCTGTGAAATGCTACAGATAAGGTAAAAGCCTTGCTTTCACAAGACCTTTGCAGGTTCTGGTCTTCAGATTGGGGACCCCGTCAATTGATCAGGCCGTGGTCAGCAGCAGGTCAATTTGGAGCAGATTTGACTAAGACCTCCATGTGACAGAAGGTAAGGGACACCCAGAGGCCCACGCCAGATTCCGCTGATAGGTCTTGAGAAAAAAGATTATATGAGACCCCACTAAGTTTGATCAGGACACATGAGGTTAAGCAGAGATCAGATAAGTTACCCACAGCCTTTCTAGACTAGCTCATAGAGACATTCTGTCAGTGTAGACAAGGCTCCAGAGGCTACAGAGACTACAAGATAAGTCATTGAAAGATTTAAGAAATATACTACATATTAAAATGATTGATGGTAATAACAAGTGAGAGAAGATTTAAAAGAAAGGAATAGAAAAGAGGAATAGAGAAGGTTTAGTGTAAGTCTAGAAGAAAAGAGTAGAGAAGAAGAATAGAGATCAGTTGCTGTGAGTCCAGAGGAATCGAGAGAAATAGAGGAGACTAGAGAGAGGTGAAGAAAGAGAAAGGTGACAGGAAAGAATTTACAGAAAGCAGAAAAAAGAGATTCCAATCAAAGAGAGATAAAACTCTTTGAAAAAGACCAGTGTGCGCATTGCAAGTGAAGGAGCCAGCTTCAGGGTCCAAGAGGGCCCTAAAAAATAGAAGCCAGGGCCAGAAAATCCCAGGCCTCGAAAAACACCCCAAGTGGCGAAGATAACAGCTCTGTGTGAAGACGGCTATTGAGATAGACGGGGCAGCTTGGAGCCACCCAACTTTTGATAGACACAGGGGCTTCCTCCAGGCCAATGGGTCAAAATATATTCATGGACTACCCGAAAATGGTGGACTAAGAGATGGGCTGGGTATCCCATTCATTTATGGTCATCCTAGACTGTTCCTACCCTCTGTTGGGTTGAGACTTACTCCCCAGGATTGGGGCCCAGACAGGCTGAAACTAACTGACAAGAACTCACAGGTAGAGGAAAGGCTCCTCCTACTGACTCCAGCCGGGAGCCGAGAGACGGGAGCAGTTTTCTCCATGCTGGTCAGAGGCAAGCCAGCACTACTGTGGTGGACACAAATGTCATCTGGACTGACTCCCTACCCCTGAGATCATCGGTGCAGAAAACAACCTTGGAACTTGGGGCTGACAAGAAGACCAACATCTGCATGGACAACAGGTATGCTTTTGCCACAGCCCATGTCTACAGGACTACATACCAAGAGAAGAAACCCTGATGAAGCCAGCAACTGTGAGTACTCGTTGCCCAGGACACCAAAAGGGAGGAGACTCAGTGGCCTGAGACAATAACCGGACAGATCAAGTGTCTTGATACGGCAGCCTGTTCCAGTTGTGGGCCTAAGAGATGGCCTCACTTAAAGCACAGAGTAAGAAAAAGAACTCAGATTGCTAGCCATCCTGCCAGATACTATCTAGAGAAAAAGAAACAATGGTGCACACAAGAAGGGAGAACTATACTCCCCAGAAAACAAAGGATTTACCAGGCTAAATACACAGATAGACTCTTAAGATATGAATACAACCAAGTAGCCAAGAGACTTAAAGCGTATAAGGGACCTTAGGTTCTGAGCCAGAAAAATAATAAGACTTAGGGTAAATAAGAAATACCTAGGAAAAAACAGCCTAACATAGGGACCTTCTCGAGGTTTCAAGTGTCCTAGATAATTAGATCAGAGAGCAGTTTTAAGGTAAGTCAGGAATTGAAGATCCACTGTTTATATTGTCTCTGAAGCTCAGGACAGGTAGAGAGAATATACAGGACCCTAAAATTAAACTACCCTTGGGAACTGGCGCTGGCTAGAGTGTCCCTTGTTCTTGCTCCATACCCAGAATGCCCATTTTGTGTGAGAAATGATTTTTCAGGCTACTAAAAGACTGTTCCTGGTGCTGTGGACCATCCGACCTCCTTGAAGTTCACCATCACCACCTGTGACTGATGTCAACTGGAGAAGATCCAGATGCCTGAACAACCCCCTACTCTTTGGCTCCAGGTCTTCTGCTATTCTACAAGGCTAAAGAAGCAGCAGGCCTTGACTCCTGAGACCACCCCAGAGGCACAGGGAAAATGCTGCCTTGGAGGGTGGGACTTAGTGTGTGTACACCCAAGGTTAAATGACAGCTTGTGATTACAAGATTGAAGTTGAAATGTGAATCTAGAGTTATATAGATTTGTTCCTTTTGCAATTTCTCTTTATTATATATGTGGTTTTATGTATATGTAGACAGCTATGTGCCACAAAATGTGGAAAAGTCAGAAGACAACTTTGAAAGTGTGCTACAAAGAAAAGGAAATGCTTTGAAACCCCTAGTCAATAGAATAGAGCCCAAGAACCCCTGCTAACAGATACCTAGTGCCTAAAATTGATAAATGGTAGACTTACAGCTCCGGGTTAACACCATGTGTTTCCACTGCTATCTTTGATGAAAACAAAGATTATTGTGTACTTGTCCAGCTAGATCCTGCAGGTACTCTTGAACTGAGTTTGAGATACACCCTAGATGATTCTGCAGACAGCCTATTTTCCTTGACTCTAGCTGTTACATTGTGACTAGGAGTGGCCATAGGTATAGAGACAGGTGTAACTACATTGATACAGACACCTCATTACTTTCATCAGCTGAGGGCTGCCACTGATGTGGATTTGAGAGCCCTAGAACAGTCAGTAACAAAGTTAAGTTGTTACTAGACTTGCTGTTTCTTAAAGGAAAAAGTCTGTGTGCTGCTCTAAGAAAAAATGTTACTATTATGTAGACCATTCAAGAGTGACCAGAGAGTAAATTCAGAAAAAAAGTTAGACCAGAGACAAGATAGAGATGCACAGCAACTTTGATTCAAGAGTTGGTTCAATCCTCCCTTGCTGGACCCCTTGTGATTTTACTTTTGCTCTTAACCATAGGCCCCTACATTTAAAATAGATTAGTAACTTTTGTTAGAGAAAAAATAAATGCTGTTCAACTTTTTGTGTTGCGCCACCAATATAGGACTTTGGGTCAAAAAAAAAAATGATAATTATGATACTGGAGTTTAAATTTTTCTAAAGATCCAGATCGGAAAAAGTGGGGTGAAAATAGACTATTAATAATTGAGTTTTTATGATTAAAAACATAACCAAATCGGAAAAAGTGGGGATGTAGAGTGAAAAATTATAAAGGCCATCTTATCAAATATGTATAAATTTTTCGCCTTAGACCTTGGGCAGAAAAGCACCTGCCAGCAGGTTTGGGTCCATCTAATTAGTTACAGAGGAGGGGGGAGTTACAGTACAAAGGCCTGTTAAGAACATCCCAGAAACTGACTGGCCAAGGGAAGAACTACACCCTGCCCCATGGTACGGCCTACTAGTGTTCAAAAAAGGTAAAACAACCAATCCTGTGCACCCGCGCGAAAGTTCGATTTTTCCCTACCCCGCCCATATATAAGCGCTATGCCCCTGAGCCACGAGGTCAGTCCCTCTATCCCCTATGTGAGATATGGGGATATGGGCTGGCCCAGAGCTCTGATATAATAAACCACCTCATGTATTTTACAGCAAGACGGTCTCTCGTGTGTCCTTTGGGTGCGTGTTATCCTGAGACTTAAGTGGACCCCTTTTTGGGGAGTCCCGGACCTTTCAGCATCAGATGGCAAGGGCAAATGGAACAGACTGAAAAAACAGAGACCTATTTTACTCTGTGGCAAAATATTTTACTACTCCAACCTATGGGACAATGTTGGGACTGTTTTGTGAGGCAAGCTTGCAGAGCTAGGTGCCTGCATCAAATAACCAAACCAAACCAAACCAAACATCAAAACAAAAACAAAAAAACAAAAACCACACCTTATTGATACTCTTGAAATCCTTAGAAAAGGAAGAGGAAATAACACTTCAAAGGAGTAGATGGGAAGAAATCACCTAAGAGCTGTAAGCAATGAAACAGAACCAACCAACCAAAACCAAAACAAAGAATCAGTGACAAGAAGGTTGGCAAGCCTTTAGTAAAATTAACCAAAAGAAACATTTAAATTACTAAAATTAGAAATGAAAGGGGAGAATTTACAATGTTGTTGAGAAAATCCAGACTCATAAAGACATACTTTAAAAATTTGTACTCCACCAAATTGAAAAACCTAACATAAATGAATTTCTTGATCTATATGACATACTAAAATTAAATCAAGTTGGAATACACAATGTGAACTGGCTCATAACTTACAGTGAAATAGATAGTGTGATGGCTATTCTTGGTTGTCAGCTTGGCTACTTATAGAATTAACTGAAACCCAAGTGGTTGATTACACCTGTGAGAAATTTTTCTTAAATCTTTTGAGGTGGGAGGATCCACCTTTAATCTAGGTCACATTGCCTGGTGACAGACAATATAAAGGTTATGATAGTGAAGAGGTCAGCTTCAAGTCTTTGGAAAATTACACCCCCTCCCTTCCTGGGAGAGAGAGGTTGTAGAACAGGTAGGCACCCCTCCCTTCTGGAAGGGAGAGGCTGAATTATGTTCCTCAGGAAGACCACAAGGGGATGTAGACACATTCCTCAGGGCTACCAATTATTGCTCCCCACACCTCCAGTCCCCCAACTCCCCACCCCCATCCCCCACCTCCAGTCCCACTCCCACCCCCACCCCCACCCTTCCCCCCTGCAGACAAGAAAAGCTCTTCCCACCTATTCCCTAAGGACCAATGAGTTTAAAAGTCACACTGTTCAGCCAATCATATTGTGCCTAGTTGCTGTTTCTCTATTCTGCCCCATGGAAACTGTATAATGGTCCACCAGCTGAGCTGCCTGGGGTTGCCTCTCCTTTTGGATGCAAGATGACTCCAGCATGCTAGAACAATAAACTCCTCTTGCTTTTGCAATAATTTCCAGTCTCTGTGTGATTCATTCAGGGGGTCCTGGTAGCTAAGACTCACCAGAGTCTTAACAGTAGAAGGAAGTTTTATTCTTTTTCTGCCCTCTCCCACTGGAAAGTCCATTCTTTCACTGGAGTTAGAGTCTACTTCTTTGGGATTCAGACAAATTCTGAAGACCAGCTGATGTTGGGGACCGCACTAGTCCCACATTGGGGTGGCCAAAAAATGTCTCGGCCTGAGCAAAATGTTGAGGCCCGGGCCAACCCACGTTTGGGCGGCTACTGTATCCCGGCCCAAGCTGCCGCTCCTGTCTTTAGGTCGGGGGGGTTCAGCAAGAGCGAGGGTGACGGCAGATTCTACCTAATGTCTGAGATTCGTCTCTGATGATCCCTCTATATTCTCTGATCTCTGGTTCTGTCATCTATCGTCTCCATCCTGATCTGTTCTGTCTCTGCCTTTTATATGTCTCACTTCTAAGCCACGCCTCTAAGTTACACCTTTAATCATGCCCTTAGGTCTTGTCTCTAACTCTGATCTCTATACTTCTAAGTATACTATTAAGTCACACACCTTTAATCTCACACACTTTTAATCTCAAGGTATCTAAACCAAGATTATCCGAGTGTTCTCAGCTGTTGTAGGCTATTGTAATTTAAATCTCATGTCAGGGTATATGGCTCAAGATGGCTGCAAAGCTGATAGCCGCTTTCTGCTAAAAGTCGGCCCCCAACAAGCTGAGACACCCATTCTTGTAGATTGAACTGGATTTTTGGACTAGCTGGATCACAGCCTATCAGCCACTCTAGTAAATGCTCTTTCTATATATACAGATTCATTCTGTAAGTTCTGTTTCTCTAGAGGACCCTGACTAATACATAAGCAATAGTTGAAAACCTCCAAACAACAACAAAAGCTCAAGACCAGATGGATTCAGCACACAATTTACCAGACCTTCAAAGAAGAAACTGAAAACCCCCATACTCGGAGACCCTTCCTCAAGTCTCAGGAAATCACGACCACCCAAAGATCACAAGAAACCATACCTGGATGCAATCAGCAGAGGTTTATTAGGGAAGAAACATGGCAGCCAGCGGTCTCACCACGCACTCCCGCAGGAGTGGGGTTCGACCCCAACATCCAGTCCGTGGAGCGTTTTAAAGGGAAAAACCACAAACCAGGGGAGTGGGGAGGGGGTGAGGGGTTGCCAAGGATACATAACATAAGAATAGTGAAACATTCCAGAGAAACTCACCCTGAATGGTTAGTGTCATGTGGAAATCACCCTGCATTCTTCTCAAAAATGTGGTTTTTATCATGTCATTGTGTCCTATCCTGCCATTACCAACTATTTCAGATTAACTACCTTCCAGCTATAGCCCCACCTAGGTGGCAGCATCTTTATCTGTAGTCAGGAATGTGTCTTCCTGCCTTGGGCCTCTCCCACCCATAGGTGGGCCTACTGCTTGAGGCTTGAGGAATGTAATTCATCCAGCAAGTGTCCTGGGGTATGAAGGCCTGAAATCTTATTTTCAGTTCTGTGTTCTGGGACCTGCATTTTTCTGCCCAGGTCTAAGGGCAAAGAATCTTCATATTTCATAAAATGGTCTTTATAATTTTTCACTCTACAAAACAACACAAATACTCCTTAAATTATTCTGTAAAATAGAAACTGAAAGAACATTTTCTAATTATTTTCATGATGTCACAATTATCCTTTTACCCATACCCCATAAAGACTTCACATATAAAAACTATAGGCTAGCTGAAGGAGATCAAGGGGATACAAACAGGAAACTAAATCCCTTATGAGTGTAGATACAAAAATTATCAGTAAAGTACTTGCAAACCAAATCCAAGAACACATCAAAAAGATTATCAAGTCATCCCAGAGATTTAAGGGTTGTTCAATATATGTAAATCAATAAAAGTAATCAGCCATATAAACAGAATGAAAGGCAAAAAACTACATGATGATATAATTAGATTTATAAGAGGCCTTTGACCCCATCCCCAAGGAAAGACATTGGATAAAAGTCTTAGAGAGAGAAGGAATCTATGGTAATGTTGGACCCAAAGATCCAAAACTAGGGGACACGCTCCCGCACAAACAGTCACAAACAGGGGATTCAATGCAAAAACATGAGGTTTAATGATAATGATAACCAGTTCACTGTACGAAGACAAGAGGAACCCTGAGCCAAAGCTGGGAATAGTTTTTATACAGAGTTCACGAGGCAACCACAAAGGCTGACCTTCCCAGTTCCTGTCTCTAGGTGACTCAGATTCGCACATTATTTTTATGACAATGAGTGTCTTTCATTTGCCCAGGCTTATTATATTCAGGGCCCGGTTTCCTGACCACCTCCCATCCTGGGCCCTTCTGGAATGTGTCTACACATGTGCTCTGGGCCTTCCTCACCAGCAGGTGGGTTCCCTCCCCTGTGGTCTGAGGAATGTTAATCAGCCTCTCCCTTCTTCCTTTGAATGTTAATCCAGCAAGTGTCCTCTGACTAAGGAATGTGCTTCTTCCAGAATGTGTCCTGGGACAGTGGGATTTTTCAATTTTAAGTTTGGACTGAGACCTGAAACTCTACAGTAATATAATAAAGGCAATTTACAGCAAGCACACATCCAATATGAGATGAAACAGAAAGAAACTAGAAGCATTTCCACTAAAATCAGAAACAAGTCACTCTTTACATGCCTATTCAATGTAGTTCTTAAAGTCTACGCTACACAAGACAGCTGAAGGAGATCAAGGGGGTACAAAGAGGAAAGAAAGAATCAACACATCTTCATTTGCAGATGATTTGCTGTTCTATGTAAAACACAGTAAGATTCCAGCAGTACAGTTCCACAGCTACAAACACACGCAACAAGGATACAAAGTTAACACCCGCCAAATCAGTAGCCAGCCGCCTTGTACAGAAGACACACATACTGAGAGAGAAACCATGGAAATGGGAACGTTCACAACAGCATCAAAAATCTTTCTTGGTTATCTAAATAAGCAAGTGAAAGATTTGGATAACCGTAAGGCATTGAGAAAGACACCAGAAGATAGAAAGGTTTCCCATATTTATGGATGGATCAGCAGGATCAATACTGTGAAAATGGCTATCCTACCAAAAGCAATCTATAAATGTAATTCAATCCCGATCAAAATGCCAAAAGAAATTGTAAAAAGCAAACAAACTAAAACAAAACAAAAACCTTAAACATCTTAAACATCTTATGGAATCGTGTGCACATGTACACACACACACACAAGATTGCTAAGAAAATTCTGAATAATTAAAGGAACTGTTGGAGGTAACTGAAGACCCCCAAACTCCGGAGACCCTTACTCAAGTCTCGGGAAATCACAGCCACCCAAAAATCACAAGACACCGTACCTGGATGCAATCAGCAGAGGTTTATTGGGGAGAGTTGGCCGGCCAAGGTCAAACTGCTTGCCCACACAGGAGCGGAATTTGACAAAAGACCAGCAAGCTGAGGGGCTTTTTATAGCACAGGGTGGGGAAAGGGAGGAATTTTAGTGCAGTTACACATGATTGGTTGCTTTACAAATTTTGAACATCAGCAGGCTGTACCAGATTGGGGGGGTCGGGAGGGAGGGCAGTTCCTGTAGGCAGAAGCTTATCTAGGTTAGCAGAGCATCTAGTTAGACTTAAATCACAGCTTTCTGGAACACTGGGAAGACCTCAAGTGGCAGGGAAGGGGTAACCAAGGAAACATTATATAAAAATAGTGGAGAATTCCAGAGGAATGCAACCTAAGTGAATCAGGGTCATGTGGAAAACACTCTGTATTCTCAAAATGTAGTCTTGCCCTGTAACTAGCTCAACTATTTCTCAGTCTCATGTAGATGGCTTGCATTTCTCTTTGTGGTCAGGAATGTGTCTTCCTGCTTTGGGCCTTCCCCACCCACAGGTGGGTTCTCTTCCCTGAGGCTTGAGGAATGTTAATCTAGCAAGTGTCCTCTGATTCAGGGAAAATGCACTCCTCCCGGAATGTATCCCGGGGCAGTGAAGGCCTGAAATCTTACATTCAGTTCTGCTTTCTGGAACCTGCATTCTTTTGCTCAGGTCTAGGGGTAAAGAAAAAGCCTGTATATATTTTATAAAATAGTCTTTATAAGTTTTCACTCTACAGTAACATTATCCCAGATTTCAAGCTGGATTGCAGAGCTGTATCTTCCAGGACGGTAAAGCCAGTGATGGTAGAGATAAGAAGGGACTCACAGGCTTTGAAATGAGGCAACACAGAAAACTTCAGTACTCCCACGTCCAAGCAGCACTCTTCACAGTTCCTGCCCAGTGCAGTGTTTCATAGTTTGGGAGTTTTTATTTTCATTTTATCTTTGAAGCTATAGTATGACTACATCATTTCTTTCTTCAAACGCTCCCATATACCCCTCCTTGCTCTATTTCAAATTTATGCCATCTTCTTCTCTAATTCTTGTTACATTCATATATGCATACTCATATATATTTCCAAATATAACTTTCTCACTTTACATAATGTTATATAATATATGTGTGTTTTCAGGGCTGACCATTTTGAATTGGATAACCAACCGGTGTATTCTTCCTTGGGGAAGAAGGTTTCTTCTGCTGTCAGCATTCCTTACTTGCCTATACTTCTTTATGGATTGTGGGCTTTTCCCTTCCACGTTGGGATGACTATTTTTGTTGCTTTTGTTACATGTAGGTGGTTAGACTTTCTGGCTGCAGCTTCTGATGTTACTAACAGGCACAATATCACAACAAACTCCCTAATTCTCAGGTTCTTACAATCTTTCTGCCCCATCTCCCACAATGTTCCCTGAGCCTTAGGTACAAAAGTTTCTTGTAGACATATCCACTGGGCCTGGGCTCCACAGCTCTGCGTTTTGATTGGCTGTGGTTTTCTGTGATGGTCTCTGTTGCATAAGAGAAGTTCCCTTGATGAGGACTGAGGACTAGACTTATCTGTGGGTATAAGGACAAATGTTTAAACTATAGTTAGGGTTTTTGCCTGTTTAGTAAAGTGTTGTTTACAGGTTCTCTTCCAAGATCTATGTCTCCTTAGCCCTGAAGAGTTGGCTAGGTTTCCAGTGCCTGGCATGGATTATTTCTTGCTAAGCAGGTTTTAAATCCAATTAAAGAGCTATTGATTACCCTTCAGATATTCAAGTCGCTGGTGCATTCTTTGGATTTCTGGACCATGCTGGTTATTATTGTGGTTCATATGTGTCATAGCTGGAGAGGACTGTTGGTGGTTTTCCTTCTTTGGAAGTTTCCATGGTGCCTTCTGGTACCATGAAAGTCAGTCGTCAGAGAGAAGACATTCAGGTCAGTTCAGCTGAGGGGCCTCTGAGTCCTGTGTCTGAAGTGTAAGGTGTCTCTAACAATAGACACCGACTGTCCCTTCTCTGGGGACCAACCAAGCATGGTTGTGAGCTGCTTGAGGCAGGTGCTGGGAATTGAACTCCAATCTTCTGCAAAAGCATGGAGTGTTCTTTACTCCTGAGCCATTGCCACATTCCTGATGCTTCTTTTATGGATGAGGCCCTGAGACAATAGTGAGCTGAAAATCCAACTCCAGTGGGGAAAGAAAACTCTTTAGCAGCACTGGCTCTAATCTGTGGCAAATACTCCCATCACCATGATTCCAAGCCTTTAAAGGCTCAAGAGCCTGTAGGTAGAACCACTCAGCACTACACAGAGTGTAAGAAACATTCCCAGGGTCACTGCCATTATTAAGCGAGAAGATTGAAACTAGAATATTTATTTTGCCTGAACACACATTGTACTTTTACTCAGAGAGCTGTGAGCTGCCAGCACACTACATGGAACTTTAGAAGACACGATATCAATGTCTTCAGTGTCCTCACTGCTGAGAGCTGACCAATGATTGCTGGAGCAGAGCTGGAGCCCTAAAGACCTTCAGGTTATTTGGATAAGTCAGTATCATTTGAATAAATAGCACTACCAATATTCCATGTGTATGTGACATACGAGGGATTTAAACACCCGTAGAGCATAAAGATTGGGCTGGCAATTCATCGATAAGGCAAGTGTAGAGTGAAAAATTATAAAGGCCATTTTATGAAATGTGTAGACTTTTTCTCTGCCCTTAGACCTAGGCAGAAGTGCAGATTCCAGAACGAGGAACTGGATGTAAAATTTTCACCACCCCAGGACACATTCCAGGCGAAGGACACTCTGCCCCTGAATCAAGCCTCAAACAATAGGCCCACCTATGGGTGGGAGAGGCCCAAGGCAGGAAGACACATTCCTGACTACAGATAAAGATGCTGCCACCTAGGTGGGGCTATAGCTGGAAGGTAGTTAATCTGAAATAGTTGGTAATGGCAGGATAGGACACAATGACATGATAAAAACCACATTTTTGAGAAGAATGCAGGGTGATTTCCACATGACACTAACCATTCAGGGTGAGTTTCTCTGGAATGTTTCACTATTCTTATGTTATGTATCCTTGGCAACCCCTCACCCCCTCCCCACTCCCCTGGTTTGTGGTTTTTCCCTTTAAAACGCTCCACGGACTGGATGTTGGGGTCGAACCCCACTCCTTCGGGAGTGCGTGGTGAGACCGCTGGCTGCCATGTTTCTTCCCTAATAAACCTCTGCTGATTGCATCCAGGTATGGTTTCTTGTGATCTTTGGGTGGTCATGATTTCCTGAGACTTGAGGAAGGGTCTCCCAAGTATAGGGGTCTTCACAAGCAGTAAGCACATATACTTCATCGCTCCTATTTGGTTTGAATGTGTCTACATCAGAATCCAAGCTTTACTGGTATGTTGATAGATCCGGTGAGGCCTGAGGTAAGTAGGTCATTAAGGCCCCTCCCTCCATTCACGGATGGGCTTGGATGCCCAATGAAAGCAGGAGTGACTCAGTAGAGGGAATTGATACTCTCTCACCTTCTCTCCATTCTACTGTGTGAAGATGCACCGCCTCTACAGAAAGGCAGCAACAAAGTACTTTTAGGGAGCTAAACTTCCTGAACATTGAACTTGGGTTTCCCAGTTTCCCAGTAATTTTCAGTTGTTTATAACTTATCCAGTCTGTGGAGCTGATTTTATGGTTGAGGCAGTTTTATAGTTGACCTACTTGAAAGTTCTTGATGTTTGTAAAACGACACACAATGCCCTTTATCTGTTCTTGGGTGCTGTAGGGAAATTCTGTGTTTGGTATAGTAAGGTTAGAAGTGATCACTTCATTGGCCTCTATTATCTACGCCACTCCTAGGGCAAAGTCTCTTATACAAATGCTTGGAAGAGAGTCTAATACGACAGTACAGTTTGCTTTGAGAATTTTGAAAAGAAAGCAAAATAAACTGTTAAAACAAGAGGCAAATGATACACCCACAGGTATGTATGTATGTATGTATGTATGTATGTATGTATGAATGTATGTATAAAATCATAAACATATCATTGAGGGGTTTGTTGTTGTTTGCAAGATTTTGATGTAGCCTAGGTGCAATCTCTCTGCACCTGCCTCAGATATGTAAACATTTGGATTACAGGTGTGAATCAACACACCATGCTCATAGTTCTTAGCCATTGAAAATAAATGTCAGGTTAGAGTGACATAGGACAGAACAAAGAGGAGATGGGCGAGGCAGGTCATGACTAGAGGACTCAGCTGTTTGTCTGAACTCTGCGACAAGCTCCTGCCCTGTTCCATGCACTGACGAGATGCTGCAGAGACAAGGTGCGGCTGGGCAGACACACAGGGAGTTCTCTGTGACTGCATGCGGCCATTAAAAGAGGTTTACTTTTAAATATTACAATTAGAACAAACTGCAGAGAACAACTGAGAATAATGAGATTAAAGACAGCTCTCAATTTTCTGTGTCTTCCTGTGATAGGTACGTAATTCAAAATGGCAAAACATTCTGAGTTAAAAGAATTCCTTAAATAGTAACAAGCCATATATGTCATGTTCTTCTTTAGCTATCATTACCTTAGAAATGTTTCCTCCAATTGCTTTCTACAATCTATTGAAATTCCTCTTTCTGGGTAATTACAATCACTACTTGCTTGATAAGTACGTGCAAATATTGAGAAAGGATATTTTAAAGATAAAAATGAAGATATAATTTCATCCAAAAGTGCTGCTCTGTGAAAATTATTGAATTTAAGTTCCAACTAAATGAGTAGCTGAGTGTGAGTCTTGCTTTTGTGTTTCTTCCATCTCCTCCTACATCTCCCTCTGTCTGATATGCTACAACCTCAGGATGAGAGCATTATTATGTTATAATCATAATAGTCTCTAATGGATCTTCCCACTGCCACCCAGTACTACTTTATGTACTGATACCTGACAATTTTCCTAATTCACTGTATTCATGAGGTCCATCTTGTTACTAAACATCCACATGGGACGTATCCAAGCATTATGGAAATTTGTTCCAAATTAGAGAAAGCTGAGATGTCTAAACGTGTAAGAATGCTATAAATATCCTTGTATCTCAGTAGAATGGAAATTTGTAAGTCATTAAAAACATGCTACTAAGAAAATTGTGGATCCTACAGAAGGATTTGTATATGACTGAACATAAACAAAGAGCAACCCAGACAATTATGCACAAAATCCAAATAAATACTCGTTCATTCAAAACTTCTGTTTCAGGAATTTTAAGAAACTAGCAAAGAAATAGAACAAAGAGTCCAAATGTCTGGTCTGTCTGTGTGGAACTGCTTGTAGTAGCACAAAATTTAGATACAAAATAGTAAGAAATTGAGATTGAATTTATGTTTACAATCAAATTCAAGCAAAGAAAGACATACAAAGAATGTTATCTGACCACAATGGATTTACATTGGAAATCAGTTAAAGTAAAAACTATCTAGGCAACCCCTCCCTCACCCCCAAAAAACTCCTCCAAACATTAGCAAATAAGTCTGGATGTAATCTACCTCCCTGCAAAAAAAAAAAAAAAAAAAAAAAAAAAAAAAAAAAAAGAAAGAAAGAAAAAGAAAAAAAGAAAAAAACAACCCACAAAGGAAACTAAGCATATTAAAAATGCATTTGTTCATTTGTGTGCACGTGCATACGTGTGTACACATGTGCACATGTAGATTTGTGTGCATGTGCGTGCGTGCCTTTGTGTGTGTGTGTGTACAAGCACACTATCTCTGCATGCTTTGCCATCTCACTGATGCTTCAGCCTTAAGCACAGTGCAGTATTACAGCCTCCCTAGATGCCCATTATCAGATTGACATACACATTGTAGCCTTCCCTTGCTGATTTTGACTTGTGAGAGATGCTGGACACTTTGTAAATCTACTGGAGTTACATTTATTTTCATTTTTATTCTTTTAGCAAAGTGATGATATTGGTTCACTT
The DNA here is from genome assembly GCF_011762505.2 of Arvicanthis niloticus. Lineage (NCBI taxonomy): Eukaryota > Metazoa > Chordata > Mammalia > Rodentia > Muridae > Arvicanthis > Arvicanthis niloticus. Next base: position 54,155,533 of record NC_047671.1, on the reverse strand, counting down.
TCCGATGTTAACCTTCAATTTCTGCAACAAAGTCCACTTGGTCCTAATTTTTATCTTTTGGATGATATACTGCAATGCTTGATTTGGTAAGAGTCCTGTCTATGCTTATGATTATTAGCATTTGTTAGGAATTTTCTTATTGTACCTTTCCTGGTTTTAGTATTACAGGAATACTAGCTGCTAAAATTAGTTGAAATGTGTTCATTTTCCTGGGAGAGCTTGCTTCATTATTTCTCTTTTGACAGAATTCACTAGCAGCTAGCTGAAAGCTAAATTGGGGACGACAGAAATTAAAACTCCAAAGTCAACTTTTAAAAAGCTCTACCAGGCCTCAAATTATTTCTTTTTAAACAAGCTTGGTACTTTGTATTTCCCAAGGAATTTGACTCCTTTCTTGTTCCTTCTGGAAAAAACAATGTAATAGACTGATTTTGTTTTTCTTTTTTGAAATGAGGATATTTTCAGCAAAATAGAAAAACAATCCTCTAATTACCATTTTAACTTCTGCGTTAGTGACTTTTCTGTTTCTTGGTTAAAATGCCATGACCAAGGCAAGTTTCAGAATCCAGAGAACATTGAGACTTAACAATTCTAGAGGAAGAGAGTCCACCTGGTGGGGAGATAAGACAGCAACTTCTGTTCAACTGTGAGCTAGGGTGTTAGCCATACAATCAGAAAAAGAAAAGGTCCTCAGTTTGGAAACAAAGAACTGAAATTTCCTTTACAAATGAAATGACTAACTTTGTTTAAAACAAACAAACAAATGAACAAACGGCAAACAAAACAGTGGTATCTATGGATATTTGCTATGTCTAGAAAGTGATAAAAATCCATTATAATACAGTTGTAGTCTATACACTAGTGATGTACAACTGGAATTTCAATTAGCACAACAATATCAGTTATGCTAGCATCAAATATGAGCTGCCTTAGGATAGAAGTGAGGAAAATGTGCAAATTATAAACTGGAAACACACAGAAAGAAGAGAAATCATAAACAGGTAATTACACATTAATGGATAAGGTATCGATTCTTTTAGAGTTTAATCCATAGATACAATGCAATCCCCAGTGACCGTCTTTTCTTTTTTCTACTTTAGATGCTGACAGTGATTCTAAGGTTCCTTTGGTGATTCAAGGGACATGAGACCCAGGGTATTTCTGAAAACAGAACAGTTGTCTAATTTTACTATTTGACTATTTACTATATTCTGACTATTATGTGTCCACAGAGCTACACTGCTCAAAATTGCTATACTGTAACCAAGACAGGCAGATAGGTCAAGAAAGCAGAATGAACCATTCATCAATAGAGCTGAAGTAAATGGACAATTGTTTTCAGTAAAAGTAAAGAGACATTTAAAAAAATGAAATTAATTAAATAATGATTTTCTGTATAATATAACCATTAAACTTTTCTATAAAATGTATTTGTTCCTAATATATTAAGAAAAAACCTGTAATATCCAAAAGAGTTTATAAATTATTCTTCTGAGATTTTAAATGAAATTGCTGTAAGTTTCAAAAAGATGTCACATATATGTATGCACATATGTATGAATATATATGTTTCTATACAAAGAATAAAATTATTTTTACTAATAGGAGCTCAAAATTGCAGTTTTGTTTTTGGTGTTTATACTTTAGTGATAATAGACATTTACTGTAATAAAATACATTATGATACAATTATATAAAATACAATTATTTTATGAAGTATGAAATTATTTGGGGTGGAATCGTTTGTGTATAGTCTAGAGATGGAAAAATACATTCCAAATATCAACAAGAACATAGTTTAGGATGGCCTTTTAACTTCATGCTTTACTTGGTTTCAAGTTTGTTTTTACATCAGACTAATCTTGCTTTAGATAAATTATGAAAGCAATAAATGTTAAATTTTACATCACCAAGAGTTCCCTGTGACCATTTGGCTAATGTTCTAATTTCCTAATGAGGTATCAAAATCCTCAAGAGCAACGCCTTTTAAGTTTTCTCTCATCCCACGCACGCCCTCTTCTTTTTACGTCATTCTCAGTGGCCACGCCCTACTCGCACTCCACTTTGTTCCTGATGACCCTTCATTTGGGGGGCTGTGTTGCTTCCCAGGCTTGTCCACTTCACATCGACTCTTAAGTTCCTGCTGGCTCTGAAACGCCTCAGAAACATCTTTATCAACTTCCATGTTTCCCACATGTTTGAAGTTCAACCACATAAAGTACAAGTGACCTTTGGATCAGCAAGACTGCAGACTCAAGCGAACATGAAGTCTATGTTTACGCTGTGATGAACACACTGTGGGGTGTGTGGTTCTGAAACTAAACTCCTGAGTTCATCAGTTTGCTCACTGACCTTGGAGAAAATTGTTTGCTGTTATCTCCAAAAATTAGGCATGAGAGAACTTGCCTCAAAGAGTTTTTATAGAGATAATAAAACAGTAATAAAGGCATTTAGAATATTGTATGCTATCCAGCACATAATAAATGTTAGCTATCATATAAAGATTGCCCTCTTGTGTTCATATCTTTGTTCAGGTCTTATGTGTCCATTTGGAAAAGTCAGTTTAATGGATTATCAGGGAAGCATTCTGAAATGACCCCTACATTTAGCTTCCTCATGGTTATTCTCTTTAGACAATTTGGATTTTCATTGTCTAGACCACAAGCCATTTAATGTATGAGAAAATAAGATAAAATTTCAATTGTAAAGTCCAATTTTGACCACTAGATGGGAATAAAACACAACCTATGGTTTTTAGAAATCCACTGCATGTAACTTTGATTATTAAGTGTTCAGTAGTGAGCCTTTATTTCATGATTTCTATTCTTCTTCTCATCAGCTGGGGAAGGAGGAGGAAAGTGAGCTTGCCAGAGGAAGTGGAGACCCACATAGCCTGACTGCTCACCCAAGCAAGAAGCCTGGCCAAGGTAGTGTGCCTGACCAATGCATACATTCTTGATGTGAGAGACTTAATCCTCTACCTCACTACTACCTAACTATAAAAGGAGACTTTTTAAATGCCAGGCTCTGGCTAACTGTTCTGGGCTGATTCTATAGGGGGCAAGAAGCAGCTGAAAGAGGGAGGCAGAGAGGTTTTGGACGCAGAGGTGTTGGTTTTCAGTAACTCATGAAACCTGTGTAAATTTTAGGGTCAGCCTTAACTGGCAAGAGATTCTGTTCTATCTGCAAATGCAGCATATTCTTTGTATCTGCAGCCCCAAAGCACTTGGATTTGAAATTCAGACTCACTGTAATACCAAGTGTTCTCTCTTGGAGGTAGCTATTGCCAGTCCCTCTGCCAACCCCACCCCCTACATCCAGAAATGGCTCCAATTTGGAACAACAGGAATAATGTCTCTATGATCCTTGCTGATGCCTCTGCCTGGAAAGGACTACTAAACAACCGATCCCTAAATACATGACTAATTGTTTTACCAAATAAGTGTAAAGTCAATTCAAAAGCATGAAGTCAATTGAACAAGTTGTTTTATATATGATACAGCCATTACATTTGTTACAAAACTGCATGATGTATAAAACCTCATAGCATACTAAATGAAAACTGCAGCGTCCACAACCCTTTGTAAAGATAATCTACTTTTAAAAAAACCGAATATTTTCTCAAAAGAATGAACATGTGCACACACACACATACACAGAAGAGAGAGAGAGAGAGAGAGAGAGAGAGAGAGAGAGAGAGAGAGAGAGAGAGTGAGAATGATTTTTTCTATAGAAGAAGCTTCGTACTTCTTATACTTGGATTTAGAGCTGGGAACAGACCCACATTCTATGTCCCACCCCCCACTAGTAAGGAAGGGGAGAGTAACTTTTAGGTTGAAAATAAGTCTCTAGATCGTTTTAAACACAGTCTTCATTCTTTATTCCTATAATGATAAAAATGTTTTTTTCTATGGATGCAGCTGTCAAGGAGGATTGCCTTTTAGTAATTTAGTAATCATAAAATTGGCCACTTTAATCTTCCATTGCCACAGTTGGAATCAAACTCTGACCTTTGTGCATGCTAGGGAAATAGTCTACGGCAGAGCTAAGCCTTTAGGACTATCCAATCATTTTACATGTATAATTCTGGAGCACTAAGACATTCATAAAAATGTAAGTCTATGCTTTCCCAGAACATTTTCATTACCAAAAACAATACCTTTTCAGGACTGTAACAATAATTTCCCATGATTTTTTCCCCTACAGGAGAATTACTGTACAACACTTCTTGTGACCTGAAAACTTGTGATCATGTTTGCATTTGTTAAAGCATTTGAACATTTCCTGTATTTAAAAGATATTTACTAAGCAACTTTGCTGGCGTTCTGTATCTATTAATCTCAAAATTCAAATACTCCCTCATGGAGGGAGATCTTTTTTTAAGACCAAAGAAATAAACACGAGAAAGTTATTGAGGAGAATGAGATTCAGAAAACCCAAAAGTTATGAAATCAGCACCAGCAGCCTCAGAGAGAAGATCCTTCAAGGAGTTGAACATTGCAAGCTGTGTGCAGAGCTCTGGGAAGCTGTTTTCCTGAGCTGCCATCCATGTGGAGGGGTTTTCAATGATGCATTTGCTTTTAAGTCATCCACTTGAGTGTCGATAAGCCATCATCCTGTGCAGAACTCCAGGAAGCTCACTGGTTCCCTAGACTTGAGTGGACTCATTTATCTAAGTTGGTGTGTACTGTCTGGGGTGACATTTGTTCATGTGTCCCCAACGCAAGTCACACAACAGCTGGATGTCACATAACAGCGAATCAACTAAATATCAATTCTTTCTGCAAAAAGGACCTATAGTGAGCTTAGAGACACGAATAACTAAGATCCACAGGATATGATAAATTCTGTGGAAGAGAATGGACAGAAGAATATACAGTGAGGACATAAATCTTTTAAGTACAGCAAGTGTTCACTTAAATGTTTTTGTATTTCATATAATATGATTACATGCTTCAGATGAAAAAGGCTATAACCTCAAGGGACAAAGCAAGCTGTCCTTAGATGCAGGGTGCTGTTTAGAAGGACCAGTCACTATATAAGTAAGTTAGAGTCGTGTGTTCCAGTTCAGATTTTGCAGTTGGCCATTTGCATCTGTTTATATTTGTGCTTGCAGTTTTCTGTCTGTGACTCTTTTGTTTGTTTTATTTTGTTTTGTTTCTGTAACTTGGTAGATCTCTTAATGAGTCCTTGCTTTCATCAGAAAGATTCAGGAAGGGCAGTGTGATGGTTAATCTCAATTGTTAACTTAGTAAGATCAAGAATCACTTGAGAGATGGGCCTCTGTACATACCTGTGGAGGACTATCTTGAATAGCTTAGTTGAGGTGGATAGACTTATCCACTGTGAGTGACACCATTCCCTACGATGTGATCCAAGACTGTGTAGACAGGAGAAAATGAGCTGAGTTCAAACATTGATCACTACTGGATTCTTGACTGTGGATACTCTGACAAGTTATCCCAAGCTCCTGCTGCTAAAACCTTCCTGCAGTAATGAACTATATAACCTTAAACTGTGAACCAAAATTACTCCTTCCTAAATTGCTTTAATCATCATGGTATCTTACAACAGAAACAGAAAACTCCCTAAGCCAGGTTGAGAGGGCACTAGATCTAGAGAAGAGTTAGACTGGAGAAAATTCTGTATTTATTCTGCATTTCTGGAAGTTACCCAATGACTATCCAGAGCAGAGACTCTGGGATTGCAGAAACAAGACCTCTGACGTGTTTGTGACATCAAGTGCTACCTTACCAAGCATGATACTTACTGTGATGGTTAATCTTGATTGTCAGCTGGACATACCTTGGAAGAGAAACCCTCATTTGAAGAATTGTCTTCATCAGAATAGTCTGCAAAGAAAATTAACAGGTTAAAATGCCAATGACTTTATGGGATGGAAAGTTATAGGTCCATGTATAATTGTAAATTAATCTGAAGGTATTTTTAGCCCCACAAATAACCATTCCTTGCCTGCCTCTGTGTCACACTTAACAGGCGATGACTAATAGATAAAAATCATTTGGATTCTATTAACATAAAAATAAAAACCTAATTTCCACCAATCAAAATGCTGTGAATGTCATCAGATAACATCTGAGGTGTGTAGCTGAAGTTCCCCCACCCCTACTTTGTTTTAGCCCAACTACTTAATGTTTTCTCAATGTATTTGAAAGATGCTTTTACAAAATTATTTTCTTTGCTATATTAATCTAAATGCTTCATAGAAGTGGTAAGAAATTAGAATTTAAGATTTGGAGGTAATCTAAGTCTGTGCTCCTGGCCACTTTCACTCGTAAGTGGCTCAAGAACAATTAGTACCTTCATGTGCGAGTGGTGTTATTGCATGAACAATTGAAAGAGTCAACTGGTTTCTAAAGTCTTAGTCTTAGTTTCTAAAAAGTCTTTCTTAAAAAGACTTTCTCAGAAAGTCATTTATGTGCAGATCACCAGACGTAAGGAAATAACAGCAGTGCACATCTTGGTAAGATGTGTCCAGATCCATTAGTCTCTGTCTAGAGCATAAAATCATTCCTACAGTAGATTACATTTCCTGAAACATGAGCCTCTGTTTTGAAAATAACCTCCCTCGTATATCCCTCTATTCTTTCACTGTCTAATTTTTCTCAATTACAGTACATTTTAAATGTAATTATCTGGTTTGTTCACATGGGAATTAATGTAAGATGTATGACAGAATTAAAACTTGTCACACGGGAAAAACACACTAGAAGACATTCAAAGGAAGAAATGTGTAAGTTTTCTCTAGCACATTTAAGTCTAAGTCTTCAATTAGAGTCCTCTTCAAGAGAAGTGTTGCTGTTTGTAGTGAATTTAAAAAATTCTTCCTCCTAAATATCTTCTGCAAAGGGAAAGGGAAGAATACACACTGAGATGCCAACATTTCTTTCCTTCTGCAGCAGTCACTTTATTATTGGGCTCTGATACTGAGAAAGCAATGACATAATATATCTACTGCACGTGGCTCAGAGCATTTCATGTCTTTGTGTGTCGTTAAAGTTCAAGGTTTAGAAGATGTTCTTAATATTCCTTAGTTCCATCATAAAAAAGTTTATACTGCTACAGAGTCATTAAATCAACTGATTGAATTAGCATTGAATAAATTAAATTCAGGTCAAATAGTTCAAACTGCCAAGGTTGAACCTCTGCATCTATAATAAAGGAGAAAAGGATGATCTGACAAAGAGAACTCCAGTCACACACACACACACACACACACACACACGCACACACACACACTCACTCACACACACACACCTTTAAAGGAAGTTTTGCTGCTTGAGCTGACAATGTTCCCAACAAGAACCATGGGCTAATGAAAACTGTAGCAGTAGGCCAGAGATCTCTTTTTAAATGGTTGATCAGGCTAGTCCAGGTAACTCTCAAAATGGTGCTGACTATGGCTGCCACCTTTAGCTGCCTCTCACGGTTGCTGAAAATACCATACACTTAGGACTCACAACTTAGATTATTCAATGGATGTAAGTGTAAACCCTCCATCCTGAAGTCTAGCTTCCATGGTGTCAGAAGAAGGGATGCCACCAAAAAAAGGAAGTAATTAATATACCTTTTTACAACTGTGACACCTATGAACCAGGACAATTACCAGAATGGCAAGGTATCCTTAAAGGTGTAGTAAGTGGCACTCACAGCTGTCTAATTAGATTTAAAATTCACTTAACAGGAGGGAAACCATGCCTGTTACTAGAAATCCAGCCAACTTCCCAGGTTTAGTGAGGTCCTGGATCATAGAAGAGAATCTACTACCACCACTTTGCTAGACCAGCACAATTCCTAACTACAGTTTAAATCTATCCTTTTACCTCCAGATAAATACAAATATCAGGCCTCATCAAAGAAGCTTCTCTTTTCAGCTGATAATGACCATCGCAGGAAAACACAGCTGGACACACTGCAGATATCAATGTACTGTGCAGAGCCCAGCCCCCATCTGCGTAGCCACTCCTGCATCTGAGGCCCAGGAAACATCACAGCAGAGAGGGTGGAAAGAATCATAAGAGCCAGAATACCAGGAAGCTTGCTGACAAGCAGTCTGTCATACAAATGATGCATAGACAAGATCTGAACAATGGCAGTGACAATAGGAACACTAGCGTGGGAAGGGGAGACATCTCAAGGGTCAGTCCTCTGGACAACGAACGACAGGCAGCTGATGGATTCTCATAGCTGGGAGAGTTTGGGAGAGTTTAGCTCTCCCAGCAGTAAGCCCCTTAATAGATAAGCTGTACAATACAAAGTGGTCAGCCCTGAAGCTACATCACAGAAACAACAAAAATAACTTATCAGGTTATTTATATATATATATGAGTAATACATATGCATGCATACATACGTGTGCATGTGCGTGTGTGTGCATGTGTGTGTAACAATAATAATAATGGAAAAAGAGGGAGTTTGTTTTGAGGGAGTGTGGTGGGGCACAGAAGGTGGAGGTAGCTTGTGAGGAGGAAGGGGAAGGGGAGAAGTAATGTCATTGCGTTTGAGGTATTTTTGCCAAAGGAACAGAAAGGTAGAATGGAGAATTCCAGGAAATATCAGTAAATAAATAATGGGAAGAGCAAAGAAAGAGAGCAACCCAGAAAGCAAGAGTATCATGCTCTTAAGACAACAAATAATATCCAACATAGGGAGACGGAGGCAGGAGAAACAGGTGTCCGAGGCCAGCCTCTGGTACTCAGTGAGTCTGAGGCCATCCTGGGTTCTATGAGAACTGAGAACCTTCTTAAAAAGAAAGGAAGGGAGGAAGGAAGGAAAGAAGGAAAGAAGGAAGAAAAGAAAAGACTATTTTAGGAAAGAAACTATGATTTATGTCAAAAGTAATGACAACTTGTTTAATTCCAAGGAATTTAAACAGGAAAAAATACCAAAGATCACAGAACAGCATTGTAGATGGCATCTATTCATGTTTGATTCAACTAAATACATATTTACGGGATCATTCCTCTGTGTCTAACATGATACTGGACAAAATATAATCCAGATAGAGTTTTAGTATTTGAGAAACTTAAAGTATAACTGTTATATTGATTATTAAATCTGAGTCAAAGGTTTCAACCCTGTCTTTGATCATTCAGTTTCCAGATAAAAGACACAAAACTTTTACATTTATAATAAGCCTTTAATGAACTAGAGTTGGGCAGACATCAACCCTCTAAGCTACTTTATCTATTTCCCCATCAATAACCCCAAGTTATAACTTGCCGTGTTCCATGTGGGCAGCTCTTCCCTCCAACTGGCCATCACCAGTTTTCATGACTCACCTACTCCATGGCATCACCAATCAGGGATAGCTTGGTGGGCAAGGTTACATAGGATTATTTGCTTCTATGTGGGAATCTTCACATCCCTGGGGGCAGCCATGGCCAGTACTTAGCATTACAATACATAGCACCAGACCAAACCGCAACATCTAACTAAGAACAAATACTGAAATCAAAAATTGTTTTTATTTATTTTTTTATTTTTTTTTTTTAAATTTGCCAAGCTGTGACTGTTTATTAACTGACCATATTACAAAAATACCAGGGGCAACACCTTAGTTCATCTGTCTAATAAGCCTTTTTATCTGATCTTCCCTGTTGCCAGCATCTCTACCTTCTACAGATTGAATTGTCTTTTTCTTCATTCCACCTCGTGGGGAAGATAATTTGAAAGGCCACAGGAAGTTATTTGCTTCCTTGAAGTGTTTCCCAACTGTATAGATCTCATGAATTAGAACCTCCATGCAGATGATGCCAAATTTACCAAGAAGTAGAGCAATCAAGGAATTATCTGTCAAGGCAATCTGCTTCTTATTGATTTTGCCGTAGCCTCGCTTGTAGATGAGCTCATCTACTGACTTCCGGTTGGGGTACCCCCATGCAATGTACGGTTCCACAATCCTCAGCATGTTAACTGAAGCCTTGTTGAGCTTAACAAAGGTGTCATTGAAGATCTGTCGAAGGCGAAGAAGCTGCAATACCTTGCGGACCTTTGGGCTTACTCCATTGATACCTCGGATTCTGATGACAAACGCTAATTTTGGTTCTGCGGGCACATAGAAGTTGCCAGCTTTCCTTGTCATCCTGGCCATGCGAATCTCAGTCCGGTACATCTGCCTGTATTCCTTGTGACAATGCTTTGCCTTCTCATAGATGAGCTTCTGCCTTGCCTTTCGAAGTGTCTTCAGGGCAAACGTCTTCCTCAGGCCCTTCACCTTCAACTCTGCGAAACTCTTTCGCTTTTTCTTAAGGGTTTCTGGCACAGCAGGAACCTTTTTCTTAAGGGTGTCTGGTATACCAGCAACCTTTTTCTTTTCTGGAACAGCCTCCATGGTTCCAGCCGGAAAAGGAGACCAAAAATTGTTTTTAAAATATTACCAGTCAGGCGGTGGTGGCGCACACCTTTAATCCCAGCACTTGGGAGGCAGAGGCAGGCGCATTTCTGAGTTCGAGGCCAGCCTGGTCTACAGAGTGAGTTCCAGGACAGCCAGGGCTACACAGAGAAACACTGTCTCAAAAAACAAAAAAAAAAAACAACAACAACAAAAATTACCGAAAGAGGGCTGGTGAAAAAAATGGGTAAAGGGCACCTGCTGCCAAGCCTGAGGGCCCAAATTCAATCTCTGGGACCCATTTAGTGGGAGGAGAGAACCAACTCCAGAGTGTGGTCTTTTGACTACCACATAGGCACCATTGTGGCAAGGCACCTATATAATACGCATACATACATACATACATACACACACACACACACACACACACACACACACAAAACTAACAAAGAATTTCTGTAGGAAAATTCAGATATTTTGTTAGAAAATTCTTCAATCCACATGTGTATTTATGTTTCTTTAGATAAAAGCTTAGAAGCTTTCTGAATTGTTAAAAAGTATTATCAAGACACAGAATTTAGTTGCACAGTTAGCAATACCAAATGAAAAGCAAACCGTTGTGTGAAGTCATGTGTATCCACTTGTATGCTACAGTATGGCATGAAAATAGAAGGCTACTAGCATGTCTAAGAGGGCTGTAGAAGGATGAGTTAGATGGGTAGTCAGGGAGTTATAATTATATTACACAGCAAAGGTGTCATAATAAACTCAATTATCCATGTTTATTAAAAAGAAATAATAATTAGAAACAAGAAACAATGAAAAGGGCAATGAGAAAAAAATCACCGAATGAGAAATTCTATGTGACTATTCTCCTATTGATAGAAGAGGCATTTTGGTATGGGGTGTCTTTCCTTTCACCATAAATGTTACTACATGGGTACCTTGAGATTCAGGAATGCCCTGAATTTATCTCATATTTTGGGTATTCTTTTGTCAGAGCATCTGTAAGACAGTTGGGAGGTCTTCTGTCTATTAAGCTCTTTTCATTTAAATTGTACTGTTGCACCTTGCTAGTTAGGTTGTAGTCTACCATGTCCAGACAGCTCTCCCGAGCTCAGCTCCAAATGGAGGACTCTCTTTTCTTAGTGGGGCTTCCTCTTCTCTCCTTGACCTGGGGAGCCCAACCCACACTCTACCTGACGGAAAATAACAAGTTCAACTTTCTGGAATGCCTCTCGATGAAAATGAGGTATCCCCAGTACTTTAAACCTCATCCAATGAAACTTCAACCTAAGAAGAAGCCCTCCTCACTATCCAAGGTTCATAAACATACATATATACATATATACATACATACATACATACGTACATACATACATACATACGGCCCTGGTTTGCCCCAAATGCAGTGCATATGACAAGCTATACTACATTGGACCTTGCCTGCTTTCTTTGTATAGCATCTAAAAGAGCTGTAATCCTCCTGACCCACCTGTTTTGGATTTCACTTTATCCTTTTCCACCCTGTGTGCCTTGGGGTCCAGATACCCCGAGGGAAGACGTGAGTGGGTCATGGAACTCAGCTCTGTTGCATCCTTCCCTGCTTGGTGTGCAGCAGCACCTGGACATTCCAAGAGAAAAAGTGAAGATGGAACCACATTACACCTGTGGCTTGAGCAGTCCAGAGGTTCCACAGAGGTTCCAGGGGCTCTTCTATCCTGGGCCATCTGGCTGCCTCCCTAGTAACATTTTAGTGATATTTTTCCTTAAAAAAATAACTCTTTAGCTTTCATTTTAACTTAATTTTCAAAAATAAGCATATGGTAAAATCAGTCTTTGAAGCAGAATCCTGTAAGATTTAACACATGTATAGATTGTAAGTGTTACCACAGCTAAGAAACCAAACTCTTGAATTATTCAAAAAAGAAAAAAAACATTCCTGAACTATCCCTTTGGAATCCTCTTTCTACTCATAGTTTCTAGCAACCACTGACCTAATTTTTGTCAATGTGTCAAATACATAGACTATTATACTATGCAACTCTTTGATGTTGTCTCTCTTAGTTCACATAACACTTCTCCCTTACTTAGGGTTTCTATTGCTGCAATGAAACACCATGACCAAAAAGCAAGCAGGAGAGGAAAGGTTTATTTGGCTTACGCTTCCATATTGCTGTTCACCACCAAAGGACAGGAACTCAACTAGGGCAGGAACCTGGTAGCCAGAGCTAATACAGAGACCATGGATGAACGCTGCTTACTGGCTTGCTGCCCATGCTCAACCTGCTTCTTATAGAACCCAGGACCACTAGCCCAGGGATGGAACTACCTACAGTGAACTGGGCTCCTTCTCCATCCATCACTTATTAAGAAAACACATTACAGCCGGGTCTTGTGGAGGCATTTTCTCAATGGAACATCTTCCCTTCAGATTAACTCTACCTTATGTCAAGTTGACATAAGACTAAGCCAGAACAACTCCTAAAATTTATACAAGTTTTTTTTTTTAATATTGGTAGATTTTCTTTTAATACCTAAAAATGGCATTTTGTGAACATACTGTAATTTGCTTATCCATTGTTCATTAAAGAGCAGTTAAGTCGTTTATACCCACAATTTCATTAAAAACACCAAACCAAACACTGCTTAAAAAGATAAAATGGAACTTCGAGTCAAAAATCAGCACAGGTGATTTTTCACAACTATATTGATTTTACACAACTTGGAAAGTTCTTTCTACTTACGAGTTTTCTCTTATTTCCCTTATATTTACAGATTAGACAAAACATTAAAATTTATTGATTTATTTTAAAATTCATTCTTGATATTCTGTCTTTTGTGGGAGACTAACATTTATAAAGACCTTTCTAGCATTGGCTCTTGAGGCAGGGGCTGAGTGTAGAAGTTGTCAGGGAAAGGTGTGACTGCCCGCTGGGGTGGTGTTTCAGACTTGGGCTGCTATTTGAGGCGACCGTGAGAACAGGGACAAACCTGATAATATTCAAGGACAGCAGTTATAATAGGTATACCCTCACAGCCTCTTCCTTAATAACATTCAAGGACAGCAGTTATATCGTATACACCTTACACACCTGCAGCCTTTTCCATGATCACAGTCACGGACAGCAGATATGTCCCATACTCTCAGACCTTCCATTTCTCTCTCCCCTCCCCTGCTTTCACTTACTATATGCTACTACTAAAAACAACTTAGATTTCTGCACAGAGAAGGGGTAGTATTCATTCACCCACGGCTAAGGGCTCATCACAGCTTGCAGCTTGAGTTTTCGTGATGACTGAAGCAGAGCTCCGTCCTGCCTGCTCTCACAATCCAGTTCTTCCATCCTCTATGCTTGTCCCTGAGTTATTGTTACTGCTGCCCTAAGTTAGCTCTTCTCAGCTTGGCAGAGGCTGGCTGAGATTTGAAAATTGTCTTTCTCCTAATAGGTCCTAAATAGCCACGTTTGAGCCCCTCTTTTTGTTTGGCCTCTTTTGAGCTCCTGTCCTGAGCTGTGAAGTTGTCTCATGCTTCTTTCCTTAAACATAGTCACTGTATTTTGTACTGGGGCAGTGCTTCGTTGGAGGAGGAAGGTAAGCACTGCTGTGTTCCCTGGTAAGAGAAGGGCAAACCTCACCCTGAATAGATTACTATCAAGCTTGTCAACTTTTGTGCCTTTGATACCAATCTCCCCTTTGTACATGGCAGTCTAAATAAGTGTGAGCACACCATCTGACACGCTGATAAAGTTAATTTGCTCTGTGTTAATCTGAAGTTCTTTAGAGATGCTTGAGTATTTCACCTAGGAAATACACACCCCAGGTGCAGTCTGTGAAGGGAAACACAAAGTCACAGAATCCCTGGTCAGTGCAAGCAGAAGGCAAGGTTATCACATTGCTCCAGGTGATGAAAGAAGCCACTAGTGACATCATCCAAAAGCTGATGGATTCTGGACACAACTTTGGCCTTTTTGGCCTAGGAGCAGGGCTGTGCTAAGAAATACAAGGAGGAGCCTCACAAGCCATCTTTTTTCCTTATTTATTTATTTATTTATTTATTTATTTATTTAATTCTCTTTACATCCCTATTTCAGCCCCTCCTTCCTCTCCTCCAGTTCCCATCAGCAGCAGTACCTCCCTTTATTATCTCTTCCCCTTCTCCTTAGAGAAAGGGAAGCCCCTTGGGTACCACCCTGCTTTGGGTCATCCAGTCACAGCAGAACTAAGTACATCCTCTTCCACTGAGGCCCTACCAGGTAATCCAGTTATGGGAAGGGGATCCAATGGCAGGGGACCTAGTTCCAACCTCTGGTTGGTGGTTCAGTCTCTGTGAATCCTCTGGGCCCGGGTTAGTTGACTCTGTAGCTCTTGTGGTGTCCTTGACCCATCTGGCTTGCTCAATCCTCTTCTGCAAGACTCCCTGATCCCCACCTGATACTTATTTGTGGGTCTGTGAATCTGTTTCTATCAGCTGCTGAATGAAGCCTCTCAGAAGACAGTTGTGCTAGGCTTCTGTCTGCAAACATAGTGGGGTATCATTAATAGTGTCAGGGATTGGATTGGCTCTCTTACCTGGGATGGGTGAATCATTTGTTGGCCATTTTCTCAATCTCTGCTCCTTTATCTTTGTGCGTCTTGTAGGCAGGACAAGTTTTGGGTTGAAGGTGTTGTGGATGGGTTGATGTCCCCCTCCCTCTACCTAAAGTCCGCCTGGCTACAGGAGGTAAAGAGGGGCAGGGAGCTGGAGAGAGCTAGGTATAAGAACAGAAGTCAGTGGGGACATCTCTGTGACTAGCTGGAGACCTGGAATGGGGGAGGCTGTGGGGAGTCTATGGGGGTGACCCTAGCTGTGATTCTTACTAGTGGGGCAAATAGAGACTGAAGTGGCCAAAAGGTACCTTTTGAATTTATGCTTCTCTGAAAGTAAGTTTCTTGCCTTGAAGATTTCATGATAATTGTACTTAAGGGCTGTCAAGGAACCTCAGAATAATTATTACATGATTTCAAGGTTTAGAGTTCCAGGTAACATTGGGAGGCTTTCTTTAGTCGTTTGCAATAATTGTCCTTCTCCAAGAAAGCTCCAAGGCCTCTTATACAATCTTGGGTTATTTCTCAAGTCTGATGAGATGCTGAGGCACTAAATACAGAGGAGGCATCAAAGGAGGCTGAGTGATTTTGGGGGATTTGGAGTTCCACTGAGGTCATCCAAATCAGAGCCTTTCACTTGGAAGGCACAGATGTGGGGATTTAATAAAAACTAACACCTGCTTAGAGACCTTTATTGCAGTAGGCACAAAAGTGCCGACTCCACCTTAAGACATGATTAAAATTGCCTCTGTTCACAGTGCTAGTCATTCTCACTGCTGACATGAAATTTCTTGTGATAGTGTCCCCATGATGGCTGCCAGAGTAGAAGATCCTCTGAGGACTTTGCCTTCTCCACAGAAAAATCTTGGGCTGATAACTTCCTTCCCTTGGCATTGGAAATTGCTCTTCTTCCCTGGTTGTCAACTACTTCTCTTTAACTGCGTTACCAATTCCCTTCATAGTGCACGGGTGTTTGACACAGTTGGTATAGGTAATTGTTTATAGGCTCATGAATACACTGATGGCAATTCAATACAGCCTCAGAATTACACTGGATGCGTATGCATTAGTGGTTAAATCAGTCTATATGCTATGAGAGCATGGCGGGAGTCTGCTTATTTATTATTGAAAACCATATTTAGCACTTGTTATGTGTCAGACAACAGATTGGGTACCAAAGTTACAGTCGGGAACCACACATAAACCAGGAAACAAGCAGAATTCCTGTCCTCTGGGAGGCAGCACTAGTGAGAGATGCTAACGAGAGTGAAGCCTGAGTCTCACGGGAAAGGACAAGCTCCAGTCATAAAGGATGAGGGAACCTTTCCTAGACTGTGAGACTGGGACCTGAAGGACAGTTAGAATGTGGAGAAAGGCCAGCAAGATGAGTCAGTGGGTAGAGCACTTGCTCTGTAAGTCAGACCACTTCAGTTAGGTGCTTGGAAGAAGGGAACTGATTCTGTACTTGTGCTGCATTGCTCTCATGCCCTCTCGACAGTGTCCTTCAACAGCGGCCATCATAAAACTTAATAAAAAAAAAAGTCAATTAAGTTTGGAGAAGGTTAATAGAAAGCATGCAGATTTGTGTGAGCATAGGTGAGAGACCGGAGGGAAAGTGTTGGGAGCAGAGAATACATCTCCACGTCAGACTCTGAGGAAATGAATATTAACGGAGAAGCATTCGAATGGGAAAGGTTGGGACAGCCTTGGTCAAGGCCATGCAGAATCAGGAGAAAGTCCAGATGAGACTATACACAACATGAATCTTCACAAGCTAATGCTACAGATAGTTAGACCCTTCCCTTGCAGGCCCCTAGATGAGATTCTCACCCTAACAGAAGAAATCCCAGCTCTCCCATTAACACCTGTCTGACTTGCTAGCTTATGCAAATTTCCTTTGCCGAGGAAAGCAAAGGAAGGACATAGTCGACTTAAGTCCTAAGAGCTGAAGCACAGGTCTTCCTGTGATTTCACAGACAAACGATTCCTCTTGAACACTGATCTATTTTCTGACAACTCACAACAAGTGACCCTCACGGGATTTATAATGCCTGAATTTACCAGATGAGTTGGCTTCTGACATATCTCTGTCAGATCTCCTAGGAGACCAAGACTTGATACAGGTCTTAGTTTAGGTGAAATACTACAGTCATTTAGGCATCCTTAAAATATATCTGGCACCTTAGAATCACTCTGCTTCTTGGTGATTTTTATCTCGGAATTTCAGCTTATTTCCTCGGGAAGTGTTATTAGCAGCACAGGATGCAGCCCTTTTCACCTTTCTAATAAGCAGACGGAGACATGGACATTCTAAGCCCAAAACAATTTAAATAGAAAAAACAAATGGACCCCTATTTTCGCTTGTCTCAAAGCCCCCTGTTGGAAGGGTGCTCCTCCTGCACAGAGCTGTAAACAACAAGACCTGGTAAGAATCAGATATTATCTGTGATAGCCCCTCCCGTGTCTGGGCCCTTTCCTGAGCTCTTGGGGATCTTGGTATGATGTATTATCATCCTGAACTCTTTCTCCAGTGGAGATGCCTCAAATCATACAAACTTGATATGGTCTCCACAAAGCCTTGTTTCTTCAGAGGTTATTTATATGATGTTGAGTCCAGACCCATCTGTGTGACAGAAGAACACCTGTCAGCTCCTGCTAAATTGAGCTAGCCCAGGACAATGGCAATTGTTTCAGGTTGCCTGAACCTCCTGGAGCTCTTCCCTGGTTTTCCTTTAAGGCACTATTGTATCAAAGAGAAGGAAGGAAGTGACGAAGAAAAGGAAGTGTGTGTCTAAGTAATTTTAAAAGTATATTTTTCAAATGAAGAGACTCCCCTCCCCACATCAAAGCAAGTGCTTCAGACATGGCTAAGGACATTGTGGATAGAAACAGATCTTGAAGGGCTCCCTCCCCTACCTGCCGGTACTCTCTGTCTATGTTTTGAGTTTTCCCAGCATTCTCTGCCTCCCCAAGCCCAGTTACTTCACAGTGTGTTTGCCTTTCTTTTTTTCCCCCCCAAGTCCCTCACAGATGTGCCTACTTTCTGCTTTGACAGTTTCGGCATTTCTTCCACACACAAGAACCTCGCTGTGGGGAAACTCTGACTACCTGTGTCTTCTTGGAGCTGGTCGAGTCCTTTAGCAGACTCCCTTAGCTCCTTTTCACGTTCTTTGTGAATTCTGTAATCCCTGTTAGCCACATTGATAGGCAAAGCTAATGAACCATGAGATAATCCCCTCCAACAGCATGGAGCCCTGAAATAGGAAGAGGGAAGCATCTTGTGCTTTGTGGTCTCAAGCCCTTAGTGGCAGAAGCTGACTTTATTGTAAAACTGGTAGCTTCAGACAGAGACAGATATGGTGTAGAGAGCCCAGCTATGCTGTGAGAACACATGCATGTGTACCATGCATCATGTTTACTCCATAAAACATAAAGACATATATACCTGGTTTTTATCCCAGATTCAACCTCACCACATGCTACAAGATAAGCTTTTGAGGAAGCTCTCTTTTTTGTTAACCTTTTATTGATTCTTTGTGAATTTCATGCACCCCAGTCCCATTCATCGCCCTTTGGATTCACCCTTTGCCCTTCCAACCTCCCTACAAAAAAATAAAATAAGATAGAATAAAATATACTGTTATAGAAGCTGTAGTATGTCACAGTGTGTCATACAATATATACTTTTGTCCACACATCTTTACTGGCAAATGTTCATTGCAATGAGTTATTGGTCTGTTTCCAGGTCTCAGGCTTCTGCTCCACTTTATACTGGATCTTCACAGGCATTCCTCTTGGATAGACTGCTGATGCCCTGTGTCATGGAGATGCTGCAGCTTTGATCTGCAGAACCAGCCCCTTCAAACACTCCAGAAGATCACAGATGGGGTAGATGCTAGGGCGGGCCAACTCAAAGCCCTGGATCTGGGCCTGGTAGATAGCTGGGTTGGCCAGCCTGCTAGCTTTCCTGCACCTACACCATCAGGGTGCACTGTCCACCATTGTCCCGGCTAGATCACTCTGCTTCAGCTCATTGGCCACAGGCTTTTTTATTGACAAGCGATGCTTCTATAAAGTACAAGAGAGTCTCTCTACATTTCCCCTTTTAGTCCAAGAAAAGCCTCTTTCTCTTACAATAATAAATTATAAACAATAATAACAATTATGAAAACTATCAGGTAAGATTTATATTCATAATGTCCAGTCCATATGTATTTGGTAACCTTGGAGAAAGTATTTTACTATCTATCCTATCTTGGTTAGTTCAGAGTTCTGTATTTAAATCAATTTCTATCATAACTAGCATTAACAACCTAAAAACAGGTTTTTTTTTTTAGACCTTAAAACACTTTCCTAAATCCTTAACAACTTAAGCCTAACTGCAGGACTATAACTATTAATCTTCAACCCCGTCAGAGTCTTGAGAAAGAATAATTACGTCAGTATGCAGAACGTGCAGGCAAGCCGTTTCCAAAACTATAGAAATGACAGAAAAGTCTGGCTGCCAGGACAGTCCTGCAAAACTTCTTTGTGACATTGGAGTACCTATCTTCACCCTTCCGGCCCTGAAATATCTAATAGATTTTCTGTGAAGCAGGAAATACGAAGGACTTGTGTACCTTGTCCTTACAGAGCTTGGCAGTTGACTTTCCTGAGTTTTGTTTGTCCAGTTTAGACAGCATTCAGTCTGTAGTTGAAGCAAGGATAGTTTCTTACCCAGTGGCAGCTTCCCACATGTGAAGCACATTCCATATGAAAGTTCTTGGATGCTCATCTTCTCTGAAGTCCAATGGGGCTGCTGCCATGTGTAGACCTGTCTCATTGTCAAAAGGGGCCTTTTAATAATAAAACATCTTTAGGTGTCATAATCTGTAGGTCTCTGAGGTTTTAGAAAAGTATCTATCTATCCATCCATCTATCTATTTATTTATTATCTATTGAGTATCTGAATAGGCAAATGTTAGTTGTTTCTAGCTATTCCTATCTGTTCAACCTTGGACGAATATTTCTGTAATTAACTAAACTAGTATCTAACATAACTCTAAGTCTGACTATTAACTTCTATTTCTTTTTGCATTTTATATTTTTGACAGTTTTGCCAATGTTTTCCATGGTATCTTCTGCACCTGAGATTCCCTCTTCAATCTCTTGTATTCTGTTGGCGATGCTTGCATCCATGACTCCTGATCTCTTTCCTAGGTTTTCTATCTCCTGGATAGTCTCCCTTTGTGATTTCTTTATTGTTTCTACTTCCATTTTTATGTCTTGAATTATTTTGTTCAATTCTTTCACCTATTTGGTTGTGTTTTCTTGTAATTCTTTAAGGAATTTTTTGTGTTTCCTCTTTAAAGGCTTCTACCTGTTTACATGTGTTCTCCTGTGTTTCTTTGAGGGAGTTATTTATGTCCTTTTAAAAGTCTTCTATCATCATCATGAGAAGTGATTTTAAATCTGAATCTCGCTTTTCTGGTGTCATCGGGTATTCAGGACTTACTATGGTGGGAGAACTGGGTTCTGATGATGCCAAGTAACCTTGGTTTCTGTTGCTTATGTTCTTGCCTTTCGCCATCTGGTTATTTCTAGTGCTACCTTCACTCACTGTCTCTTACTGGAACGTGTTTGTCCTGCTAACTTAGTTATGGCAGAACTACTCAGAGTCCAGTTGTCTCTGTGATCCTGAGACCCTGGTTGCGATAGCTCCTGGGAGTTAGGCTGTTTCTGGGATCCTGAAATCCTGGTGTGCCAAGCTCCTAAGATCCTGTGATCCTATTATCCTATGTTCCAGATGCAGGTGCAGACTGGAAGGGTTCCACTACCACTGGCCTAGAGGGAGTTCCTAGGTCCCCGAAGGTCCCAAGTTATTCCCTGTTCGGTGTGTGTGTGGGGTGGGGGGAGGGTTCGACCTACTTACCTGGGTGTGAGTAGGTCCTGGGTGTGTTAGAGCTCCTGGGAGTTCAGCCTCCTCTAACTTGCATTTCGTAATTATCCTAGACAGTTTGCAATAGCAGCTTTCAAGGACTAGAACTTCACATTATATAGTTAAATACCTTAAACAAGAGTTGAAACATATATACATAATATACTGTAGCAAAATGTTAAAGATGATTCTCTGCTCTCTGAGCAAGTAAGGTATTTATCTTTCTTTATAAATTAGATTGGATTGTATAACCAAACTGTAATATAAAATTCTCCCTATGCCATTTGAAAGGATGGCATGATAAGTCTTAAGGATTCTGTAGCCAACAAGATTTATTGGCTATGCATAGTTGAAGTTCTCCGGGAGACACTTTCATGTCTCATCCAGCTTCACAGCTGTTCCCATGGAGAAGCAGAGGGTCATCAGATATGTTACCTGCTTTGTTCTTCTTGGTTTCTTCCTTCATGAGTATAGCCTAGATCTTCAATGGGTCTCCCACTGTCAAATTGGATTTATCAATTTGGAAGGAATCCTCAGCTCTTCCTTTACTGAAACAAATACAAAACCTCTCCCCCAGTATAACATATTTCCTTCCCTCCTTTGTGAAGTTAGAACACCCTTAATATAAACAGCTGATTTTGTTCAGCAGTTTTTTTTTTAAATAACCCATTGTCTGTCAACAGCTGTGTTACCTGTCTCATTGACATTTAAAAAAATTTAAAGTCAATAAGGTATTACTTAATCTATCTCTGGGAGATCTTTTCCCCCTTCTGTTCTATGAGCATTTCCTTTAAAATCCTGTTAGATCTTTCCATAATTGCTTGACCTGTAGGATTATAAGATATATTTGTCACACGTTTTATTCCAAAATGTCTAAAAAAACTGTTGTATTCTAATGGATATATGCATTGAAGCATTATCAGCTGCAGTCTGCAAAGACATTTTAAAGATAGCCACAGTCTCTAATAAATATGCAATCTTGGAATCCTATTTCAGGTAGAAGCCCTTTGGAATTCTGAATATGTATCAATAGTATGGTGTATCAACATGTATGCACATATCTTAATTCTCCAAATGCTACAAAGTAAAACATATAAGCTATTATGTGGTGTTGCTCTAAGGTAGCGCTAAGCATATTTTGTACTCTTAATTCAATATATTGCATCTCTCTGAATTGCCACAAGCCCTTGTGCATTTTCCCCATCTGGAACTACTTTTTTTTTTTTTTTTTTTTTTTTTTTTTTTTTTTGCTGTTATTGTAGATTCCAGATTTGATTCTTCTGAAGGTTCTTTATTCTGATTTAAAGAATCAGTAACCTCAGTTCTATGGCCTCAGATCTAACATTCTTTCTGTCTTCTCTTTTTCCAAGCCTGTTTTATTCTTATCTCCTTTTAAAGGGTATATAAAATTGTAATTGTTATTGAAAAAATAATTATTTGTATGCTGATAAGTAAAACAAAATTGTACAGGGTCCAAGTGCCCTCTGTCATTGTGGATTTTTTCCCATTTTTTTTAACATAGAAAATATTTTCTTTTTAATCTCTTTCTCCTTAATGATTTAACTTTTAATTTTCAAAATAAATATTTCTTCCTATGATTTTTTTGTACACAGTTTTTTTTAAAATTTTTTCTTAGTACCTAAGCACATTTTTAAAGCATATTGTCTATGTTCAGAGGTTTTTCTCACTCTGAGCCTGGCTACAGATCCCTGCCACCATTGTCTACTGTGCTGTGCAGGCCAAGCCTTAAAGGGCCAAGCCTCCGGCCATGACCTACCATACAGGAAGAGGTGACCCCTCAATACTATGAGCCATTTGAAGGCTTCTCTGTGGTATCTGCCAGCTGCCACTGCAGTGTCTGGCCCAGGAAACTGTGGACCCCTCCCGTCAGGAGTGGACTTGCCCGAGAGATTGCCATGCAGCACTTGCTTGGTGAGCCTGCTCTTCACAGGCCCTTCAAGAACACAGCAGTTGGTCGCCACCCTTGCTGTACTGCAGAGGCTCTAAAGGAACTGCATTAGACCTCTCTGAAGTTTCCTATTCCCACCATTTGCTGGCTCCTATGGCCAGAAGGATTTCAGCTACTACAGAGCAGAGTGCTGAACCGTCGTCCTTCCAGGTGATTTCTCAGGCTCTACGCCTGGATTGTAGCATCACATTCAGTGCGCCATTTGTAACTGCCGGCTTTCCCACCTGGCCTCTTTGTTCTGTGACACAAGGACTCTGAGGCTTCATACTTCATATGCCTCATATGCCAATAGCTTCATAGGCCAATAGCTGTGGCTCATTTCCTCTAGTTCATACCTCAATTAACCTGTTTAAACTAGTCTAAGTCATGCCACATGGTCAGTTACCTCTCATCAGGTTTATGCGTCTGTGTTCATCGGCGCTCGGGCGAATCTTTCGCACCTGACTATTTTTCAGAATCTTCTCTCTGTCTGCTGGATGTCCCACCGTCTAATCCTGCCTCAGTTCATTGGCCATAGGCTATCTATTGACAAGTGATGCTCCCATACAGTACAAGAGATTCTCTCTAAATCTTTGGTATCCAGTTAAGCTAAAAAAGCAAACCTGCCATCTTCACTGTCTTCTCTATAGCTAACCTGAGATCTGCATTACCTTCCATATAATACATTGGTAAAATCTGTTGGCTGTC
Source organism: Arvicanthis niloticus (assembly GCF_011762505.2). Taxonomy (NCBI): domain Eukaryota; kingdom Metazoa; phylum Chordata; class Mammalia; order Rodentia; family Muridae; genus Arvicanthis; species Arvicanthis niloticus. The sequence continues at coordinate 54,132,019 of NC_047671.1, read as the reverse complement.
AGAACTTTGCCTTTAGCCTTGGCTAGAAGACATATGCAACATACAGTTATGACAATTCTGTCACCCACTTATGAGACACCGAGGTTACAACAGAGTCGGAGTCGTAGGTCCTTGGTAAAAGACTAAAAAAACCCACTGAATTCCCATTGGTTGCCTCTCTTTCTACTGCTGGAGAGACACTCAGCTTTCCTTTCAGGTTGTGTTTTCTGAGTTTGGGCTGGTTTTTTTTTTTTTTTTTTTTTTTTTTTTTTTGGCGTGGGAGCACTAACCCTTCCCTGGGATTTCATTAACACTTACACTTAAGCAGTTCATTCTAATTCTCTCCCTCCTGTTCTGCATGAACTATCTGTTGGCAGTTACCATGCCAACCCCAAATCCTGGGGTCCTGCTGCTCAATCACAAGCTATCATTAGCATATTTTTAATAGCACCTGATTGCCCTCCAAAGACTTTCTAGTCGCTGAACTCCATTGATTCCCAGTGTCATGAGACTTGATTGCATATTTACTGTGTGGATTAGGAAGAGAATATGCCGAGCTGCACAGCTAGTCCTCCTATGCCGGGCCTTTCACGAGTGCCAGGTTGGTTTCTTGGGTCTCATTTGAAGAGAAGAACATGACAACTTTGTGACCCACTGAGGAATCAGTGCTTGTGCCCTGGAGCTGACTTACCATAATGTCTAAGACTCTCATAGCTCTTAAATGGAAGCGCAGTACTTTCCAGTGTTTAAGGAATTGAGCAGAAGTGCTATTGTGTTTGGTGATTTTCTAACTTAAGCCAAAGTAGATGGAAGAGAAAACGCTCTTCAGAACCCAGGGCTTCTTCAGGAAGAGATTAGAGAAAGAAAGGTGAATTAAAAGTTCTTGAAAATAAAGAATGTTCTTTGAAAGCAAATAGTTAAGATCTTCTAAAACTAAGTTGCTTCTTAGAGGCACTGAAAACTCTCAGCAGCGTTGGGGTAAGTAGAATTTTGGTACCTAAAGTGAAGACCAGAGGAAACTGAAAATTTCAAATAAAATTTGAATAAAACAAACAAAATACATGTTGCCATGTTAAAAAAGGATTTGGGGAGCTCAGATGTTTGTGGGGACATGGCAGATAAATCTAATGGGTGATGGGAGTCCAAAGGAAGATGGGAGAGGGCAATGGGGACTCAGTATCGATTGTGTAAATTTTTGAACATCTAGTAATGCATATTACAACACTGGGAAGCTCAGTGATAGAGTGCTTGCCAGGTTCTCAGAGTTCAAGAAGTTTTACACACACACACACACACACACACACACACACACTTTAAAAATTCAATATCTCTTATATTCAGGTCTTTAAAGTAGTTTGACTTAGTATTTTTGCCATTTTATTAAATTTTAATTGTCAAATAAAAATTGTGTCTGTGGTCACAATATGATGATTTTATTTGTGTATACATTGTAGAGACATTCAATCAAGTTAATTAACATTGTTTCATCAATGTATTTTCTTGTGTGATACAAATGTAAAATAATTATTCTTGGAGTGATTTTGCAACATAGAGTATATTATTGTTAACTGCCATTACCAAACAATACAAATACATCATTAAAACTTACTCTAGTCTAACAGAATTTGTGTTTTCATCAACACATCCCTGTTTCTCATTCCATCCCCTCTTTCCTACACCCAACCTTTGGTGAACATTTTTCAATCTTGAATTAGTTTTTGAATAGGGGGGTAGGTAAGGATCTAATTTCATTTCTTAGCATGAAGATATATAATTTTCCAAGAACTGTTTATTGGAAAGATTCCCCTTTTCCTATTGAATGCTCCAGATACTCTAGTAAGACCCATATGATCATGCATGTGACAGTTATTTCTGTGCCTTCTATCCCATCTCATTGTTCCATATATCTGTCTAGATGGGCCTACTATATAGATGTGATTACTCTTATCACCTAATAAGTATTGAAATTAAGAAAGGTAAGTTCTCTCTCTACCTTGTTTTCCCCCCAAGACTATTTGACTGTTCTGGTCTCCTTGAGATTTCACATAAGTATTTTAGTTGCATTTTTCTAATCATACAAAAAAATGACATTAGAGTTTTTATAGGAATTAATTTGGATAGTATTGACATCTTAATGTTATGTCTTCCAGCTTATTAACATGAGATTTGTTTCCATTTACTTAAGTGTCCTTTAGTCTTTTCCAGAAACATTTTGCTGTTTTCATTATACAGGCTTTTTGCTATTTGGATAAGTTAATTCTTAAGTTACTGCTTCCTCCCTTTCCTCCTTCCCTTCTCTCTTTTCCCCTTCCCTCTCCTCCTCACCTTCCTTATCCTCCTCTTCTTCCTTCTCTTCTTGCTCCTTCTCCTCCTTCTTATTCTTTAGCTCAGGTTATCCTACAACTCAGTGTAGCCCAGGTTGGCCTTTAGTTCATGAAGATCCTCCTGTCTCAGCTTTCTAAGAACTAGAATCTCAAGTGTGAACTACCATATTTAGCTTTTTAACTTTTTCATATTTAAGAATGAATTGTTGTCAAATAACCTCTTTTAGAACTCTCATTGCTAGTGTACATAAATGTAACTGATTTTGTTTTGAGGGTGTTGACAGCTACTATGCTGAATTTATTTATTACCTGTAGCTGACATTCTTTCTAAAGCCAGGATATAAGTCAGGTACAGAACCAAATTATATTTTGAGGGAAAGGTTTTTTTATTTTTTATTTTTTATTATTCTAACAAGAAGGGTGACATGTAATGGGATATTTTCCCGCTACATTTTCAATAAAGCTCGGTCATTGGGAGTGTATGAAAGGTAGGTGGTGAGGAGTTGAGAGGAAAAAAGGAGAGGAAGGGGAGGAGAGAGAAGGAGGAGGAGAGAAGATGGCTGTGTATGTACACGTGTCTCTAGCAGTCTAAGGTAGTTACAATATCTAGGTTAGATAATTGGGCAACAATTCTAATTGTGTGGGCATCTTGTTAATTGAGCATTTCCAAATACATAAATCCCTTGGATAATCTTTAAGCATTACGAGCCTTCAGTCTACCGGGTACTAAATGGTCTGGGCTCTGCCGTTGATTGGCAGAGCCAGCCACCATGCTGGTGTCTCGTGGGTGCCAGGGCCAGTGATTCTAGATCCGGAGCAGCAGGAGAATGGTGGCTGCCCAGGAACAAGCTGGACCAGGCACCATTTTCTAAATATCACCTCTACAATTACCTTAGGGTTCTCAGAAGAGTGTATAGTACTTCCATCAATACAATTCTGTCATATATTTTTCCATATTAGTGTTTTATTATACTGAAGTTGTTGTCTTTTATACATACGTTGCTGTTTTTTTCTTTTATACCCTGCAATAGATTTTTTTCCATTTCTATGCTGCATCAATTGAGATGATGTTTATTGACTTATTTGAATATGTTCTTTTAACATTACTATTTCATAGAACTCTTATTTCTCTCCTTTTATTTTTAATCTATTTGTGTCTTTGTATCTAAAGTAAATCTCCATGAACAGCAATAGTTAAATTTTATGTTTTGGGGTGTTTGCTTTGTTTTGTTTGAAATGATTTTCATTTTTATGCGCCTTTGCGTTTTGCCTTCATGTGTGACTGTGTGAGGGTGTTGGATTTTCTGGAACTAGAGTTATAGACAGTTGTGAGCTGCCATGTGGGTGCTGGGAATTAAACCCAGGTCTTCTGGAAGAGGAGCCGCTGCTCAACCAGAGCTATTTCTTCAGCCTCTAGATTTCATGTTTATTTGTTTGTTTGTTGTTTGTTGTTCTGTTTTAATTCATTTCCCCAGCCATGTCTTTTGATCGAAGAGTTTGGTACATTTACCCTTAAAGTTATCACTAATGAGGGAGGGCTTATTCCTGTCACTTTGTTGCTTTTTTTCTATATAATGTTTCTAATCTGCTATTGATTTTTAGTTTTGATTGACACAATTGAACACATTTTGGAACACGATGTGATAGTACTAAAAACAATTACCAAAAAAAAAAAGAATGAAATTCTGTCACCTGAGAGAATGTGGATAGACTAGAAATCATCCTGGTGTAAGGGTCCATGATTCACCAAAGAATGACACCTGGGACTCAAATAGTATGTAAAGGCAAAGAGTGTTTTATTCTACAGAAGTCCAGCATGCTGGGGTCCCCCATTACCAGAATAGAGAGAAAACCAAGTGAGCTTGCAGGCCTGATTTAAAGCATGTTAGAGAATTCCAGGGTAGGTGACCTCTATGTTAATCTGTTTGGTCCATCTCTACAGACATTCCATTACAGGTGTGTGGGGGCTTGGAAACTTGCTGGGGAGGTCTGCAAACTGTAACTGAGGAAGTCTGGAAACTGCTGTTGACCCATTATTGTCCTTGCTTTAGGCCAGGTGGCTGTGACATTCCATTACTTGAGCATGAAGGCTGGAGCTTAGGGTTTTTTTCTACTAGTAATTGGCTTGCCTGGGCTTGCTTGGATTACGAAGTTTTTAGGCCTAGTCTCCTTAACTGCCAATTTGAAGTCTGGAATCAGCCTAGCCTTCTCACAGGTAAGTCAGAGAAGGACAAAGTGAATCAAATGTCCTGATTCCTCATTGTCCAATGTGGGTGAGCATCTTGAGGCTCTGCCTTTGCTCTTCTGGTACCAGCTGGAGCCACTGAGCTACTTGTGAGGTGCTTATACTGCTAGGCTTGTACTGGCTGGAAACATTTTTCCTATGTGTTTTGTATGTTTTCATCTTTTATTTCCTAACTCCGTATATTACTTTATGGTCAGATTTTTATGTATATGGTGACATGTTTAAATTCTTTTCTTATATCATTTTGTGGAGTCCTGTAGCCATTTTCCTTGTGGTTACTATGGAGACTGCAGTTGACATTATCACTTGAATTTATACAAGTATAATCTGAATAACATCAAAAACACTGTTTTTTGGTATTTTTGTTGCTGTTGTTTTTATAATTCTGTGATCCTTTGGTTGATGTTACAAAATTATAACTTACCCTTGTACAAGTCCCAGACATGAACTGGTAACTTCCTTAAAGGTATTCATTACAAAATGTGTATTTATAATTTGAGTTTATTTTCTGTCAGTCACCTACTGCCTGCCATGGAGTCTACCCTTAAGAATAGTTTGTTCCCTCAGTGACCACTCCCTTGGAAAAAACTAGTTTTATATTTGGAAATGGTTACCAATTGGAGATTGGTTCTGGGTTAGGGATGGGAACATGTGTCCACTTCTCTTTTCAGCTCTAGGTCCCTCTTGGTTTAAACCTGTGCAGGCCCTGTGCATGTTGTCTCAGTCTCTGTGAGTTCACATATGTATCAGCCCTGTTGTGTATAGAGCACTTTGCTTACTTGGTGTTCACTAGTCCCTCTGGCTCTTACACTCTTCTGCAGCCTCCTCTTCTACAGGGTTTCCTGAGCCCCAAAGGAAGGGATATGATGGAGACATTCTTTTTAGAGCTACATGGTCCCAGGTCTCCTGCTCTCTGCATGTTTTCTGGCTGTGCATCTCTCTATTTGCTCCCATCGACTGCAAGAGGAAGCTTCTCTGATGATGGGCTGAGCAAGGCACCGATCTATGAGTATAGCAGAATGTCATTAAGTCTCATTTTATTTCTACATTCCTTCAGTAGTATTTGGTTTTCCCCTTAGGTCCCTGGGCTATCAAGTCTGAGCTTCTTGGTCATCAGGTATGAGTTCCATCTTTTGGAGTGGGCTGCAATCAGATCATATATTGGTTGGTTACTCCTGTAAGATCTGCACCACCATTGCTGTACCACATCTTTATAGTTAGAGTACTGACCTCATTGTAGATTGATGACTTTGTAGCTGGGTTGGTGTTTATATTTCTCCTTTGGTAGGGTACAGAGTACCTTCTGGGACCAAGAACAATAGCCACTAGGGGTGAAAGCTCTAAGCAGGAACTAGGTTGATGTTTCAGTGTTCAGTGAGTTGCATAGGTGTCATTTTAAGCAATAGGACCCTGCTGTCAGTTTATAGACAGCAATCTATAACCTTTGTGACAGCCCTGGATGTGAGCCCATGGATGCCTTTGTTCAATAACTCAATTAGATGTAATCCATTCCCAGTATTGGAAGCCCAGTTGGGAATCTGTCTCCCCTATTCTTCGGTGACTTCATTTACATTGGCTTCATGTTATGTATATAATTAAGGAAGTTTCTATTATATTAGGTGTCCATATGACCCCTTAAATTCTCCTTAATTTTAGCTGCTGTTACTTGCATTCCCTCCCTTGTCCTCCTCTTCCCCCTCCTCATTTGATCATCCTGTTCCAGTGCCTCCATCCATCTATAACTATCTTTATTTCCCCTTCTTAAGGAGATCTATCTATACTCCCAGTCCCTTATTCTGAACCCATTCTCTGAATTTTATGAATTGTAGCTTATTTTTCTCTGATGTAACAGTTAACATCCATATATACGTGACTACATATCATATTTGTCTTTCTGGGTCTAGGTCACCTTACTCAGGATGATTTTTTTCTAGTTCTATACATTCATTTGTGAATGTCTTTTCTTTCTTTTTTTTTAATGACAAAGTAACATTTTGTTATATAAATGTAACATCATTTCCTTATTCATTCAGTTGTTTATGAACATCTAGACTGCTTCAATTTCTGAATATTATTAATAGAGCAACAATGAACATGGCTGAACAAGTGTCTCTGTAGTGGATGCAATGTCCTTTGGGCTTATGCCCAAGAATAGCCCAGCTAGATCTTGAGAAAGATGGATGCTCATCTTCCTGAGAAATTGACACACTGATTACCATAGTGGCTCTATGAGTTTGCACCCACCAGCCATGGATGAGTGTTTTTACTCCACATTTTGCTAGCATGTGCTGGCACTTATTTTATTGATTTTGGTCATTATGACTCATTTAAGATAAGATATCAAAGTAGTTTTGATTTGAACTTATTTCTTTGATGACTCAGAATGTTGAATATTTCTTTGAGTACTTCTCAGCCATTTGAGATTCCTCTACTGAGAATTCTCTGTTTAGACCTGTACCCCATTTTAAAAACTGGGTCTTGTTTTCTTGATATTACATTTCTTGAGTCCTTTATATATGTTGCATATTAGCCCTTTATTAGATATATAGTTGGTAATTATTTTTTCCATTTTGTAGCCTGTCCCTTTGTCCAAATGATGGCGTCCTTTGCCATATAGAAACTTTTCAGTTTCATATGGTTTCTCTTTTATCAGGTGGACATGATTTTATGTTGATATCATTGATCCATTTGGAGTTGAGTTTGTGCAGAGTGTAAAGTGTACATCTATTTGTACTTTTCTAAGATGCTTCCATCCAGTTTGATAAGCACCATTTTTTAAAGATGCTGTTCGTAGTTTAGTGTTTATTTCTGGCTTTTTTTTTTTTTAACCAAAAATAAGATGCTGTGTGAATTTATGTCTGTGTCATCAATTCAATTCCATTGATCAACATGTTCATTTTTATGCTAATTCCATGCTGTTTTTATTGCTGTTGCTTTGCAGTACAACTTGAAACGTAGAATGGTGTGATACTGCCAACCATTTATTATTCCAGATTGTTTTAGAGCTGTCCTTCATTTTTTTTTCTTGTTAGGTTTTTGTTTTATTTTGTTTTTCATATGAAGCTGAAAATTATCTTTTCAAGATCTGTGAAGAATTCTGTTGGAATTTTGACTGAGATTGTACTAAATCTGTAGATTGCTTTTGGTAAGATGGCCATTTTTAGTATGTTAATCCCATTGATCCATGAGTATGGGAGATGGTTCCATCTTCTGATATCTTCCTTCAATTTATTTCTTCAAGGACTTGAAGGTTTGTTGGTTTTTTAATCATAGAAATCTTTCACTTCCTTGATACCCAAGATATTTTATATTATTTGAGTTTGTTGTGAAGGGTGTTGTTTCTCTGATTTATTTCTCGGACCATTTGTCATTTGTATACAGGAGAGCTACTGATTTTGTGAGCTTATATTGCACCCAGCTATGTTGCTGAAAGTGTTTATAGGCTGTAGGAGTTTCCTGATGGAATTTTTAGGGTAACTTATGTATGCAATTATATAAACTTAAGATAAGATACGTTGAATTCTTCCTTTTAATTTATATCCCTTTGATCTTCAGCAATTGCCTCACTGCTTCAGTCATGACTTCAAGTACTATATTGAATAGGTCTGGGAAGAGAGGACAACCTTGTCTTGTTTCTTATTTTAGTCAAAATGCCTGAGTCTCTTTGTGTTTAGGTTAATATCAGCTGTGGGCTTGCTGTAAACTGCCTATATTACTTTAAGGTATGTCTCTTGTATCCCTGCTCTCTCCAAGACTTTATCACAAAAAAGTGTTGAATTTTATCAAAGGCAATTTTTTGCATCTAATAAGATTATCATGTGGTTGTTGTCTTTCAGTTTGTTTATATGGTGAATTAAATTTATTAATTTACATATGTTAAACAATTCCTGCATCTTAGATGCCTACTTTGTCATGGTGAATGATCTTTTTGATGTGTTTTTAGATTCTGTTTGCAAGTATTTTATTAAGAATTCTCGCATCTATGTTAATAAGGGGAATTGTTCTGTAATTCTCTTTCTGTGTTGGGTTTTTATGTGGTTTAGGATTCCATAAAATGAATTGGCAATGTCTTTTGTGTTACAATTTTGAAGAATAATTTGAGTAGTATTGGCATTAACTTTTCTTTGAAATATAATAGAATTCTGCACTAAAACCTCTGGCCCTGTGTATTTTTTGGTTGGTAGACTTTTAATCACTGCTTCTCTGTGTCTTTCTGTTGGAAGAATTGTGGCCATTGATGTTGAGCGTTATCAATGCGCAGAAATTAGTTGATTCCTGTTATTTTGTTCTGGTGGTGGTGGTAGTGGTGGCAGTAGTGGTGGCGGTGTGTGTGTGTGTGTGTGTGTGTGTGTGTGTGTGTGTTTGTTTTCCTCTATTTTAATTTGATGGCCTAGGATTATTTATTCTTTGGGTTTTGGGGTTTTGTTGGGTGTGGTAAACCTCTTGAAGTTCAAGTTTTCCTTCTGGTACCTTTGGTAGAGCTGAATTTGTAAATAAATATTGTTTATATTTGGTTTTATCTTGGAATGTAATTCTTTCTCCATCTATTGTAACTGAAAGTTCTTCTGAGTATAGTGGTCTGGGCTGCCATCTGTGGTCTATTACTGTTGGTAGAACATCTGTCCAAAGTATCCTGGATTTTAGAATCTCTATTGAGAAATCATGTGTAATCCCCATGTTACTTATTCTTTTCCCCTTGAAGCTTTTAAAATTCTTCTGCTGCTGCTGTTCTGAACATTTAGTATTTTAATTATTATGTGCTAAGGTAAATTTTGTTTATTTGTTTGTTTGTTTTAGCTATTTGATGTTCTATGTGCTTTTTTATAGGTACCTTCTTGTTTAATTTTAAGGAAATTTTTATCTACGATTTTGTTCTGGGCCTTCACCTGGGTTACTTCTCCTTTCTTTCTTGATTCCTATTGCACATAGATTTGATATTTTTATAGTGTCTCAGATTTCCTGGATTTTTTTTTTTAAGATTTAAGATTTATTTTGACTGAACTGTCCATTTTTTCCATCTTGTCTTCAATGCCTGAGATTTTTTTTTCTCTTCCGTCTCCCATATTCTGTTGGTGAGACTTGCCTTTGAGTTTCCTGTTCAAATTCCTCAATTTTTTTTTTGTATCTTGATTTCTTTCAGTTTGAGCTTCATTTATTAGTTCTATTTCCGCTTTCCGGTGTTGAATTGATTTATTCATCTCCTTCCACTGTATGTGTTTTCATAGATATTTTAAAGTGATTTATTCATTTCCTCTTTAAGGACTTCTATCACATTCATAAAGGCTATTTTAAGGTCCTTGTCTTGTGCTTCAGCTATTTTGCATTTCTCATGGCCTGTGGTAGTAGGACTGTTGTGCTTTAGTTTGGCTGTTATTTGGTTGTGTTTCTAAGCTGTCATCTACACATCTGGGATTGCAATTATTGTAATTTTAAGTACATATATCTGCTGGTCTTATGTTTGTTGTATAGATGTTTCCTTCCTTGGTTTCTATTGCTCTTTCTGGTTCTTAGCAAAGTGTGATGGCTGTGTGTTTCTTGATAGAGGATGCCTCTGGGATCCTTCTTTGTGCGTCCACTGGAAGTTCTGGTCACAGTATAATTCTATAGATTGGGAGCTAATTCTTAGGAATGTGGATGTATTAAGGGATTCTTAGAAATGGGGAAGTGCTGAAGGGGTCCACAGGAGGCAGGAAAGCAGGGTGTTTCACCAGAATCTGCTTAGTTTCTGGTGAATAAGGCATAGAGTGAAGACAAATTCATCTGCTTGCTTTGCTGGTCTCCTGGCTTCTCTGTCAGGCTTAGCTGGTATGTTCCCAGGGAATGCCTGATGGAGATGGGGGCTGGGATAAGGATATGCTTTTGGAGAGGGAAGGTTGTGGGATCCTCTGGAGACAGGGGCAGAGGAGAGGAGGCTGCAGAGCTGAGGGTGAGACTGAAAGTTTAGACTTGGATAAGAGGAGGGAGAAGCTGACCACCTCCATATCTTCACCTCTGAGAGCAGAAACAACAAGCTTTCAAGTCTTCTCTCAGAAGACTCAGCCATCAAAACACCGCAGAGTTGTAAAATAGACACATTTGGTAGATTCTGCCAGTGCAGGTTCTGTCCACAAGAGACATAGATTCCTTATGCTTTCTACCATGTCATTTTCCTAGAACTCTCTTAAAGGTAAATCATGTGAACTCTTTGAACTAAGATATTAAAATATTGAGCATGACCTGAGATCTTTTTCCCTGAGGACTAACTTTCTGGTACTAAAAACCATTATTCAAGTTTCCAGGAAAGCAATCAACATTTCTATCTAGTTATGATGCTTATGAACTACAACACGTGACACAATATTTATTCCTAACAGTGCAGTAGTGGCATGTGTAGCTTTGTAGTAACCAGTAGCTCTTTAATTGGACTGAAGAGAAGAAGGAAATCATGCCTAGTACTGGAAACCTAGCCAACCAGCCAAAGCCAGTGAAGTCATGGATTTTTAAGGGGAAACTACAACTGTCATTTTATTAACCCAGTGTAATTCTTATGTTCTAAATATTTATATTACAGACAGATAAGTATAAGTATTACCTATATTTATACTTATCTTTATTTATTTATACTTATATTTATACTTTAAAAAGAAATTTCTCTTTTCAACAAATGGAGACCATTAGAGAAATCACAACTGATCAGATTTCAGAGAACAAAGAACATTGTGGTACCCAGCCCCAACTTATACAGCTACAAAACAGCTCCTGCATCTAAGGCTCAGGGATCATAGAGAAAAAAGGAATGTAAACATTGTAACAGTCAGAGGAGCAGGAAGTTTCCTATGAGGTGTGTCTCCTAGAAATATCAGAGAAGCGTAAAACATGAAGGTTCATTAACACAACTACCAAAACAAAACCTAAGCAGGGATGACACCAATAGACAGACATGCTACCATGGAAGGAGGACATCTCAAAGGACCTTAACCCTAAACAAAGAACAACAGACAAACAAGGAATGCTGAGAGTAGAGGAAATAGTCTTGCCCAGAGAAAAACTTCTAAATTGGTTATTCAATACAAAATGGTCATCCCTGAAGTCACACACATATGAATAACATTTTACAGACTGAGCAGGCTGTATTTATATATTTAGGAATATGGAAGAGACACACACACAAAGACATACCACATGTATACACACACCAACACATGTATACACACACACACACACAGACACACATCAACAATTATAAAACAATTTTATAGAAATAGTTGCTGAGGTTAGATGCTAATGTACCTCTGCAGGAACATCTTCCAAAGCTTAGGCTTTTGCTCTACATAATCAAACAATGACCAAAAAATGGGGAGGACAATGGGTGGGCTATACATTTAAAAGGCAATCAAAACAAAAGAGAGCAAACCATGATTGACTGGGATGCTCACAGGAGAGATATCACTTGCTCTGTCGTGCAGAGGACTGTCAGGTTTGAGAAACAGTAGAGAGTAACAGGGACATTTTTTGGGTAGAAGGCACAATCAGACCGCAAGTCCAAGGACAGAAGTTGAGAAGATTTCTTCTCCATTGGACAGACTGAGCCACAATGGAGACAGTGCTGAGGAACATATATAAATGTGAACACAAAGACAGACATTACTGCTTACTTATAGTACTTCACTGGGTCTTAGAGGCATTATAAACTGAATTTATCTTGGGAATGCAGATTCAGGTATCTGAAAAGCTGACAGTTTAAAAAGCATATCTTGATGTTCACAGTATTTACTTAAACTATATTCATATGAACACACTCACCCCAGATTTTCTCCAGAAGACTTGCCCACTTAAGCCTAATTTTATTTCTTCACTTATTTTCATTACTTCTGTGTACTGCTGTTGTGTTAATAGATTGACAGCCTAATTTTAAATTCCATTTAGAAGTTTTGGGCCTCTAATTGGAATTTTTTTCAAGAAGTCAAACATTTATTTGTCTACAAGGAAAATTACAGATGTCATCTCTGACTTTGGCTGCATGTGGTCCTCCAGTGTTGGTTTGTTTCAACATTAATTTAATTAGTTAATAATTAGAGTAAGCATTATTACAGTCTACACACTGATAGAGACATTGGCTCTTGTAAGTATTATTGTACACACACACACACACACACACACACACACACACACACACACACAAACTTCAAACTAGACCTGTTTATTCTCTTGTTCCTACAGAACTACTTAACATAGCCTTCCCAGGCAGACTCATGTGTAGAGTAATTGCATTGTGTTAGTTCATGTACAACGAAGAAATTCCTTGTGAGGAACCTGCAGCTCTGGATCAGGGTTCCAGAAGGATGTCAACAGGATAGGACAATCAGCAAAGAGAATGCTAATTAAAAATTCAGTTAAACTCAAAAGAATAATAAATCAAAAAGTTGGTCAAGCTGATTGGACTGAACGGGACAGGAGCCAAAGTATTAAAATAAGGGTCAGAATCAGATGACTGGAAACAGAGCCAACTCAGGAAGTTACTCTGGAAGTTGGAGGCATTGCTCTGGCAACATTTTATACATAGGTTAGTGAAGCCAGCTGAACAGGGGGCTCTTGTTCTGATAGTATCATCCAGGCTGGATGGATTCAAGTCATCTGATGGGAAGGTAACATCAGCAAGACAAGATTTTGCAAGCATCAGTTTGCCAGTGTTGGTCTGGCCTGTCAGCTGAAATTGCTGTACAGACTTCCACACTTGCAAGAATGAGAACATTCACACACACACACACACACACACACACACACACACACACACACACACCATCTGTATACAGCACCTGAAGTTTTGAGCTAACGCTTCTCTTCTATGCAGCCAGACCTCCCTTAAACTTTGCAAATCTATTCTTGGTAAATGTGCTGAAAATACTAATCTGCTCCAGACAATACGTGAGGAGAGTCAACAGCTAAGCCAAGAGCCTGAGCACATACCCTTCCTCAGCAGTGGCAGGTACCCATACGCCTTCTTCATGGAAGAAACGAGTGTCCTCGTGTCCCGAGATGAATTGCCCGAATATGGGAAAACGCTTATGATGTGGGTGTGTCGCACTGTAAAACTCAAATACGTGGAGCAGGATCTAAGGCCGAGTAAAGTGTGTGCCAAGTTTGTCCGTGGTAGCATAAACTTGCTTTAGCTGTTTCCTGAAGATAGGAGCTGGAATTCTCCTGGGTAAAGCTGACTGAGCTCACAGGTTTCACCCTTGGCCTACTTTGTTTATCTCCAGACCAATGAAGCGTTCAGTCTAGACCGTACAGTATTTCCAACGGCTCCTGCCACTTCTTTCCCAAGCATCTGGTTTTCCTCAGTAGCCCCCCTCCCCCCCTTGTGACTCACCCTGCATGGCCTTGCGTTAGGATCCAAGAACTTCAGGGGAATGTCCTATCCTGTGCAAGGGTCACTGAAGACATCTGTTGAAGCCTGGGACCTGGCCTTTAAGGTGTCTTATAAAACAATACAAATGAGTATTTTTTTTTTTTTTTGTAGATAAAGAATGTGAGACATTTGACTGTGACTCAGTACTTGTTTTCAGAGCAACCAGAATTTATGCTCCTGCCCTCAAGTTCCTCCTGGGAATGTCTTACAGTGGAAACATGAAGGTCCTAAAAGAGGCCTCAGCCACCACAGTTACAGCCCCGTAGCTTTCATGCCCTATATACCACAGCATGCCCTACCTTTGTTTTTCCTTATTTTCTAAGATGTTTAAATCCCCACCAGTGAACAAGTCTTCACTGAGATTCATTGATTATCAGCAGTGTGAGTGTGCTGTGCTAACTGCCTCAGCAGAGGTACACACAAAACTCTGATATAATGTGCAACTAAATCTATAGGTATATAGATAGATGATAGATAGATAGATAGATAGATAGATAGATAGAGATATCAAGATAGATATAAATTATATTGATGATATAGATGATTAATATAGATGATGATAGAAATAGAGATAGATGTAGATATACATATAGACAGATGATAGAAGTTTTTATTTTATACAAATTAGGATTAAATCCACTATAAAACAAATACTCAGATATGATTATCAGGCAAAAGGGAGGCATTATACAGATAAGAAAGTGATTGGTCAACTCCAAAGTGAGCTGTTGAAAATACCCCATGTAAAGGGACATTAAACAACAGGGAATATGACGCTAGACCTAACTTGTGTGTGGCAGACACATTCATTGTTGGCAATGGAGTTTGGATGCATTAGAAATAGCTTTGTACTGGGCAGAAATTGAATGTTGAGTGTATAGTAAAGTCTTGTTCTAGTTGAACATATCCATCCAAAAGAGATAACCAGCAGCTTCGGTAGATTGTGAGACCAGAAATAGTGTGGTTCTCTTTAGTCTCTTAGGGATCTACCATACAACCTCACTGTTGAATATGGATACCAGCAAAAATAGCCACAGACATTGAAAAACTCAGAGTAAAGATCACATAGGTATTGATGTGCTTAATCTAAACTATAAGACACAGACAATCTAGTTATTCATAAGGACACTGGCAGACTACAGAGAGCAGTTCTAAAGTCCTACATCTGGACATTCTGAGCTTACCTCACTAAAGAGCAAACACCAAGATATGGTTTTCAGGGGGGAGAAAAGGTATTATACAAGAAAGAAAGGTATTGTTTCAATGTGGCCAGTGGGACCATTTCCAGGGAGATGGGAAGTTATGAAAACGTTCTTGGAACTCTACTGTGGGAACCAGGGAGTGGAGCGTGTGAAGCAGGGTTTACAGTAAGAGAAGAGCTAGATATGCTGATGACAGGTGAGCATTTTGTCACTCACACGCAGTCTCATTATCATTTGCCCTTTGGTTGCACTCGAAAATACTCATGAATGTGACAGCTATTGAATCATTATGGTTTTTTTTGTCTCCTTATTTCACAGAAGAGAAAACATCATTCTGTAATAAATTAACACAACATGCACTGAACAAAAATTGTATTTCAAATATTTATATATTCTCTCTATGTGTGTGTATGTGTGTGTTGAGTGTGTGTGTGTGTGTTCTCAATGTGCATCCAATTTTTTAAATATTAAATGATGACCAGGACATGTTGGCTCCTAAAGTGAGGATCCTTTTGTGATCTCACTTACATGTGGAAGGCTTTAGGGGAATACCATGAGATAGAACTGTCTGAATAAGTGTTGCTGCCTTCAGTCCTCTGTCAGGTTCATCATGAGATGAGTCATGAGATGGCCTTGCTTAGCCATAGCAACAAATCTGTTTGTGTCCTAATACATAGTAGGCACTGTGATTGATAATGAAGGTATGGGGATGGATGGTCCTGGTCCCCAAGAGCTTACACATTGAAGGAAGGTCACAAAACGATTCAGTCTTTTGCTAGGGATGTGCATAGACTGCTATAGAAACACTTACAAAGAGGCTGTCCTAAGATTTGTATGTGTGGGTGTGACTTATACCATATGAGACATTCTATAGGCAGTGTCTGTTACTTAGGAATTGAAAGATGATTAATAATTAGCCTAAGAAACATTAAGGTTTAGTATAAAGAGCTGGGAAGGCAGTTTGATGGGTAATGTTCTCATCATATAAGTGTGAGGACAACAGTTCAGATCCACCTTCAGTTCAGAAAAAAAAAAAAAAAGGATTGACATTTCCTGTTAAGGATGTGTCAGACATACTATCAAACCACCTTCTAAATATTTGTTTGTACATATAAATTCATGCCACTCTTAACTGGCTAAAATGCTTAGTATGCAGTAGTGAGTCACATTCCTTTAGAGATGGTGCCATGGATAGGTTATTCATTACACAATATATGGCTCCACAGCTACCCACATTTAGCCAACACTAATTGAATGAAGGGATTTATTAATAACAATAAAAGGTGACATGAATTCAGTAAGGAGATGGGTTTCGGTACTCTGAGGAGTTGGAGGAAGATAGTGGTGAATAATTATGCTCAAATTACATTATATAATTGTGTGTCTCAAGGAATGAAAAAAAATTTTTTCTTCTTCCTTTTTTTCTTTTCATTGAAAATAGATTCTTTTCTCATATAGTGTATCCTGATTATAGTTTCCCCTTCTTCTTTTGTTCCCAGTTCCTCCCCACCTCCCTTCCCCTCTAGGTCCACTCCATCTCATTACACAACATAAGAGACTAACAATGAAACATGACAAAATTAAATATAAAACGAAGCAAAAACTCTCATAATGAAGTTGGGCATGGCAGCCCAACAGGAGGAAAAGAGTCTCAAGGTCAGGTACAAGAATCAGAGATTCACTCATTCTCACAATCAGGAGTCCAATAATAAAAAAATTCTGAGCTAATAGTTATAATATTCATGCAAGGTCCTGGCGTAGACCCATGTAGGCCTTCTGCTTGCTGCTTCAGTCTGTGAGCTCATAAGTGCCTTGCTTAGTTGATTTAGAGGGCCTTGTTCTCTTGGTGTCCTCCACACCTCCTGGCTCTTACAATCTTTCTGTCTCTTCTTCCTCTGGTTTCCCTGAGATTTGAAGGGGAAGAGGTTAATGGAGACCTCCAATTTAGACTCTTTCTCTCCATAATGTCTGGCTGTTGGTCTCTGCATCTGCTAGGAAAGTACCTGCCCACATCAAAGAAACTAGACATAAGATGAAATCTCCATGTAGACCTCAGGTTTGATTTCTTCATGTTCAATGGGTTGTGTGGGGGTTGCTCTCAATAATGGGGCCCCACTCTTAGTTTACAAACAGAGACACTTTGTCTTGACAACAGCCTGTGTTGTTTGGGAATTTTTGTGGAAACTCCTTGGTCATCAACTCAGTTGAATGCAACCCCACCCACTGGTAACCTAGCCTTGTGGCTAGAGATGGCCAGCTGAGACTCTATTCCTTACCCATTACTAGGAGTCAGTCAGGGATCTTAAAGATCAATTAAAAGAGACAGGGAGGGGGTTGGGAGGGACTCTGTGAGGAGGGTCAGTATTTGGGATGTAAATAAATAAATGAATTGTAAAAGATTAATCACTAAGATAACCAAGAAGAGGCATAGTCAGGGAGACTGATTAGATCTCTGTCGCTATGACATGCTGGGTTTGAAGTGACCACGAGACTTCCCACAGAGGACTAATGACCTGGGATGAGCAATACAGTTGGAAGGAAAACTGATGTAACGTGGGCAACAGAATGTGAAACCTACAGATTTTGGCTGATATTTCTTATGACTGAAACTTCAGAACCTGATAGTTTGCATTTAGCAGTGTCTAAAGTATCCCAGCAGGCTCTCAGTGAGGTCAGAGTAACACCCACTTTCACATTTTATTCACATGGGCTTTGCAATGTTGCACATGGCAAACTATCTCAACTCATTTCTGCCTAGAGTTTGTGTCACAAATATAGTGAATATTGTGGATTTGGTTTAGTTTTAACTTACATTTCTGCTTTGAGAATGTAGGATCTGCTGATATTTGATAACGCAAGTATAAAAAAGTCACTGTAGAATTTCAAAGCATAAGACCTTTGGTCCAGATATAAAAAGTATTACTCTGGAATTAAAATAATTTAACTGGGTTACATTTCATATCTACAACCAAGGAAAAGCCCTCACTCTCTTTAGTAGAAGCATTTATTTATTATTTAGTATTTATTTATTATTTATTTATTTAGTAGGCCTTGGAAATATGAATTTTGTACTTTAAGATCCTGAAATAAGACTCTACACATAAGATGGGCAACAATTCATGCATGTCATGAGTAGGATGCAGACAAGGAACAGATGGAGTAGGGCAGCTTCCTTGAACTATCAGCATTGTGGGTGACGAGTCCAGTATCAGAATTTGGGGCAGAAAGGAGAAAAATTGCATCAAAGAAAGTGTGTGGAGAGGTCCAACTGACAAGTGACTGTTAATTTCAGTTAAAGAATGTTGTTAGGCCTTGATGACTTAGATGGAATAGCATTAGCTAGAATTATCCTGACTTCATCCCTTTTAATTCCTAATTACAATGGTCCATTGATCAAACCCTGCAGATATTGTCAGTACAGATGTACTACACAGGACACGGGAGTTTAAGAGAGTGAGCCTGAAGCAAAGGGAGTTATGGAATACACAGATGGAAAAGACAGGAGCCTGGATCTGTGCTTTCTTGGGTCAGCAGATATAAACTATCTGGGCAGGGCTTGTGAAGACACATAGAATTGTCTTAGCTATTTTAACTGAGTAAACCCAGAGAGGACACAGGAAAGTTAACCTACTATTTTGACTATTTCTATTCTACAGAATGCATTTTTATGTAACATTCATTTCACCCATTGAGACAGGAAATACCAAATTCTAATAAATGGACACCTTACTGTGGAATACCCACTCTTTAGACTTTGAAGATATTTCTGTGTGACTTCCTAAGCACACTGCTGCAAAGCCTGCTTTTAAGACAAATCAATCTTACCCAGAAAGTATCATACAAAGAGTTTGAATTTATAAGTAAGAATATAACAATGACTATGGAATTAAAACTTCCCCCAATGGGATTTTAAGTAAATCCTCCACTCACAACAATCTATCACCTGCTCAGAGAAAGCTAGGTCATTTAATTTCCACTATGTGCAAAGGTTAGCCTGTGAAGAGATAGAATTCTTACTATTGATAAACATACCATCTTGTTAACATTAATGTTGAGAATTGTCATTAGGTAATTTCATTAAACATTTTTCTGTAATAATTTTTTCAGGCATGATTTTGTGTCATCTTCACTGTGCTTAGGAGAACCACATGGATGTAAAGACATTTATTTCACCCCATTTTTTCAAGTCCTGAAGGAACCACAAGGCAGAAAGGATGAATTGACCCTGTTAGAGCTAAGCTGGTCTTTGCCTGCCTTTAGCCATGAGACCTCCTGCTTCACAACTTTTAATTTACAAAGACCCTTCCACCATAGTCCTCTTCCCTCCACTTCTCAGGCCTTTGGACTTGAAGCTAACGAATCTACCAGATATCTGATGAGTGACTATGGGACTTCTTGGCTTCCAAAACTGTATGAACCAGATCTTACTAGGAATGTATTCATGTATGCATCTGTGTGATTGATTCTGTATTTTCCCCCTAGAGAATTCTAACCAATGTATAAAGTGATTAAACACACAACAAAACATTTATAAAAAAGTATACAGAAAGCTTTGGGCCTTGGCTCCCAACTGTAGGTAGGATCCCAATGCTTCTGGTTTGCCATTTCTTCCCTTGTGTTATTTCAGAAGACAAATTTATAGACAAACATCGATAATGAGATCCAGAGATCAAGCACTCAAGGGCGAGTTAGCATGAGGCTATCAAAGTGTTTGAAAAGATAGATTAACTTCTTTGTATAAGAATCAGTCACTCCTAGATGGTTTCTCTTTATCCCTCATGATTCTTATTACAGTAGATTGAATTCATTCTCTCATCCCTTTCTTCCCATTAATTCCATGCCCAGTATTAAACATACTCCCAATGACTTATTTTTATTTCCAAAGACCAGTCTGTCTCCCAACTCTCACCGAGAAGTCTCTATTTGTAGTATAAATGGCAATTATCATAGAGACCCACAATTGGTTAAAGTGTAGAGATGAAGAGACTGTGGAATACTGAACGCTAAGTGTAAAAGATATAAGCTTAACTAACCCTATTCCTAACTCTAACCTTAACTCTAATACTAACTCTAACGCTAACCCCAACCCTACCCCTAATGCTAACCCTAACTCTAACCCTACCCCTAATGCTAACCCTAACTCTAACCCTAACCCTAATGCTAACCCTAACCCTAACCCTAACCCTACCCCTACCCCTAACCCTAACCCTACCCCTAATGCTAACCCTAACCCTAACCCTACCCCTACCCCTAACTCTAACCCTACCCCTAATGCTAACCCTAACCCTAACCCTATCCCTACCCCTAATGCTAACCCTAACTATATCAAACCCCTTCCTCCCAGAGTTAGGGATCATTGTGGGAAAGGGAGCTGAAAGGGCATATGAAATCGAGTTGCTGAGTGACAACAGGAAAGGCTGTCCTCTGGACAGAGCAGGGCAGCTGCACATATGTGCCTATAGCCGTTGTGGCAGCAGGCACCAAACCTGGGCAAGCTCATGCCACACCACATCCTGTCGTGGAGAGGAGAGGTGGGCACAAAACTCCTCCTGCAACTGAGAAGCTATTGGCAGTTGAGAGCTGCTAGGAGAGGGAGAGTCAGTTGGCATTTTCTCTCTACGTCACTAATGTTCCAGTGAAAAACCCCATGTCTAAGAGTATGTGGGCAGCACACACTGGACTTGAGTGGGAGGTGGGGATGGACACAAAGTTGAGTGGGTAACTGGAGGGGAAACGATGAATCTGAGAGGAGGGGGCAAATATGAACAAAACACATCACAAGTTCCGAAAGAACCAATAAAGAGATAAATGCAGTGGGCAGCAACAGACACAGTGCCTGGTAAACAGGTTCAGCTACAAACTATAATGCAGTTCCCATTATACAATAACTATCTTAAGATGAGCTCAGTTTTGATTATTTTGGGCTTGGTAATAGGCAGAGGCTGGGCTTACAGTGTGGTATCTGATTGCAGTCTATTCTGATTGACGATGCTCAGCCATAGCCTTCCACCATCTACTCGCTAGAAGAGAGCCTTTGTCTTCTGTTTGGGAATGCATTCTGGAACAGACTTGTGCCGAGGGCCCGCTTGCCTTCTGTTATTTTACTCAGGCCTTTTCCTCCACATTATTTATCCAGTTTTTTCACTAGACTGAAAGTTTTATTCAATAAGTAATGTCAGTTAATAAACAGCAATGCAGCTATGTCCAGTACTTGGTTGGCAATCAATAAATACTGGACGAATTGCAGGGATCTCTTCTGTGTGTTATGTAGGGAAGAGAAGCTATGGTTAGACATGGTGGCTCATAAACTAGCCAGCGTGAATATGAATAAAAACACATGTTAAGGACAAGAGGGTAAATTCTGCCTTCTGAAATGAATGGAAGAGATTTTTTTTTCAGAAATTTTTACCACCAAAAGCCAGTATTTTCTCTTACCTTTGAAATGCATAAAAAAACCAAGTGGCCTTTGTCAGTTCTAACTTGGGAATGTCCTTCTCAAAAATTGAAAGTACAACCTCTTTAAAATGCCAATTTCAAGGTTTCTATGGTTTGGTAGGAATTTAAGGTCAGCAGGGGCACCTTTCTCAAAGCTGTAAAAGCCACTTCTATCCCAGAGGTCTGAGAACTCTTCCTTCCTGCACAAAGCCAATTAACCAACAGTTCCTTCGGTTTCTGCTTAAAGTAGCTTGAACTTTGCAGAGTGCTGTCACCCCTCCTACCTTGGAGATAGTTGTTTATCTTGAAGACAAGCAGATAAAGGGGATAACTGTGGTTATACAAAGAGCAAGATTTCTTTCTTTGCAATCTCCTGTGATAAACCACATTACATTTTGCTTTAGGACTTATTGAATAGCAAATATGTTTTCTGTTTCTACAGCCTTTGCAAGAGAGGTTTGTTGGGAGTGGAGAAGATTTTGTTTCTATTTATTTATTATTTATATTGGGAACAGAGTCTCATAATGTAGCTCTTGCTCACCTCAGGCTCACAAATCTCCAGTTTCAGTCTCCCATATGCTGGGGCTACAGGTGTGAACTTGACTTGGTTTTCATCTCTGTGTTCACAGTACAGATAGGGATAGCCAGTGGAGAGCAGATGGGAAAACAGGGGAACTAAAGGCCCTCTTGACTTTATCCTATCGGAAACTGAACAGGCAAGGTGGCGTGGCCATCGGATTTTCCTTTAGAAATGGATACTCTTATCATGTGTAGATCGGTCAGAGACAAGCACCAATAGCTATGAGGGACTGAGTTAGATGACAGGTCCAGCTGACAAGATAGAAGCAACAGCTGTAATAATCACACTCATTACAGGTAATAGTTACTTTGTAGCCCGGATGGCCCATGTACTGGGGCTTTCCTCTAAGCCATCATATGAATTGGCATAAACTGTCAGAACTCTTTGGGATTTAATATATTGTAATACTTTTAATGATGAAAAAAGCTGAAGCATAAACCAAACAAATGATCATTTTCATAGTCTTTGTGAGGTAGACCTGGAGCTGGCTCAAGGATCTCTTAACCACGAATCCCTTCTGCCTTTGATGTCGTAGTTGGAAGTAGAAGGGTAGCAAGTGGATAAGGCTAGAAGGATTGGTTAAGTAATTACATAGAAGTACAAAACAGAGTGTGAAAAGTGAGTGGGTGTGGAGAAAAATCAAGAAGACGGTGTTAGGAATGTTGTCCACACTCCGACTCATACAGGTGGGCCACCGATGGAAGAGAAATAGCAAGAGCACAGGGATCTTAGAGGAGTTTAGAACTATGAAAAACAACAGCACCAGATGCAGAGATGCCTAAGGCAGTGGCGTTAGGCAGCTCTGTAGCTAAGGGGGAAATAGAACTGTGTGTGTGGAAGGCAACTGCCCTTGTAGGAACAGACACCAAAGGACAGTGAACACAGCAATGAGAAAAAGCCCAGACACATCCCAGGGATCACTAAGAAAAGGAGGGTGACACAGGGCAACACAAAAGCATATCCAGGGAACACGGGGCAAAATAGTAGGAAGGTATGTATTTGAAAATCTTAGCAAAAAAAAAAAAAAAAAAAAAAAAAAAAAAAAAAAAAAAAAAAAAAAAAAAGTCCCTGAGGTAAGGTTAGCATTGTTAAGTGCTTCCGTAAAAACCCTTCGACTCTCAGAAGGAAGGAAGCCATGCAGCGATGCGCTGGCAATGTGGCTCGGTCAGCTCATCTACAACAAGTGCAGCCCGGGCTTCACCCTCTAGCACCTCACAAAACAAGTATGGAGTCGTGCACGTGTGTCACATGTAGCAGCTGGAAGCAGGAGAATCAGAAGTTCAAGGATATCCTCAGGTGCAGAGGAAGTTTGAGGCCAGCCTTGGCTACAAAAAACCCTGTGTCAAGAATAAAGCCCTACAAGTGAGCATAAAGAAAGGGGTCCTCCCTCCCTGACAAAGCACAGGGCAAGGCACACTGGGCACAGCACACCAGGTCCAGCACAAGCTCAAGCCGGCTCGTCGTGGATGTGGACCCTGGTGGTACTTCCACTTCACCTGTTCACTTTTGTCGTAAATATTCAGACGGCAGTCATTTCTGCCCTGTTGCTGTACCATATTGCTTTCCTTTTGTGAAGAGAAGTATTTAATGTCTTCACAGCGTCTCTCGGCGCCTTGGGAAGAAAACGCAGAATTGAAGACTGTTACCATTTTCCAACAAAGAATTTGTCTCCCTTGGAACCTTTGTAGGCCTCCGGGACACGGCTGGCCCTGCCGCCTTCCCTTGTTGTCGACCCCATCCTCTTATTAGCACCCTTTTATGAGTTGGTGAGTAACTTGACATTTTCCTTAGCGAGCAGCTTTGGAGCAAGTTAACGATGTTTGCAGAGGGTTTCTGTTGTTCCGCTGCTTTTCCAAAAGAGACCTGCTGATGGGATTTGTGCCTGCTTTGAGTAGGCTGCTGTGGAGTCCAGGATTTGTTTTTAAATATTTTAAAGAGTGACTGAATAAGTAGTTTTATTCTGTACATCTGGGAGGCATACTTCATTCTGTCCCTTGACATGTGACACTAGGGGCTTCTCTTCTCTTGCTTCCTCTTCATTCTCCTCTAACCTTTCCTACTTCCCCTGCCTTCCCCACTATTGTCCTGGAAACAGGGTTACAGTGTAATTTTCCATTTACTTTCAAGTGGAGTAGAACTTTTAAAGCAGTTTTTCTCACTTCTCTGCATGTGGGTGATGAAGGAAACTTTCTCCATCTAGGAGGGCTGGGAATATACTGTGGTGTGTCCTTCTGGGTTGCTAGGACCTGAAGGTAAGATGCCCAAGCCAGTCCTGAATCATAAAGCCAGTCCTGAAAGAACCAAGTAGCTAACACTCTGTTGGTGAGTCCTAAGGTGCTTGGAGATACTCGGTTTACCCTTTCCAAGTCTGTATTAGTTCCACAAAGAAATGGCCCCATGATGGTTGTGATTCTGCCATGCCTGTTGTAATGCTTAATACAGACAGAACTTGATATAGGAGGTGAGAGCATGGATGATCATTCTCATTTTGCTACTGATTTGCTGAACATCTAGCAAAATCCATGTTTTACTTAAGGTTTTCCCACCACGAACAGACAGCATAACTAAGGAAACTCTTATAAGAACATTTTGTTGGGGCTGGCTTACAGGTTCAGAGGTTCAGTTCGTTATCATCAAGGTGGGAGCATGGCAGTGTCCAGGCATGGTTCAGGAGAAGCTAAGAGTTCTGCATCTTCACCTGAAGGCCACTAGGAGAAGACTGGCTTCCAGGCAATTAGGACTAGGGTATTAAAGCCCCCATTCACAGTGACACACCTACTCTAATAATGTCACACCTCCTAATAGTGCTATTCCCTGGGCCAAGCAAATTCAAACCATCACAACCTATAAGCATCATTTAATCTATGTACTGGAAGTTGACTCTTCAAATTCTCTCTCCCCACTGTTGGACATTTTGTTCAAGGCCACCCCTGTTGAGTCTTGAGAGTCTCTCACCTCCCAGGTCTCTGGTACCTTCTAGAGGATCCTCCTACCTCCCACCCCAAGAGGCTGCATAGTTCCATTCATTTTCCTGGCCCTCTGGGCTTCTCTCCTGTTCCATCTCCCCCAATACTTGATCTTGTTCCCCTTTTCCTCTTCCCCTCACCTCTCCCACCTAGGTCCCTCCCTCTGCCTCCTGTGACTATTTTGTTCCCCCTTCTAAGTGGGATTGAAGCATCCTCACTTGGGCCTTCCTGCTCGTTAAACTTCTTACAGTCTGTGGGCAGAGGGGATTTTTAAAGGTGTTTCATTACCTTGGGTCTTTGAGAAGTGGGGGTTCACTTTGAGCTTACAACACACAGCTCTGAAGAAGTTAGACAGTCATCGAATGCTCCACTAGTTTATCGTCACAGTAAAGGACCACCACATAGTGGGCGCCTTACTATAATACACATTATGTTGCAGGTTTCAGTCAAGAAAACTGACACAGGTGTTGTGGGGATAAGATCTAAGTGTGGTGGAGGTACAGTCCTTGTGGTTGATGCAGGTGGAGCATCCTAGCCTTTTCCAGTCACCTGCATGCTTTGCATCGATATCACCCTCCATCTTTAACTTCCCTCATCATTGACTCTCCTCCCTCATACCTAAATACCTTCACAATGGCACTGGACACCACCTAGATAACCCAGGGCACTCTTCTTATTTTAAGGTTAGCTGAATGGCTAATTTCATCTGCAACTTCAGTCTTGCCCTGGTTATATAAAATAACAAACTCACAAATTCTGGAAATTTGCTATGAACAACTTTGGGGAATGTGGCATACAACATCATTGTTTATGATGCATATACCCTCCAACCCCCTATCTCTGCTATACACAAACCCTTCACTCCCCCTATCTCTACTATACATACACCCTCCATCCCCCTATCTCTGCTATACACAAACCCTTCACTCCCCCATCTCTGCTATACATACCCCCTCCACCCCCTATCTCTACAATACACATACCCTTCACTCCCCCATCTCTGCTATACACACACCTTCACTCCCCCTATCTCTACTATACATACCCCCTCCACCCCCTATCTCTACAATACACATACCCTTTACTCCCCCATCTCTGCTATACACATACCCTTCACTCCTCCTATCTCTACTATACATACACCCTCCATCCCCCTATCTCTATAATACACATACCCTTCACTCCCCTATCACAGCTAGGAACACACTTAATTCTGTTTTAATCACCTGTTTAATTTCCTTGTTCTCCAAAAGATTATCATCATCTTTTATTCTCAGTTTAGTCTGAATGTCAACTACTGAGCCATGAGATTATAATTTCTGCAGAAGATCAGAGAAAGCTCCATTAACGGGACAGAATGGGCTTTCAAAAAAAAAAAAAAAATCAAACCATTTTGTTATCGATATATCTTTGTTACCTAATACTTTATTGTTTTTCAACAAAGGTGAGATTTGAACTGGTATTTGTAGGATAGGTACCATTTAAGGCTTATTATTTAAAAAAGAAGACCCGAGCTTAGTGAAGATCCCAGGAAAGCAATATTTCTACTGCTACTAGTTCAAAAAACAGAGACTGGAGTCTGCAGAGCAAAGGCTTCATCTTCAGGGGCAGTGAGCGCTTATCATGGGTACACACCTTACATGAAGCTCACCCCATTGTTGAACTCACCCAGTTCACCAACATTTCAGAATGTACAGCTCCTTGAAATGCTACAATCATATACTCAGTACTCAACATTCCTTGTCATGTACAAAAAAACAAAAAAACAAAACAAAACAAAAAAAAACAAAAACAGTTCAAATACTTCAAATGTCCAAAATAAAATTCCTCTCCTTACCTCAGTCTTCCAAATATGAATCAAGGAATAGCCCTGTCTTTTCTTCATACTCATATTTAACCCAACAGAAAATGCTATCTGATCTGCTATTAAGTGTCAGTCCACATTAGCCATGATTACTATAATGGCTCCCTGGTAGCTGCTCTCAGCTCAGCACTGCCCACATCTCTCAATAAAGCAGCTAGAGCACTCTTCATGATTGTAATTATACCTTCATTTAAGCCTCTAGTGGTTGTGAATCATACTTGAAATAAAGGTCCTCACAAGACCTGTAAGTTCCTACTCCATTAACTTCACCCCTTCTCTTCAGCAACCTGCCCCCAGCCTCAGATGCATTGTCTGCTAAAGCTCCATAGGTATCACTGCTGCTCCGTGAACACACCAAGCCAGCATCCTGGGACTCTGGCACTGCAGAGTCCTCTCTTCACAGACTGCATAGAGAGAACAGACTGCTCTTAAGTGGTCTGTAGCTGGCTTACATTCTCATTCATCCATTTCCTTCAAGTCTGTTATAACATCATCTTCCCAGAAGGCCTTTCCCTTACCATCCATTAAAAAGTAATATTCCCCTTTGTTAGACATCCACGTGCAGCTTAGAAAACACCACTCAAAAAAAAAAAAAAAGAAAAAAGAAAAAAGAAAGAAAGAAAGAAAGAAAGAAAGAAAGAAAGAAAGAAAGAGAAAAGACTACTCCAGACCAAACGGTTCCAAGGGTGGGGGTTATTCAGGAGATAGGGCAAAAGTGGGGGAAGAAGATGGAAGAGAGCCAGGTCAGGGGGTTCTGCCTGTTTTATATGGGCAGTGATATAGCTTCTCTCAGTTAAAGGTGAGGTAGCCAGGTGGATTCTGGGAATGTATGGCTGTTGCCTTGGCAACGATGTGGGGGTTGCCTAGATGTGATGTCACTGGGTTCAGAGCCTAATACCAACATACCTCCTTTTTTCTTATTATAAAGAGAAGAAAAATGGGGGGGGGGATCCAATGGTGAAAGGGGAGTTGGGGAACAGTGTCTCTTAAACTACTTCCTGCTGTGTAGGGGCGTAGTCCGTTGTGGGGAGTAGCTGGCTTTCACCATCCGGGTCCACTCGGTAGATGTGTGTATCAGGTTCCTCTGTGTACAGCAGCTGGTAATTCTGCAACAGGAACTGATTAGTTTGGTTAGAAATAATAACACCATGAGGATGACTAAAAAAGGTGTTACAAAGAGAGTATCTGCTTTTATATGGGTTTTTAAAAATCTCAGAACTGGAGGTCTCATGTTCCCTAAAAACGGCATTCTTCTTGGAGGAATTGGTGAAGACCACCTTCTTTAGCTGTCAGGACATCTAGCCCCCGTTGGTTCTGAAGCACCACAGCTGGAATCCCATGGGTCTTGTATGTAGAAAAGAGTGCCTTGCGGTATTGGTAGAAGAAATGGTTGGTCCGTGATCCTAGCATATGTATCTGACAAGACCAATATGGGCAGCCCCCATAATTATCTGGCCAGTTTCTACAATAATCTTCTATCCGGTCAAAGAGGAAGCAAGTATAGAGAACATAATATTTAGGTGGGACAACAGATATAGGGATGATAGCAAATTGGATTGGTTTTTGGCATCTGGCTATGGAGCAGTTTCCTGACCCCATTTGGAAAGACTGTTATCTGTGGGGGTCTCCTGAACCTCGAACCTCCAGATGTAAGGGCTGACCTGGATAGAAACAAGCAGCAGGGGGAGGACGAGACACCCATGTCTGTCTAGTGAGGTCGAGCTCAGCTGCCAGAGTGGAATCTCATTTTCTGGGATTGAGGACAAGGTGGGTGATCTCGACATCCTCTGGAGCTTAATAGAGCATGGACCTGTTAGGGTCGATGCGTATGAAGAAGAATAGATTTTAGATGGAGGGATGAAAGGCTTGAGGTGAGACAAGTGGACCCAATGAGAGAGTCCCTCAAGTTTAGCAGCTGTAGGGGTCACAAGAATTACGTTAAAAGGGCCCTGCCATTTGGGAGAGAGGGGTGAGGGTCGATGATCTGAAGGGGAGAGAAGGACTTGTTCTCCAATGTTGACAGGCAGTAGATGGGAGACAGTGTGTGGTCAAAGTAGATGGTGGGCTGCAAAGTTCCACAAGAGAAAACGGAGATGGCAAAGTAATGGGGTGAGTAGATGGTCTGGGAGGGAAGAATATTTAGGTGAAAGACCAGGAGTTAGAATTGAATGTCCATACATGAGTTCAAAGGGTGAGATGAGGAGAGGCTGCTTGGGGAGAGCTTGTAGCCTGAAAAGAGTAAGAGTTTTACCCAGTCAAGATGAAGTTCCTGTGATGGCTTGACAAGAGTGATTTTTAAAGAGTGGTTAGTTCTTTCTACCTTTCCTGAAGATTGAGGGTGATAGGGAATGTGAAAATGACAGGGGATGTCTAGGGCCTTAGATAGAATTTGAGAAACCTGGAAAGTAAATTCAGGACCATTGTCTGACTGAAGGGAGGCTGGGACACCAAATCGGGGGATGATATCTTGGAGGAGATCAGAGACTGTCTGAGCCCTTTTATTCGTTGTGGGAAAAGACCCTACCCAGCCTGAGAAGGTGTCCACCAAGACCAGAAGGTAGTTGGCACATTTGACAGCAGGCATGTGGGTAAAGTCAAGTTGCCAGTAACAGGTTTGAGAAGAGGTTGGTGGGTGGGGCCTAATGCTGCTTCATATAAAGGGTGAAAAAGTAGGGAAAAGGAAAGTACCCAGGAATGCAAAAAGCTAGCCATTCCTAGGAATGATAAAAATCTCTGCCTTTGTAGAAGAAACAGTTAGAGACTGAATCAGATTCTTTCTATCTAAGGTAATAGCCTTGTGGGTTGGAATAATTGTTAGTCCCAAGTAGGTGACCTGAGGAGTGGACAGTTGGACTTTAGAAGGTGAGAGCCTATAGCCTCGACTGGAAAGGAAATTCAGAGGTGTCAGATTGGCTAATCTCTAGAGAGGGGCTACAGAGGAGGACATCATCTACATAAAGTACAATCTTAGATCTAGGGAGAGATAAAGAGAGCAGGTCAGAAGTCAGGACCTGGCCAAATAGGTGTGGCCTGTCCCGGAATCCCTGAGGTAGAACAGTCCAGGTAAGTTGGGTAGAAAAGTGAGAGTCAGGATCTGTCCAGGTAAAGGCAAATATGTCCTGTGATTGGTCATCTAGAGGAACAGAGAAAAATGCATCCTCGAGATCTAAGACTGAAAAATGAGAAGTCCCTGAGGGGATAGTAGAAAGAAGTGTGTAAAGATTAGCCATAACAGGATGGAGGGGAACCACTGCAGAATTAATGAGTCTGAGGTCTTGAACCAGTCAATAGGTACCATTAGGTTTTTTTAACTGCTAGTATAGGGGTGTTAAAGGGGGAAGAGGTAGGGCGAAGGAGTTTTTTTTTTTCTTAAGAGGTCAGAAATAATAGGTTTTAGTCCCCTGAGGCTCTGGAGAGAGAGAGAGGGTATTGAACGTGGGTGATGTACCTGGTAGAGTCCAGTAACTAGATGACAATAGGAGAATGATGTTTAGCAACAGAGGGGTTCTGGACGTCCTAAACTTGGGGGTCTACCTGAGAAGCTGGCAAGGGAAATACCATGTTAGTGTTAGTAGGATGATTGGCTAGAAGAAGGAGCAGAGAAACTGCTGGAGAGCTTGGGTTTAGACGAATTGGGGGAACAAAGGAAATAGAGGCTCCCAACTTAGCTAAAAATTTCCTTCCCAATAAGGAGACAGAACATGTAGGCACTACCAAAAAGGAATGGGTGAGAAGTACACCCCTAAAAGTGCAACTAAGTGTGTGTGGGGGGGTCTGGTGAAGAAGTTATGGTTGTCCTCCTACCCCGACAACAGGAAAATGTGAAGGTGAGGTGGGTCCCCAAAACTCTGTCAGGACCGAGTAAGTGGCCTCAGTGTCCAAGAGGAAGGAGAAGGGTCTTCTACATATCATAATAGCTACCCAGGACTCCCTGCTAGTGATAGGCGTGGTCGGGATGAGAGAGCTCAGGCCCCATCATTCCTCCATAGCCAATCCTAGAAAGTCAGCTGAAGAGTTTTCTGGGAGTGATGTCCCTCTGTTCTGGGCGACATGAGGGCAATCGACACCCCAATGACCTTTCTGATGGCACCTAGGACACGGTCCCCTTGGTTTGTTGGGGTTGGGGCAAGCCCTCACCCAATGACCCCGTTGACCACATTTATAGCAGGGGCCAGGTGGTCCCTGAGCCTTCAAAGACCAGGAGTCTGGGGTAGTGGCTGAGGCTTGTCGGATAGCATTTGCCAGCATGTGATATTTCTGTTTTCAGGCTTTCTCATCTCTCTCATGGTACACCTTGAAGGCCAGCACCAAGACTTCTGCTTGTGGTGTTAGGGGCCCCCTCTCCAATTGCCTAAGTTTAGCTTTTATGTCATGGTAGCTCTGGGGGAAAAGTAGGTCATCAGAAGTTGCTTACCGCCTTCCTGTCTGGGCCAGAGCACTGAGCAGATCTTGGGTGGCAGCTCTGCCCCCAACATCCAAGAACCCAGAGGAAGCAGGGATCCCAGGTGCTCGAACTCAGGCAGTGTCCTAGGTAAGCAGACAGCAGGGCCCGCCCTAAACAGGGAGTAACTGGGAACCAATAGGACCCAGGAAGTTACTCCTGGCCGGGAACACTGGTTCCTTCCGATCTGGGCCAGAGCACTAAGCAGATCTTGGGTGGCAGCTCTGTCCCCAACCTCCAAGAACCCAGAGGAAGCAGGGATTCCAGGCGCTCTAACTTGGACAGTGTCTTAGAAACTAGTTCTCAGATCTGAGGCCTAGATCAGACCTCTGCCAGGTCTGCTGTTGTGTGGACCCCGGATTCCACCTGAGACATACTGGAAGGTCCACTCAATCCAGATCCACAGAGTAACAAATGAACTCAGAGCTTCAGACAACATATCCTGAGATATTCTAGAGGAGACACTGCACCCAGAACAGCAGACACCTAGCTGGACTAGTACCTTGGAGGCACCATATCCTGAGGCATCCTAGAGGTACCACTGTAATCAGTGCAGCTGGAAAAGATCACAGAGACATCTGGACCCCTAGGAGATCAGACACAAGCTAGATAACTAGAAAGACAGGCTTCAGTCAGAGACAGCAAGTACAGGCAGCACTAGAGTTAACCAGATGGCAAAAGGCAAGAGCAAGAATGTAAGCAACAGAAACCAAAGTTACATGGCATCATCAGAACCCAGCTCCCCCATCAGAGCAAGCCCTGAACACCCCATCACACCAGAAAAGCAGGAATCAGAATTAAAATCACTTCTCATGATGATGATAGAGGGCTTTAAGAAAGACATAAATAACACTCTCAAAGAACTTAAGGAGAGCACTGGTAGACAGATAGAAACCCTTAAAGAGGAAACACAAAAAATCCCTTAAGGAATTTCAAGAAAATGCAACCAAACGGGAAAAGGAATTAAACAGAACCATGCAGGATCTAAAAATGGAAGTAGAAACAATAAAGAAATCACAAAGGGACAATACCCTGGAGATAGAAAACCTAAAAAAAAGATCAGGAGTCATAGACACAAGTATCACCAACAGAATACAAGAGATGGAAGAGAGAATCTCATGTGCAGAAGATACCATGGAAAACATTGACACAACTGTCAAAGAAAATGCAAAATACAAAAAGCTACTAACCCAAAATATACAAGAAATCCAAGACACAATGAGAAGGCCAAACCTAAGGATAATAGGTATAGATGAGGGGGAAGACTCCCAACTAAAAGGACCAGTAAATATCCTCAACAAAATTATAGAGGAAAACTTCCCTAACCTAAAGAAAGAGATGTCCATAAATATACAAGAAGCTTACAGAACTCCAAATAGTTTAGACCAGAAAAGAAATACTTCCCGCCATATAATAGTCAAAACATCAAATGTACAAAACAAAGAAAAAATACTAAAAGCAGTAAGGGAAAAAGGCAAAGTAACATATAAAGGCAGACCTATAAGAATTACACCAGACTTCTCACCAGAGACCATAAAAGCCAGAAGATCCTGGACCGATATCATACAGACCCTAAGAGAACACAAATGCCAGCCCAGACTACTATACCCAGCAAAACTGTCAATCATTATTGATGGAGAAACCAAAATATTCCATGACAAATCCAAATTTACACAGTATCTCAACACAAATCCAGCACTTCAAAGAATAATTGGTGGAAAACTCCAACACAAGGAGGGAAACTACAACCTAGAAAAAGCAAGAAAGTAATCTTCCAAAAACCCCAAAAGAAGATAGTTACACAAACATATCTCCACGGATGTTAGTCCAAAAGCTTGGATTAGCGAAGACTCAACCCACAGACCACATGAAGCTCATGAAGAAGGACGACCAAGAGGGGATGCCTCAGTTCTACTTAGAATGAGAAATAAAAATGCTCAAGGGAGCAAATAGGGAAACAAAACATGAAACAGAAACTGAAGGAGGGGCCATCAGGAGACCTTTCCACCTGGGTATTCACCCCATGTACAGCCACCTAATCTAAACACTGTTGTGGATGGCTGGAAGTGCATAATGTGAGGAACATGATATAGCTGTCTCCTTAGAGGTCAGCCAAAGACTAAAACACTCAGAGGACAATGTTCACAATTAACCACTGATATGATCAGGGGTTTCCCAATGAAGAACTTAGTGAGAGGACTGAAGGAGCAGAAAGGGTTATTGATCCCAGGTGGAAAGCAACAATATCAAACAACCAGAGCCCCCCCACCCCCCAGGGTCTAAACCACCAGCCTGGGAACACATAGGGAGGGACCCAAGACTCCAGAGGTATGTGTAGGGGAGGATGGCCCTGTCAGACGTAGGTGGGAGAGGAGTTTCTTGGTCCCATAAAAAAAAATGAATGAAAAATGAATGAATGAACACACAGTGGGGGGGGGGGATGTGAGGGCGGGGAGGGGATAGTGAGGGGGGTAGGTGTGGTCACTGCCTCATAGAAGCATAAGGAGGGGGATGGGATAGGTTTCTGGGTGGTGGGAGGAAGTAGGCTAAGGGGATAAAATCTGAAATGTAAATACTACAACCAATTTTAAGAAGCAGGGAAAAAAAAGTCTTCAGAACCAACATCTTTAAAAAAAAATGTCAGGCCTCTGGGGATGGGAAATTTTTTTTTTTTTCTTGATACTAAAACTTGTTCTGAGAATTGTATATTGCAGAATACACAGCCTTGGTGTATCTACTCATCAAGCATACTGAGCAGACCTGCCCAAACCTCTGATGTCCTGGAATTCCATCTGGATTCAGTGAAGACACAGCATCAGAGGCTTATCAACTTACTCTCCCCCCCCCCACCCCTCTTCTAAAATCTCAACGCCCTTAATCAGCTTGAAGAAGTTAAAGAAGAGTCAGCGCCCCTATTCCCTGAGCTTGGGGACTAATGTGGTTAATAATGGTCTGTCTTTCTAGGGACAAGTAGTGGTTTTGTTGGAACAGGGGGGATTAGCTAGGACTTACTGCATAGCCATACCCTACTGGTAGAAATCTGTATAATTATTATCAAGATGAAGTTATAAATTCTTAAATGGTACAAAATTTACTTTGATTTCAAATTTAAGGTTTTCATTGGTACAAGCTTCTTATCAATATAAAAGTGAGATGAATATTGATATGCTCATGGGCATTGTGCCTGTATAACACATTTAGGAATACAATGCCTAGACCCAGCCCTTTTTTAACCTTTTTAACTGATTTGGGACGCTTAACCTATGAGTTAAGGGACTATAGCAAATTCATATTTTTGAGTTTATTGTTAGGGTGTTTTCCATATTTTACTTAGAAATAGCTGAGAGGAGTTAACAGAAAACAGTCCAGGTTACCTTACATGGATAGTTGGTTTTCAAAACATCAGAAGTCCATAGAACTGATGCTACAAATATTTATATATTAATGTTCATATTGATTAGAGACCTGTCTGCTCCTGACAGCTTCCTGTCGTGGATTCTAAGAAGAAATTGAGCATCCTTGGAGTTACTCCAGTTGTGTGGTAACAGCCACTAGGCAAGAATTGCCTCTCTCCATCTACAGACAAATTACTGTCCAGAAAAGGATACACATGCAGAATAGTCGACTGATTATATCTGCCTAGACAGAGTAATCAGTCCTTAATAATCCTGCATCACCAAGGTCTGTCAGATGATTCTGGGCCAGAAGGCTGAAGATTTGATGCTCCAACGTTCGGTAGTATAGGGGCTTTTCAGGTGTTCAGAGGTCTCTATAAATTGGCTAAGTTTTAGAAGCTATGATTTGTGCTTCCCACAATTACAGTTAACTCAGTCATTCTGGATTTCTGACGGGGTTGAAAACTTATAGCTATTTACCGTAAGAGAAAAGATTTGAGTGGATGGTCAGCAGCTGACATTCATCCTAAAGCCAGGTTCAGAACTAAATGTTTTAGTTAGGATAGATGACAGAGGTGCTGGTTAGTCAACAAAAGGATGGACTGGGTATTAAGACTATCTTGTACCTCACTGGTACAAATTGGCATAATTATGCTGTAATTGTATTTTGAGAGAAAAGTTTTATTTTAATAGGAAGGGTGATGTGTAGGAGGAGCTAAGGTAGGAGGAGTACTGAGAGGAAGAAAAGGAGTAAGAAGAGGAGGAGAAGAAGGATAGGAGAAGCTAGGTGATGAAAGAGAGAAAGAGGGGGGAGACAGGGAGGCAGATATTCATGTATCTC
Source organism: Arvicanthis niloticus (assembly GCF_011762505.2). Lineage (NCBI taxonomy): Eukaryota > Metazoa > Chordata > Mammalia > Rodentia > Muridae > Arvicanthis > Arvicanthis niloticus. The sequence goes on along the minus strand of NC_047671.1, from coordinate 54,096,359 downwards.
CACCAGTCAAAGATAGTTGTTATATCTAGGTCGGTCAGTGGGTTACACCTCTGATTGAACAATTCCAAACTTATAACGCTTATGATTAACATGATTTAAAAAAATGTATAAATGCAAAAAGGAAAAGGGGGCATGGGATAGGGGTTTTCTAAGGGGGGGGGAAATGGGGAAAGGGGATGGCATCTGAAGTGTAAATAAAATATCTAATAAAAAAAAGAAAAAAAAAAGATAAAAAAAAAAAAGAAGTTGCTTACCTTCTGGGTTTTCAGGGTCCAGATTAGTATACTGCAATAAAGCCTTAATAAGACATTCTAAAAACTGAGATGGGTTTTCCTGTTTGTCCTGGACAACCTCTTGGAGTTTCTCAAAGTTTACTGGCTTTAAGGCTGCCTTTCTTAGGCCTGCCAAAAGACATGTTATAAATCTATCTCTAGCTAAGATACCACCTGCGGAATTATAATTCCATCGAGGATCCTGGTCAGGAACTGCCTCAGATCCGATTGGATATGTTCCGTCTGTTTGATGAATCTGATCTGCATACGTCTTTGCCTCTTCCCAAACTCTCCTGCATTCATCAGGAAGTAAATTGTTAGTGAGAATCATATGAACATCATGGAAAGTCAAGCTGTAAGACTGAGTGATGTACTGGAACTCTTTAATAAAGGCGGAGGAGTTGGAGGTATAGGAACCCAGTCTGCTCTTTATTTGAGAAAGTTCACTTAGTGAGAAAGGAACATGTACTCTGACCAGGCCGTCAACTCCAGCCACTTCCCTTAGAGGAAGGACAGATGCTGGTTTAGGTGTCCCTGCAGGGGAAGGAATTGAGGATTTGGCTGTGGCCTTAGAATGTGTGATAGGAGGGATAAAGGTTGGTGCCAATGCAGGGCGATTAGAGTGGCCTGCAGCTGGCACAGAAGGAGGGGAAGGGTCGGGAGAGGTCAGGCTAGTAGACTCTGAGATATCCTGGTGAGAAGAAGAAACTGAGGCTGCAGATTGGGTTTTTGGCTGCATGGAAACAGGTCTGCGATGAAGGGGGGGCAGTTCGTCAGCTAGATCTAAGGGTGTAGTGTCGTCTAATGGTGGTTTAGTAGGTTTCATGGCTAAGAGAACCTGGGGTGGGGAACAGGCAGAAGTGTATCAGTTTGGAAGGCTTCAAATCAGGCATTAATTTTAGAGATTTGAGGGATTTTTTTAGGAGACAACCCAGTGGGGTGTCTGGGGTGCAGTCAAAGACAATGTAGTGCCCATTGGGTGATGAGGGGGCTGTTACCGAACTATTCCTATTGGAGTCCCAAGAGAAGAGTCAGTAACAAATCAGGCAGGCAGCCCAGATATCAGGTCATCACGAGAATATCTAGGGGCCCTGGTTGTCTCCCAGAGATTGCCAAAAAGCAGTTCAACCTGGTACCAGGATTTTTCCAGCTGCTGCAAGAGCTTGGGGAGGGGGGCTGTGAACTACTCCCTAGGAGGGGTTCACCCAAAATCCTAAGTCGTAAGTCAGCCAGGAGGTCAGTCATATGGACTGGGGCATTTAAATGTCAATCCCTCAGCCCAGGAAAGGCTGACCAGGCACTATCTGGGCATCTAGGGTCCCTCCTGCCAATTGGAAGCTCCAATCAATATGCTGGTGTGTGTTTGTGGGCTTCCGCAGTCTGGTATCAGGAAAGGTGGAACCATGAGGTCTGTGTAGGCCTGTGTGGCTGCCTAGCCCACTTGGCAGAGCACCACGTGGGGGGGGGGGGCACAGTGGCACAGCTCACATGGAAGTTTTGTGAGCCTTGCAGTGGTGGGTGGAGTTGGTCTGCAGCAGCGGTGGAAATTCACGTGGTCAGTGATGGCAGGTAGCTGCGAATGGAGTCCACATGGTATAGCAGTGGCGGCAGTGGCAGTGGCAGCAGGGTTGGTGGTGGTAGCGGCAATCCACATGGCATCAGTCCTGAACGGTTACAGCTGCAGTGGCAGGCAGCATGGCTGGTCGAGGTCCCAAAGTTTTTGTTCCCGGCCAATGCACCAGTGTTAGCCATCCAGTGTTAGATGTCCACGAGCAGTTTAGAAAAGACCACTTCAGACCAAATGGTTCAAAGGGAGGGGGGGGCTATTCAGGAGATAGGTCAAAGGTGGGGAAAAAGATGGAAGAAGAGAGTGAGGTCAGGGGGTTCTGCCTGTTTTATATGGGCAGTGACATAGCTTCTCCCAGGTAAAGGTGAGGTAGCCAGGTGGATCCTGGGAATGTATGGCAGTTGCCTTGGCAACGATGTGGGGGTCGCCTAGATGTGATGTCACTGGGTTCGGAGCCTGATACCAACACCCTTCCATAATCCCTCTATCACCATCAGATGATCTGTGAACTTGCTTATTCTGTGTCTTCTTCCTTGATAAAAGTCAAAGACCAAAATGGTTGCAAGAAGGCTTTTTGTTGTTGTTGTCGTTGCTACTTATACTCAGGCCCAAAACATAGCTCAGCACATAACATGATTCAATCAATCTTTGCTGCAAGAGTGAATGAATAATGAAAATAAGTGAGGAAAAGCCACCCAGTAGTCAGCTAGGGAAGGACGAGGTAGAAACAGACTGTATCTAGGCCCTGGACTCACTCACATAGAACCCAAGACAGGGCCCTGACTGTGCATGGGAGCTTAAGAGAAAGCAACTAAAAGAAATTTGCCAAGGAGAAGCTCTTGGAAAGTGTTATCCTGAATACCGAGGATGAAAGTAAAAGAAGTGCCACAACAGCAGTATTTAAATGGCGAGATTTGTTATGTCTACAAAGTATCCATTTGATGGCTTCCTTGTGGGGAAAACAAAGAGGCTAGAACTGTGCCTGGCTTCTGGCAGGACTCTTTTCCAGGACCCCTTGCAGGACCGTGGAGAGTCAATCATATTGATGTCAGGGTAGGGAGTCTCTTTAATTACTCATACTTATTGTAGAACTGGATGGGTCTGTTCTCCAGCTTAGATTAGGAGGTAATCGGTGTGTCCTGTTGACAAGCAGCAGGTTTGGAGCTTGGCATGCTGGGAGAGATGTCCCAAAGAATGTTCTAGTAAGTTATAAGTAACCCAGCAATGACAAGCAAGAATGTGTTTACCTGTGTGTTCATGCTCCTGAGAGAGAGAATTTGGGATTCATTAGAATATCCGAGGATAAGAAAATGTCTTTATACAAAACATGTTAAGAGACTGCATGTTTCCTGGATGGAGTTTCATGGTTGAGGAGATGTACAGTTTTAAGGTTACTGATAACTGGGCTGTTACCCTCCCTGATTGCTCAGGAATGTGCTACTTCATAAATCTTGATTAAACCAACCACTTCATACTCCCATACTGCCTCAGTTGTTATTTCGTAAGATTACAGATAAGTAGGTTCACCAGTTAAATATTGTCAGAGCCTTGTTTTTTCACTACTCAGTGAAGGGTCTTAGTGGCCTCCTGCAGAGGCTGATAAGGGGAGAGGACAACCCCATCTCTCCCTGGGGAGAGTGGCAAGCTACCATGGCTATGTTGACTGCTCACTTCATGGCAGATCCTTGGGTGCTGGGACGGAGACTCACCAGAGCAGGGTCCCACTACTTATTCATGAATACTGATGAAAGGATGGTATTCCCAGAGGATCTGAACCCAAACAGGTCTTTGACAGGCCAGTTCCCTTCAGACATGTTTTTGAAAGTAGAACTGGTCTGTGTCTGGCTTGATACTTCTGAAACAACATCTGTGAATACCAAATTGCTTGCCTGCTTAAAAATATAACCCTATATACCCTCCTTCAATATGTCATGTCATAGGGATAATTTTGATTTTCCTTGCATGGTCTCTCCTTTCTGAGATATCTTTTTGGAACAAGTGCTTTCTTCTGCCTGGATGATACGAATAAATTCTTAGTTAGCATGCTACATTCTATTTGGATAAGTAATGACGGTTTTGCTTTAGTTTGCCATCTGAGGTGGGAGATAACAGTACACTACCTATTCACGTCACGCTCACCCCAGTATTAGCATATCTAAATCTAAGCAGGTCTTCATGTCTAACTTTCTAACTTAATGACTTGTCTGAGGAGTGAAGCTAACTTGAAGTAGGAAAACTGGCCTTCTGAGTCAAACCTGTGACCACACCTCTGTCCGAGCTCTGCCTTCTAGGAAACTACCCAGCATCAGAGCCTCTCAGCTCACAGGATGGCTGGAACTTTTCTCAACAGTCTCTACTGTTATTTATTCCTTCCCTGTATTCTCCCCTCTGCCCTCTCATTCCCAACTTTAATTTAACTTGTCCGGTTCCAATATTTTCTTTTAACCATAACACCACTGTGTTCTACCTTGACAGTCCCAAGAGCCCTCACCCCACCTTGGGACCCCTTGCTACTTTTCTGACCTCTATGGGTATCCCACTCTTCCAGAGAGGCTATGATGCTTACTTTCTGTCTTGGTTAGGGTTTCCACTGCTGTAAAGGGACACCATGACCAATTCTTATAAAGCAACTCTTATAAAAGACATTTATTTGGGGCTGACCTATGGGTTTAGAGGTTCAGTCCATTATCATCAAGGTGGGAAGCGTAGCAGCATCCAGGCAGACTTGGTATTAGAGAAGGAACTGAGAGTTCTGCATCTTGCATCTTGATGGGAAGGCAGCCAGAAGATTAGCTTCCAGGCAGCTAGGAGAAGGGACTCAAAGCCCCTCCCCCTCAGTGACGCACTTCTTTCAACAAGGCCACACCTCCTAATAGTGCCACTCCCTGGGATATACATATTCAAACCACTACACTTTCCATAACAACCTAGAGAACACCATTTTATTGTGGGGCGGTGGGCTCTGAGAAGCAGCTGGGTGCTTGTTTGAGCAAGAGCTTGAAACCCCAGAATCTTACTGGACACTGGACTTCAGGAGTTCAGCTCTGCTCCCAGGCCCTGGTTCTTTTCATTTAGCTTCAGCCCTCCATAAACACTCCCACAGAGAGGTCTATGGCCAACAGTCATGAGGAACAGGCCCCAGGCCCTAGAGAGATTTACATACTAATGAGGTACCTGAAGGCCAGAGAGTGGAGCCAATTAAACATTCTTCCCCAGCCCCTCCCCCTCTCCCTCCCTATTTAACTCAGGTCTGCCCTGGGTTTGGAGGGGTGGTGCATCCAGATCCATCCACCATCTGCCATGACATTAAATCGTGAAAAACCCCATGGACTTTCTCGTGTCATTGGGACCTCTCAGTGAGGAACCTTGGAGCCACAGCAGTGGTGCCTAACTTCCCCCTGGAGGAACCCAGAGTGTTCCCAGCCAACTACACACAGCCTGGTGTGAGGAACACTGCTTCTCCAGCCACAATTACCTACATTTTATGACGAGGAAGTACAGCCCATAGAAGGTTGCTAGAGTGCAGAGGTGGGTCAATTTTCTGTGCAGTGTGATTAATTGGGCATCTCCTAGGGATTCTCTTTCTACTTTCTCACTTCCACTCTCCCACACAGCTTGTTGGGAGTTGTGTTTCCTTGTCTCAGAGGCTGCAGCTGAGTTGTTTGAGGACTGAACTTGCCTAGTGTACCTAGAAAGAGGATAGGGAAGGAATACCTTTAAAATGAACCAGTGTCAGATGTAAGCCTACCGGAACCTCTGGTGTGAAAAAGGCTGGAGTTTTGATTGAGTGTGCACTGTCAACAAGTGCTCAGCCATGACAGAGATTCCAATGCCTCACATGTGCTTGTTCACAGCATCCAGAAAGGATAGACTGAAGCTTCCTCATCCATATGATGGCAGCCCAAGACAGTCCCCCACCAGAGACCCTTACAAAGACTGGCAAGGGTGGGGTGGGCTGATCTCCTAGTTCCTGTGCTGGGAATCCAGGCTACTGGCTTATCACCATCTCAGAGAGAATTACTTGTATCAACTGTGTCTGTCTGTTTTGTTTAATTTCCTGACACCCAGTTTGGGTCATGACCCCAGCCATGGCTGTGACACTCCAGGATGCTGTGAAGGTAATTCTAAGAGGAAATTTTACAGTGGTGATTAGATAGCAAGAAGTAAAGATTTGGGGTCAAAATTAATGAATGGAGACCCAAATAAAAGATGCACAGAATCAAAGACTTGGTACTTTGAAAAAATAGAGAATAGAACAGACCCAAACTAATGTAATTAAAAGAAATAAAAACAAAACTCAAATTAATAAAATTAGAGATGAAAGAGGAAGAGTTACAACAGACCTAGAGAATCATCAGGAAATATTTCAAAAACTCATATTCTATTACTTTGGAAATCTAGAAATAGACAAATTTCTAAACACATATGACTTACCAAGATCACAAGATGTGAGCAACATAAACAGATCCATAACAGGAGCTAACATTAATGTCACTGTTTTATAAAATAGAAAGGAAACTACTGTCAATTTGTGAAGCCAGAATTTCCCTGATAGCATACTATGATAGGAAAAACTCCCAAGGCTGTAGATCCATTTCCTTGATGAGTGAAGATTTAAATATTTGCCTTAAGAGATACTCATGAAAATTCAAGAGTACATTAAGATGATATACACGACTAAGCAGTTTGGCTTCATTCCTAGATTTAAGGGTCCTTCAATACATGCAGCTCAGTAAATGTAATCATAGCACATAGATAAAAGACTGAAAGCAGAAAGAACATGAACATTTCCACCTGCCTTCGATAAAGTTCAACATCTCTTCTTGATAAAAGTTCTGGAGAAACTAGGAATATGAAGAATATACATCAGTCTAAAAAATGCTATCCTCAAAAACCCATTACCAATATTATATTAAATGGAGAAAATTGGAAGTATTTCCTGTAAATTCAAGAGTGTCACAGGATGCCCTCTTTCTCCACATTTAATATACTGGCTGAAACACTAGCCGGAGTAGTGATATATAAGAAAAATTAAAAGCATACAAATAGGAAAGAAAAAAGTGAGAATATTTCTATTTGCAGATGACACGAACCTATAGTTAAAAGACCATAAAGATCCAACTAAGTAACTCTTAGATGGGCTGGAGAGATGCCTCAGTGGATAAGAGCACTGGCGGCTCTTCCAGAGACCCAGGTTTGACTCCCAAAACTTAGGAGGTAGCTCACAACCACTAGTTCCATCCCTCTTCCGGCCTCTGTGGGTACTCCATCAACATGGACACAGATAAAATTACTTATACATATGAGAATAAATAAAGAGACCTCTGAGATCTAATACACATGTTCATCAAATAGGGTATAAAACTGACATTCAAAGCATAGTCTTCTCTATGTGTTAATAAAAACTTGCTGAGAAAGAAATTAGGGAAATGGCCCATTAAAATAGATGCTATAAAACTTAGAAATAAACACAATCAAAATTTGAAAGATATCTACAACGAACATTTTAAGATGTTGAAGGAAGAAATTGAAGGCACTAGAAAATAAGAGGATTAGCAATGCTCATGAACAATCAGGACTAATATTGTGAGAATGTCTGTGTTACTGAATGCAATCTGCTGATGTAATGCAATTCCCTCTAAAATCCTAATGATAGTCTCAGAAATATAACAAGCAGTAGCAAAATGACACTGAGTCCCCAAAGCAAGCCTAAGCAGAAAGAACAATGCTGGTGGAACCACAATACCTGATCTCAGATTATACTGCAGAGCACTAAAGCAATGTGCTCCTGGAAAAGAGGAGCCAGAAATAAACCCATCCACGAGTATAGCCGTCTTTCAACAAGGTACCGTCAGCCTACACTGGAGAATAAACAGATATCGTAAACAAGTGGTGCTAGAATTCTATGTCAACAGAAATGTTTTACTTCCATGTTTACTGCTTCCCTAGTCACTAGAGCTGGGAACTGAAACAAGCTTAAATGTCCACCAGCAGATAAATTAAAAAAAGAGGATGTGGTTCCTTTCCACTACACAGTGGAATTTCATTCATTCTAAAAAAAAAAAACAAAAAACAAAAAACAAAAACAAAACTCATGGCATTTGGAGGCAAATTAAAGCTAGATCCACATCTCTCTTTAAAAAAATTCAGCTTTAAAGTGCGACAATGATATTAATACAAAACTGGTGACTGGAATTATTAGAGAGAAACATTAGTAAAACATTTCAAGTTATCGGCATAAATAAGGATTTCAATAGCCAAGGGAATGACCCCAAGACTTAATAAATAGCATTATATTATAAAAGCAAAGGCCTTTTGCACAACAAAGGAGGTGATCACAACTGTGAAGAGAAAACAGATGGAATTGTTGGAAACCTATACATCAGACAAGGGGTGCCTCAGTTAGGGTTCTTATTGTGATAAAACACCATGACCAAAAGCAACTGGGGGAGGTAAGGGTTGTTTCATCTTCCAGCCTGTAGTCTGCCATCCAGAGAAGTCAGGGCAAGAACTCAAGGCAGGAACCTAGAGGCAGAGCCTGGTAAAGAGGCAGTGGAGGGGTGCTGCTTATTGGCTTGTTCTCCATAGCCTGCTCTGTGTGCTCTCTTATAAAGCTCAAGGCCAAGTGCCCAGGAGAGGCCCCACCCACAGTGCACTATTCCCCCATGTCAATCATTAATCAAGACAACGCCCACAGACTTGCTCACAGGCCGGTTCAGTAAGGGCATTTTCTCAATGGAAGTTTTCCCTCCCAAGATAACTTTAACTTATCTCAGGTTGACAAAGTATATGAAAAGGTGATCAGTATCTTTAGCCATCAAAAAAAAAAAAACAACTGTACTGAGTTGCCTCCAGTTAGAATGGTTAACATCAAGAAAACACAAAACATTGAATGCTGGAGAGGATATGAGGAGAAAGATATATGCATTTGCCACTGGTGGGAATGTAACCCTGTGTATTCCTTACAGAGAGGAGATCAAAAGCCTCCTCCCCAAAATAAAGAGAACTACCGTATGACCCAGCCACAGTAGACTTGGGTACGTACCAAAACAGCTTGCACAACCATGTTTATTGCTACACTGTTCTCAAGAGTCAGAAAACAGGACCAGTTCAGATGCCTGCTAGCCAATGAATGAAAAGAGAAAATGTAGTACATTTCCATCACACAATGGAATTTAGTCCTTTATTCTGTCATAATAAAAATAATAAGGTATACCACTTGAAGGAAAATAGACCATAAATAAATCATTGTTAGGTAAAATAAACCAGACTTAGAAAGATAAATTTCACGTTCTCTTTCTGTCTCTCTCCCTCTGTATATGTGTGTGTGCGCGTGTGCGCGTGTACGTGCGCGCACCATAAGACTAGAGAGAAACCCATCAGAAGAAAGAAGAGATCTTAGAGAAAGGAAACAGGATGAATGAGAGGTGGTCAATGGTCAGTGGATCTCATTTGACTTGAAAGCAGAAGAGAGACTGTCAAGAGATAGACCTTGTGGTGATCCGAATGAAAATGCCCTCCCAAAGGGAATGGCACTATTAGGAGATTCGGCCTTGTTGGAGAAACTATGTCACTGGGGGTGGGCTTAGAGGTTTCAGATGCTTAAGCCAGGCCCAGTGCCTCTGTCTTCCTGCTGCCTGTCAATCCAGAATAGAACTCTTGGCTCCTTCTCCAATGCCATGACTGGTTGCACACTGTCATGTTTCCCACCATGATATAAAGGACTAAAATCTCTGGACTATAAGCCACTCCCAGTTAAATATTGTCCTTCGTACGAGTTGCAATGGTCATGGTGTCTCTTCACAGCAATAAAACCCTAAGTAGGAGAGAAAGGAAATAACAAGAAGGTGGCACAGAGATTAGCGAGCACTGTAGGTACATGAGAAGGAATAACAATCTACAGCTTCCCATGTTATCTTTGAAAACTAATTTAAAAGTGAAATGAAAACTTTTTAAAACCACCAGTAAGACACATACATTTCTAGAAATGATTAGAGTTGAGAAGCATTTAGCAATTGGATGTGGGTGAACAAGAACTTATACATAATTGCTTCAGAGTGCTATATTCTTGGTTAGTTTGTGATGAGAACTCCAGTTGAGCCTCACTTGCATAGTAAAAGGAAAGAATATTGAGCGTCATATACTACACATACATAATATACAATTAAAGATGTAGGAACTTTGGAATCAATCAAACTTGGCTTCTATATTACTGGATGTTTCTCGCTAACTCCATATGTCAAGGTCTCCATTCAGGATCTTCGAAACTTCATCGAAACACATTCCTGATCAAAATTTGGAAAACACAAGAAAAATGTTTGTGGGTGTGCTTTGCACACAGTAGGCTTGCAGCAAAATTATCTGTTCCTTCTCTCAAGGAAGAGTGAACTATAAGTAAAGTGGAGGTAGGGGCAGAGTCATCTTCTTGGAGACAGTGAGAAGAAAGAACATTTTATTTTTGCTTTGGTAAACAGAGATGAGCCACAGTTAAATCAACGCAGAGTGTAACTTGATCCAAAATATCTTTTGGGAAGACTAAAGAAGTAAACCAAACCCAGGGGTATAGCTTTGTCTCTCTGTCTAAATACTGACTGTAAAATCGGGAACCGTGTGATGAACTTCTGATGTCCTTCCTTTTCAGACAGGGCCTACCAGAGAGGCAGGAGCAGATAAAGTTCCCCAAGCCTGCCTGTAACTGTGGACCTTTGCTTGGTCCTCTTCACATCAGCATCATAGCTAAGCTCCAACATGGGCTGCCACTCCAGTGCTTTATACCACGATCGTCTATTGCCCCTTGAGATGTCTATGGTCCCACAGAAGGTATTGAAGTGCCACTAAGTGATCTTTAGTAAATTGCAGAGGGTGAGCCTTGTTCCCTCAGATCACAAAATTGTGTCACCATAAATACTTTAAGAGAGATTTTTCAAAGCCAGGACAGGCTCTGCATGGCTCCCTGGAAGGTGAGTGGCATTCTAGAATGACACTCCCACGTGATATGCCTACCTGAGGCCCAGCACTGGCATATTCACCACTCAGGACAAGCTTCATGTTCTAACCTATGCCTCCTAGAGAACAGCATGCACGTGAGATCAGTGTAATGATAAGAATAACAACAGCAATGAACCAGCCTGCATAGTATTTTAGAGTTCAGAAATCCTGCACACATCTATAAGCTGATAAATGGAATCTCTCTTAACAATCTTTGAGAGTGCTCAGTTTTCTGTATATATTTTTCCACCTTCATTTTTCTTTCTGTGCTGGAAGTCATTTGGACTCTATTTCCATGTTGTTCTAATACTGCACTAAAAGGAGCAATGGCTACATATTCCTTAGAGCTCTTGTGGGTCATTCAATATCTCCCTCCAAGAGCAGCTGTTTGCAGCGTCTTCTGTGTGTGTTCTGTGCTTTGATGTACACACTGAGTCTGTAGAAAAATGCATGCAGAGATGGTTTGAGGCATTGTGCTCTCTGAAAGGTAAGGAGACAGAAGAAAGCTGCTAGAGGCTTGAAGGAAGATAGTCTTGACTATAAAGGCCCAAATCTCTGTAGTTGCCATAATCCTACTCTTGCTTTTTAAATATTGCTCTTTGGTTTCCTCCTAAAATCCAGTCCAACCATCACACCCTTGTTAGGAGCTATGGTTTTTGATCACAATGAACTGTGTGATATAATTCCCAGAACCTTGTTGTTAAAACAAAATGACTGCTTTTCTGGGACTAAAGTAAAATCTTCACTCCACTCCAGTCCTCTCCTGTCTTGCACTACTGTCTTACTTTCCTCTTCCTCAGCTGTCCCATGTAGCTTTGCACCAGTCTTCTGATGCACTGTGTCCCAACAAAGCCTCCTATAAAGCCAAAGAAAGAAAGATTCATAGTCCTATATTTCTGGCCAAGATAAATTAATGGCATGGACTTATTCTCCTGATTAAAATGGCTTAAAATGGGCAAATTTTCTTTAATGGATAGCTCTAAAAGATATTGATCATTGCTAGCCATGGTTAGCAATGGTTACTGAGAACAAAAGCAAATAAAAGATTCTATGATTATCTGCCTCACTGCTCAAGAAAAGATTGTCAAGGCCACCCTGCCTATGGATACTACTGAGTGCCAAGACTTCCAGCATGTGACAACAACTTGGAGTTTCCAACATTTCCTGTGGTGACCAGCCAGTGACTTAGTAGAAGGTTGACTATATTGGACCACTTCCACGGTGAAAATGGTAGTGCTTTTGATCTTGGGACAGACACCTGTTCTACTTATGAATTTGCCTTTTCTGTGTGTAATGCTTCTGCCAAAACTACCTCCCAGGGTCACGCATAATGCCATTCCCATTGCTGTGCATTCAACACAGCACTGCTTCTGATTTAGGAAATCTCCTGGCAATCAAAGAAGTGCCACAGAGAGCTCATGCTCATCAGACTCACCAGTCTTATGATGTTCTCTCCCACCCTGACCCATTTGGTTTGATAGAATGATGGAATGTCCTTGCAGTCACTCATTCTGGTGCCAGCAAGGTGGCAGTAACCTAGACAGTGGAGGCAGTGATCTCTAGAGGGTGAAGTATGCTCTGAATCCATATCAAATATCTGGTACTGTTTCTACAGTAACCATGGTTTGTGGGCCCATGCACAAAGAGGTGGAAGAGGAAATAGTATCATTCACCATCATCCCTACTGACCCACTGACAAGTTTTTGCTTTTTGTTCCTCAAACTTATAATCTGGTAGCCCAGAATTTTTGGTTGCAGAAGAGAGTACTTCTGCCAGGAGACAAAATAAACTTTCCATTGAACTGGAATCTAAGACTTCCTTTTGGCCATTTTGGGCTTCCGATATCCATGAATCAATAGGCTGATGAAGGAATTAGTTTGGGCAGAAGTGGTCAGTCTAAACCACCAGGAGGAAATTAGGCTGCTTCTCCACAAGGTGGGTAACGGTGTGTGTGTGTGTGTGTGTGTGTGTGTGTGTGTGTGTGTGTGTGTGTTTGTACATGCCTGTGCATGTAAAGCAGGAGATCTTTTATGGCATCTTTTGGTGTTACCACATCCTGTGATTAAAGTTAATCAAAAACTATAGAATGTAATTCATCAGGATGATAAACAACTTATACTCTTCAGCAATCAAGGTGTAGGTCACCCTTCCAGGCAAAGATCCAACACATTCTGAGGTGCTTACCAAGGGTAGAGGGTATCTGAAGTAATATAAGAATTCAAATGAAAGCCATTTGACCAGTTACAGAATAAGGATTGTAACTGTCATAAGTGTTTCTGTTCTCCTTTGTTAAAAATATGTTTGTATATACATGCACAAAATGGATAGATTGGACTTGTTTCTTCTTTTTCTTTTAATGTTATAAGTTTAATCCAGATAACATCAGTAGGTAAGTATTGTAATCTGTATAATCATATTTAAGTTATGGGATACTAAAAGGCTAAATACCCCTCAAGAGACTTTGACATTTATTTTCTGGGAAAGAATCATGAATTTTCAGTTGTATATAGGATAGTGTTGTCACATTGGATGAAATGACCTTGTTATTGCTTTTATTTGAAAATTAAGCATGGCATAGGGGATATAATTAGTTGTCATGTTGACAAAGGGGGAACCTATGATGATTAGTCTTGATTGGTAACTTGATCTGAAAGAAACTTGGAAACATGACTCTGAATGAATCCATGAGCATTTTTCCAAGAAAAGTTAGCTCAGTGAAGACACTCTCTAAGGTTGGCAATATGTTCAAGTCATGGCCCAAATACATGCTGCTTTGACTGTTCACTTCTTGCTCTGTGCTGGTAAATGCATTTATTCTGCTGCTGCTGCTACTACTACTATGGTTGCCATCCTTCACTGGCATCACTATAACTTACTTCTGTGGCCTCCCAGCATGTGCTAATGCCATTAGCTCTGCAGGAGTCCTCCAACCCCTCTGTCAGACTAGCATTGGTCAGGCTTCCAGCATTGTGAATTGAACAGCGACTGGGTTCTGAGCCAGTCTGGAGTGTAGACAGCTATTATGGAATGCCTCAGCCCATATTGCATAAGCCAATCTAATACATCCTATTTCAAAGACTTATCAGTTCTATTAGCTCTGTTTCTCTAATGAACCTTAACTTGTACAGGAGCACAAGCTGGTGCCTAGAGGAAGGGCTGAGATGCAGCTCATATCTAATGATTTGGAGCCTGATGACTGGTGTAGTCTGTGAAGCTAGAATTAAGTGAAGTGTTAAGAAGAAACAGATGACCAGGAGAGGAAAGTAGGAAATCTTCTGAGTTGTCTTAAATATGCGATTGATTACCTTTCAGAGTATCCATGTATGAAATTTACCAGGGGAAGGGCACTGGGAAGGATTAGAGTTAATGGTATATGAAACATATAAAGGGCTGGAAACAATGTCGGTTCCCCATTTAAAATGGAAACTGTAATGCATGGGCCATCAGATAGAAAGCAAATTAGAGTCTCACCTCAGTAGAGGCCATGCTTACTCCCATCAAAAGCTTAAAGACAAAACCTAAAAGAACCAGACTTTTTTTTTTTTAACAAGATGGTTGCATCTCATATTAAAGATGATTAAATTTTTTTTTTAGGAAGACACAAGTGTCTTCCAACTACACTGAATTGACAAAGTTGGACATCCAATCCATTGTTACAAGGCATCATGAAAGGCAGGCAACCCTCAGTGGAGGAAGAAGTCAGTCAGTTTAAATAGTGAAAGTTTTCAGGATAAAAATGGAGTCGTGTTCATCAAACTTTAATAAAAGAAATAAAATAGAGCTATCTGAGAGATTGTGAAAGAAGGAATATTATTTATATCAGCATGATAACAAAAACAAACATTTAAAAACTGCTATAAATTATAATGTTACACAAATGTGCATCTGCAAGAACATTCATCCAATAACTGCCTACTCAGCCTTGGGCTCATGTCATGCCTGTTATTGATCCTTGAACAAATTTACTATTAATCATGTGGCCAAGGATTCTGTTTCAAAATAGCTTATGTAATCCTTCACATTTTGCCCTAAGAGTGTCTCTTTGCCCTGTCTTTGCTGGATTTGTCTATTATTTCCAAAACCTGCATATTTTACCTTTCAGTACTCCACCATTATTGCAAAGTAAATATCATGTTTCCTTAAAGAGTCTAGTAAGGTAAAGAGTAAGGTAAGTAGGTTGACTAGCCCAGCGATAACATAGGCGATGAAATTAGCAATCAACAACATAAAAATGTCCGTGGATAACTAACTATCCCTATGCTCAACAGACTGGAAGAAATGCAAACATGCTGAAGGAAGCCCAATCTATGTAAAAATAAAAACCTGAAGATTAGAAGCTATGCTTTTAGACTTTAGTCTGGGGTGTAAAGTGTACTATATAGAGTTAGAGACTAGAGAACAAAAGACTAATGAACTTGATGATATAATAAAAATTAAAATGAAACAGAGAAAAAGACTTAAAAGAAATGATGAGATCACCACTAAATAAAGGACAAGCCAAGATAGCAAAAGAGAATTGTGGATGGAATGCCTGAATGGCATAAGGATAAACCGGACATAGTGGATGACACAATGTTAATCTGTTATTCTAGCATGTGGGGATCTCTGTGAGTTTGAGGCTAGCCTAGTCTACATAGTGAGCTCCAGGCCAATCAGGAAGACCTGAGAGAGAGAGACAGAGAGAGAGAGAGAGAGAGAGAGACAGAGAGAGAGAGAGACAGAGAGACAGAGAGACAGAGAGACACAGAGACACAGAGACAGACACAGAGACAGACACAGAGACAGACACAGAGACAGACACAGAGACAGAGACACAAAGAGACAGGGAGAGAAAAGCAGACACAGAGACAGATTCAGAGAGGGAAGGGACATGGATAGAGAGAGAACACATGAGGTCATAATGAATGACAATTTAAAAATTCATTAAATGTATAGATCCCAGAGCCTCAATAAAACACAACCAGGAGGGTTAATGAGATGGCTCAGAGGCTAAAGGCACTTATGCAAAGACCAACATCCTGGGTTCAGCTGCCAAACCCTCTTTGTGGAACAAGAACCCCAGCCACCCCAGCTCCTGCAAGTTATCCTCTGACCTCCGCATGTGCACTGTTGCATGTATGTACTTCTTCCCAACTTAATAAATGAAGCAAAACGTCCTTTTGCCTGGAAGACACAACTGCTGAATGGGGTCTTAATCATTGTCTCTGTAAAGAATCAAATGCCCTCTAGCTGTTAGGCAGCCAGACTCAGGCACTCGGCCATGTGCTCTTGCCAAGGATTCTTGGCTAGGTTTGGGGTTTTTCCAAAAGAATTGGGTACTAAATACTTATTCTTCAACCTGTGGTGACTTTCCGAGGCCACAGGTAGTAGATTGTACAGCCTCCTCTTTGTGAACCAAGAGTGCTCCATCATTAGCCTACATTTTCCACCCTTTCCTCAAGGGTATCAGCCTGTAGAAAGGGGAGACATGACTGGAAGCCGAGAGATGGGTCTTTGTACTGACATGCACTCCTTGGTCTGTCAAGCAAGACCACATTTACAAAAGGGACAATGAAACAAGGTCCATTTCAGAGATGAAATCTTTTTTATTAAAAAGAATGTGCTAGGGGCAATGTCACTCACACTGAATTGGCTAAGCCCCTGATCATGAAATATTCTCAGAATGTTGGCAACCACTTCTGGGTAACCCCACTTACACAATAGCTCCCAAACCTGCCAAACATGTTGGTATGAAATGCTTAAATAAGGTCAGTAAGCAACGTGGGAGCTCGTTGCCTTTCTCTGAACTTTTTTTTACTGCCTCTAGATACAAAGAACTTGGATAATCTTTCCTGAGCAAAACCACAAAGGACCTTGCTACCTTGACCCATGAGCTTGGCACTGCCCCAGCAAGGTTGTTGCTGTGATGGCTATAACATATGGCTGTGTTGTCTAAATGTTTCATGTATTAGTCCCAAGGCTCCTGACCTGAGAAATAATTGCAAAAGTAGCCTGACATTTTGAAAGGACAGTTCATATCTCATTCCCAAGTCAGAATCAAGTCTGGTCTTCCCCAACCAGACCCATTGACAACCTGTGGGGAGCCGACAGAAGGTGGCTATCATCCTTGCAGCCATCTTGAGCCATATACCCTGACAAAAGACTTGATTACAATAGCCTACAACAGCTGAGCACACTCTGATACCATCTTGCTTTAGATACCCAGGATTTTCCCTTGGATGTGTGAGACTTAAAGGTGTGTGACTTAAGGGTGTGACTTAGAGATCAGATTTAGAGACAAGACCTAAGGGAGTGACTTAGAAGTGAGACATATAAAAGGCGAGAGGCAGAGAGAAGAAATTACTATTATTAGGTAGTAGGCACTTGGCACTTGGAGGAAGAACTTGGAATTAGACATTAGGCACTTAGCACTTGGAAGAAGTAACTTGGAACTTGGAGGCACTAGGGACTAGGAACTAGGGACGAGGAACTCAAGACTTGGGACTTGGAGAGAAAAGAGACTGAAAAATAAATGGGATTGAATCACACTCTGTCTGGTCTCCACTCTTCAAGTACATCCTCACTCTCTCTCTTGCTGAACCCTGACCCGCAGACCTGAGCAGCTTGGGGCAGTGCAGGCTCTAACAGTTTAACCCCCAAGGCTTTTGGCAGTGCAGATTCCAACATTGACAGAGCGGTCCGCAACATTTTGGCCCCCAAGTGTGGGGCAGCTCGGGCCGCAACAACAACCTGTCTACAAGATGACTAACTCCAGGCACAGGGGCACTGCTTGGAAGAATGGTAGACATTATGAAAGCTGCACAGGTGCACAGCGATGGGAATTCTTAGTGTTTCTGAGAGGTGTGACGTGCCTCTTCTCGTTGACATTTAGTTTCAGCAGGTTTCACTATGAGCCTGAGACATGAGGCTTTTCTAACTGCGTCAACCTTTCTAACTGTGTTACCTTTTTCTCCCCTTTTCCCCAAGTTGTTACCATTTTCAGCATGTCCTCAGGTGACTGTGTAAATAAATCCTATTTATGAAAAAAAAATATGGCAAAAACTGAAATTCAAAGAGTATTCTTTTCCAAAATCAACACTAAACTGTATTTTTACCTTAGAATTTCTGGGCATTGGAGAACACTGGGAAACTGAAGACAGAATACTCAGGCAATTTAACATGTTCTGAATTTACACTTAACTTATTCTGTGAAAAGATACTTCTCAATGTTCGATTTCTCTCTGTAAGCCCTGAAAACATACTGCTTAGACAAATTCATAGTAAATGGGGCTCAGGAAAATAGGTGGAAACATGTAACATGTATTTTGAAGTGATCTTTAACAGACAGTGCCTAAGTTTACAGAGAATGTGCTGGGAAGAAACCTGGAGTTGATTACAAATCTGGGTGAATGCAAGTTACAGACAGATGCCTCCTAAGCTGTGTTTGGTTGTTTGGAATATGGCGGATGGTCGCCCCAGTCTCCTACCTGTACTCCTGGACAATATTCATTCTAGGAGCTCTGTGGATCAGAAGAAAGTTTCTGCTATACATAAAGATAAACCAACCAATTTTTTAAAAGGCTATTTCTGGAAACTTGTCAAGAGATGGTTAGGAGGATGGATGGTAACCTTGCCACCTGTATTAGCCAGGGTTCTCTAAAGCAACAGAGCTTATAGAATGACTCTCTCTCTCTCTCTCTCTCTCTCTCTCTCTCTCTCTCTCTCTCTCTCTCTCTGTGTGTGTGTGTGTGTGTGTGTGTGTGTGTGTGTATGATTTATTAGAATAGCTTACAGACTGTGATCCAATGAAACAAACAATGGCTGCCTATGAACAGAAAGTCCAAGAATCTAGTAGTTCAGCCGACGAGGCTGAATATGTCAGATGCAGTTCAGCATACACTAGAACCCTGAAGAAGTGGGCTCTAATGCCAGAGAAGAAATTAACTTGCCAGCAAGGGTAAAAGCAAGTGGGCAAAGAGAGAGCCAGCTTCCTTCTCCTATGGCCTCATATAGGTTTCTAGCATAAGGTGTGGCCCAGATTAGACCTAGCTTAAAAATCCAAATTAAAGATGTGTATTCCCTCCTCAGATATCCAGATTAAAAGTGGATCTTTCCATTTCAAGTTAAGTAAAACTCCCCTAGTAGGTGTGCCCCATTTGGGGGTTTTAGTCAATTCAAGATGTAGTCAGGTTGACAACCAGGAAGAGAGTCACACCACCCTAATGGCTGAGTGTGTGAGGGCTGAAACAAGACAGGATCCAGCCAGCATGGGACAAGCAAAGGCTAGGGTGACTGTGAATGTAGCTTAATATCTGTGCCATTGTCCATATCAGGACACTTCCCTCTGATACCATTTTCAAGGCCTTTTGAGAATCTTCCCACTTACCTCTCAGAGTAGTTAGGGTTGCTGCTTACCCCAGTTCTCACCCTGTGGCTTCTCTGCCCTGGTTGCCAGCTACCTGAAGCTTCAATCAGGAAGGCAAGCCAAGTCCAGGACGTGGAATTAGTGTAGCTCTTTATCGAAACAGTGCGTCTAAGATGGATTGGCTGCCATCACTGTGGTCATGACCTGAGCAAACCCTTGGCTGACATCAAATAATGACAGAGTTTGTTGAGTTTAAGATGAACAGAGAAGCATACCATTCCGTGCAGTGTCAAAATAATCCAACGACATAGCCAAGGCTGTTGTCATCCATCATCAGCCTAACGAACAGAAAGCTGAGCCTGTGAAAGGGTTTCGGTGAGCACTGAACTTACACTAGAACACTATTGTTTCACTCTCTGCAGGAGAAGAGGAAGATGGGTGCACATATTAGAAAAGATACAAGCCGCAGTAGCTCTTGGGGAAATGAGAGTAAATGCTTACTCTAATTCCTGAAAGTTAAAGCAAGATTCCCAAAGCCGAAAAACATGGCCTTTTCCATCCCTTGTGCCACTCTAAATATAACTTGTATATTTAAAAGGAGCCTTTTTAAAAAAAAAAATCTATCTCAGCCTACCCAGAAGTAAAAGTACAGTAGCTACAAAACCAGAAGACCTGGGGCTATGACCAGAGACCTACTCTGCCAGTAAATTGTGTAAACTTAGATAACTCCAGCTTCCAACATGGAAGAAAATAAAAACACGAAGAGATTCTGCGTTACAGAAGGCTCATGGTTCTAACAATTGAGAAGGCAACAGAGAGATTAAGACACAATGTAGCATTCGTATAAAGTGTGTTTAATGCCTGATTCTCAAGCCTGGCTGCCAGGCAGCTTATCAGATTTAACTGATCATTATTCCCATATAAAAGTAAACAAAAATGTGTTACTTATTTTACCAAGGAATAAGCTAGAGGCTTTCATTTGTTTGTGTGGTTTTTTATTTTTCTCTCATACATTATGTCCTGAATGCAGTCTTCCCCTCCTCACTCTTCCCAGTTCCCTCCCTATCTCCTCCCCTCTCTTCCACATATACTTCTGCTTCCCTTCAGAAAAGAACAGGCCTACCAGTTACAATATAGACAAGACACAAACCCTCATATCAAGACTGGTTGAGGCAACCCAGTAAGGGGGGCAAAAGTCCCAAGAGTAGGCAGAGGAGTCAGAAACACCCCCACTCTCACTGTTAGGAGTCCCACAAGAACACCAACCTACCCAACTACATTGTATATGTGGATGACCTAGCTCAGGGTAAAGTTTTAATCATTCATAAAAATAACAAATAAGAATAATTATTTGAAAGTACCAGAAGTGAAATTTCTTTTTCACTCTGAAGAAAATGTCAGTTTCCTTGAGTTAGTAGTGTGTAATGTGTGCAGAACATATTACAAAGAACAGATGAATCTATTTGGCATGTCTGTGTAATGACATTTTGAGTAGATGTAATATTTCCAGAATAATGATACTTATTTTTATGCTTTGGGGGATGAAATCAAGGTGGAAGGAAGACCAAGAGGGGACCCTAATATTCTAAATGCACAATTCACACCTGCTCTCACTAAGTAAGTATTTGGGGTGAATACACAGCAGTAGACGTGTTAACAGTCCCTTTAAAATTATCAGTTGAGGACAGTTGTAATCAGATACTAAGGCCTATGCAGATAGGAAAGAGATCAGAGGTCTTGCAGTGAAAGACTTCTGTTTGCTTTCCTTATTGTATTTATCAGAGAGAAGCAGTGTGTGCAGCAGTTAGAATCATGGAACACAGATGCAGACCATTCAGGATGCACCTCTTAGTAGCTGAGTGGCTTTTCAGAAATTACTTAATCTCTATTTCTGAAACATGGCTATAATAGAATCTTAGAAAGTTGTAAGGATTAAATGAGCTAATATTCGTGCACAGCTTGGAAGAGTGCCTATAAAGTCTGACTGAGTTGCTCTGTCACCTAGGATTGTGACTGAAACCCATGCATGTGCGCGCACATGCGCGCGTGCGTACACACACACACACACACACACACACCACCACCACCACCACCACCACCACCACCACTACCACCACTACCACCACCACCACCACCACACCATTTGTGGATAACTACACCCAAGGGAATTAATACATTCTATGCCTTTTAATATTTTATGAAGAAGGGTCATCAAACATTCCCTATATAATATCAAATCTCTACACACTTGTTTAAGTAGATCCACTGATCTGTAAAATATTTTCAATTTTGACTCGGTGTAAATAGAAAAGGGAAATTGGCCCATGCATGGTGAAGCAGGAGAACACAGTAAAGAACAACATGCTTTTAAATCCCTTCTTCCCCAGGGGTAACGTAGCCTCTGCCTTTTCCTCATGACTTGACTATTCATTCAAACAACCATCGCTGAAAATAAACTTTAAGACTTTTTAAAAAATCTCATTGGAAACCATCGAGGGCAGTGATGATGTGGTTATGATAAATGTCACTTTGAGGGCTTTGTTTCCTGAGTTAATTTTTTACTTGAACAAACGTCATTTTTAGGTTCCAGTGAGTGTACACTCAGACCAAAATTTATTTCCCTAACCAAGCCCAGGAGCCAAACTTGGTTTGCAAAATGCTCTAGTCTTGACTGAGTGTAGCTTACAAACAATGTTATTCTGTGAATACCAGGAAATAGCAACCTTGTGGCTGGAAATGACGGATGTGAAGCTGTAAGCTCTACATCACAGTGGAAATTTCTTTCTCAGATAATGACCTTAATTTTGCACTTGAAAAAACACATGTTTCTCAACTCTGTTTTTCTTTTAGGATTGTGGTGTTTTTCTTTTGCTTTTGAAATCAAGGTCATCACATCACTTTCATCAGTTTATACCTAAAGCCACAGAAATTGCTTATACTAGTCCACACATCTCGGAATCAATGGCATTAACAAAACCATAGATGGCTGTAGAAATTGAAATTAATGTTACTTGCACATAACAGAAACTCCCCAAACAGCAATGGCTTAAATATAATTACATGTCATTTTTAAAATTATTTATTGGATATTTTATTTACATTTCAGATGTTATCCCCTTTCCCCATCCCCCCCCCAGAAACCCCTTATCCCATCCCCCTCCTCCTGCCTTTATGAGGATGTTCCCCCTCCCACCCACCCACTCCTACCTCCCTGCTCTCAAATTCCCCCACACTGAGACATCCAGCCTTCATGGGACCAAGGACTCCTCTCCCACCTACCTTTCTCACATAAAGAGATTACAAAGGCAAGTAGTGGAGAGCTGATAGGGGCCTCCATGAAGTCCCAGGGAACCTAGGATCCTTCCAAATCTCTGTGCCATGATTCTTAGTTGCAGCTTTTGTCCTTAAAGTAACCCCAAAGCCCCCAAATCACATTTAAGAACCGGGCAGCAAAAGGAGAAGCCAGTTTTTAAGGGATTTCACCTTGAAAAATCTAACAATACATCTGCACCTCCTTAAAAGTTAACGACATAGTTCAAAACAGCTGCAAGAAAAGTTAGCTTTTTTTTAAAAAAACATAAGATAAAATAACCTTTAATTAGGTGACCAACTAAAGATTTGGCCTCAGGAGGCAGAGTAGAAATACAGAGATTGGCAGAAGTTTCTGTCTAGAATTTAGGATCTAAGACTAGGAATAAAGAGGAAAAAGACAAAAAAAGAATCTGTGAAATAATGTCTCATCTTTGAGAAAATTCTATTTCTGTGTTTTAGTATTTCTATTCATTAAGCATGTAATATACACAAGTTAGCGTGTTCTATCACCAAATCCATGTATTCATAGTATGGAAGTTTTAAACCTGACCATAGAATTCAGAACATGAGAATTGAATCAGGCCGGGCAGTGGTGGTGCACGCCTTTAATCCCAGCACTTGGGAGGCAGAGGCAGGCGGATTTCTGAGTTCGAGGCCAGCCTGGTCTACAGAGTGAGTTCCAGGATAGCCAGCACTACACAGAGAAACCCTGTCTCAAAAAAAAACAAAAGAGAGAGAGAGAGAGAGAGAGAGAGAGAGAGAGAGAGAGAGAGAGAATTGAATCAGGAAGTTAGTGTTCTAAATTCCTTCAAATCACTCATCTGCTGATGCTTTCAAAGTTATGTGGCATGTTATTATAGACATCCTACAGACATGCAGGTAATTGCTGGCTTCTTCAAAGACAAAGGATAAATATATGAGCAAGAAGAAGATAATTCTAGGTATGGGGGCAGGGCCCAGATACATTATCCCGATTAAGATGGGTCTCTAGACCTGCCACTCAGTTAATACACAAAAATACTCTAGTGAGTCCTAGGTGACTTAAGAGAAAGCACATCCCCATTTCACTTCCCTGAAACGCCTCACATGAGAACTGTCACAGCGTTATACTTTTTTGGACTTAAGAATAGCATTTAGAGATTTGGCACATACATACAACATACAATATACAATTGTTTTATGACATTAAATTATTGGTATAAATAATGCATATAATTAGAATATACTTATCAGGGAGGGGACTCAAGTATAAACAAAAACTTATTTATATTGTATTTCATGCATACACGTGTATATTAAACACATAGCCTGAAGCTAATTTCTTTTTACTTTTAGTAATCTTAATAATGTGAAAATTTTCACAGATAGCATTGTGTTGGCACTGAAATACTTTAGGGTTTTAGAAAATTTCATATTTGACTTTTGGAACTGGAAATGTATCATACTTAGAAGACCCTATCTGTGAAGAGCAATGGTGACGAATATTGTTATCATATGATCCAGTTAGTGCTGAGGAGCCGCAAAGCAGAAGTTCACACATTGCTAGGAATCACAAGCAAGGGCCTGTGGCACTAGAGTACTGAGGGCCCCAATTGAAAGACTCTGCGGTGGATTCCTACTGGCTGAGGGTGCTGCCAATGCGCTCTCTCTTCAGAAAGTTTATTTCAAATCTCTCAGAACTTAGCATCAACGATGTGGAATTAAATAGAATATAGTGTCATAAAGGAATAGAGTAGAAACTTGGAGAAGTAAGGAAGGAAGGGAAAGAGAGGGCAGGGTAAAAGAGGTACTTTGGGGAGGGGCAACTGGCACAAAGGGCCTTTGGAAAAGTCATATAAAAACACACTACTGGAAAAGCTTCCTAAAATGTATACATATAAAAAGGAATTTAAACCAAGACACTATATAATAATGAAGACAACTCCCCAACTAGACACTATATGTTATCAAGTAAAAATCTCAGGACCAGGAATGAGTTACATCTTTTTGAGTCTTTTTGAGTACCAGGCATCCCATCTAAAGGCATCCCATAGACAACCCCTAAATACTATGGGATATTGCCAATGGCATTGGTTCACTTCTAGTGAATAGTGTCTGGGAGATATGATGCTCATACCAAGGAGAAAAGTAATCATCAATCTCACATAGCTACAAACTCCGTGAGCTACAACCGCACTTGCCTGCAAGATATGCTGGTACAATAGTGGCACAAGGCTTATGGGAGTAACCAACCATTTTTTTAAAAACTGGATTTAAGGCCCACCCCATGAGCTACAATTTACACTTGACACTGCTAAATCGGCCAAGTACCTGAGATTAGGTAAGTCACAGACCCTAGGGGGAAACCTAATACTATTATTCTTCTAAAAGAACAGAACAATGACTAAAGGAAAACAACAATGACTCTTAATGACAGCTTACTATGTCCATAGGTCAGTGCATCACTCAACTCTCAACTGAGAAGCTTCTTATTTCAGGTGATGATAAATATAGAGACCCACAAAGGGACAATGTGTGGAAAGGGGGAGACCTTAGAGCACTCAGCCATAAATATTTTTATTAAGACATTCTTCTCAAGGCTCAAGGATAACTACAGAAGAGAAGGTGAAAAGATTTTAAGAGTCAGGGATGATAGATGTCTCCAAGGAAACAGTATCTTCCAGACATAACAGGGCTGATACACATGGGAACTTATAGAGATGGAAACATACAAAAGACATACAGAAGTTCAAGCCAGTCAATTCCAGCATGGAGAAATGGAAGTAACCAGAAAGCTCCACCTCTAACCAGAAAGCTATTTGCAATTGATACCTACTGGGAAGGGGAAAGTCAGTTTTCTTCAATGGAGTGTCACTGGATATATCAATCACACTCTAGGGCAGGTACCATCCTCAGGACTAGCTGGACAACACAAAGCTAATTTCATGGTGTGTGTGTGTGTGTGTGTGTGTGTGTGTTTGTTGTGGATGTTTGGTTTAATGTTTTTTGTTTTTGTTTTTTGTTTGTTTTTTGCTTTGTTTATTTTCACTTCTTTTTTTAATTGGATATTTTATTTATTTACATTTTAGATGCCATCTCCTTTCTCCATCCCCTCCCCCAAACCCCTATTCCTTGCTTTGTTTTAAGAGAGAAATAACATGAATTTGGATGGGTATGGAGGAGAAAGTATCTGGGAAGACTTGAGAGGTATAAGAATATGATCAAAATATACTGTATGTCAATTTAAACAATTTAAACATGTGTAATTAGTACACCTGCTGTTCAGAAATAGTTAAGCAAGAGTTAGTTATATCTGTCATTTCATAAAACCTAAATTGTTGGAAACTCAGAACAGAAACACAGCTGTCTACCCACAAGCAGATCATAGAAAGGACCTCTCTCTGGGGTCTTTTGTTCTCTGTTCCAATTGTAAGAGAATCCACATCACACAGAGCTGACTGGTCTGGTGACCTTGGGTGGCCTAAATATATTCAAGGATTTCTGTGAAAAATGCAACCCTGTTGACTCTACAGCTTTATTTAGACTCACTTGGAGGGATGGCTCCATTGCTCACAATGACCTGAGGCCACCCCTTGCAGCTGCAGCCTTGAGAAAATCCTCAGTGAGACCTCTAGTGAGGACAGAAATGGAGTCATGAAAGAATCCTAAAAGTTTTACTTCTCTTGATCCCAAAAGTTCCCTAGATGGTTGAGCAGACTTCAAATAAGGAAAGTCATGGAGCAGAGCTTTCCCCTCAGGCCTGCACTGAGACCAAATCCTGTAGCTCTTCTCCTAGGGTCTGTAGAAGACCTACTTTGAAAATAGAATAGGAATCTACAGGGGAACCTCTGAACTTAAAGCTCCCCTCCCCACTTTATCTTCAGATCATAAACCTTCCAGATACACTTCCTGGTTCTAGGCTTGCTTGTTCCTTCCCTAACGATTAGTCCATGGGCAATAAATGGTGTTGCCATGCTTTCTATTATTCCTTAGTGTATTTAGCTGAAGACAAGACTTTTAAATCT
Source organism: Arvicanthis niloticus (assembly GCF_011762505.2). Lineage (NCBI taxonomy): Eukaryota > Metazoa > Chordata > Mammalia > Rodentia > Muridae > Arvicanthis > Arvicanthis niloticus. The sequence continues at coordinate 54,069,872 of NC_047671.1, read as the reverse complement.
TTTTGTTTCCCCTTGATGACTCCATTGTGTGGCATTTGGAACATTTATAGGTAGGTGGAAGCCCTCAAATTTCTTAAACCTGAGTGGTAAGAGGTTTGGAATGAGAACACTCAGGCATGTTTGTGAAAGTCTATTTTACCAAGTGGCCTACCACTTGGTAAAAAGCCACAGAAATCCATAAAAGGCAGCCAATCACAGCTTTTTGATAGTTTTAAGTGTGTGTGTGTGTGTGTGTGTGTGTTGTAGATATCATATACCTTCAGATAGTAAGGTGCAATAGGAAAAACGAGTGCATGTTAGTTTCTGTGGACTTTGTTGCGCACTGTGGTGCATGATGGGATGTGCTGCCAGTATCTGCCTGTGGAGGCTCACTGCCCATCCTGCTCCAGAGTAGCTGATTCTTCTTGTTTCTCTCCATCTCTCGATTTCCTCTGTCTGAGTCACCGTTGTGGATAAGAATAATGGGCATGTATTGAATGGGCTAACATATTGATGTTCGTTTTATTTGGACAATAAACTCGGGACGTGGGATAAAATAGTGAACGGGATAAATAGGACCTCCTCAGATAAAGCTTATATTTTCATGAGGGAAACAGATGTCAAAAGACAAATTTCTTAAATGATGGTAGTTCCCAATTGGTGATGCCCCCACTACGATATTCCAACTTTATGAACGGAGCACTCAGTAGTAAACAGAGAACCCTTTCAATCTTGATCCTTTCCCGAGAGCAAGATAAGCAGTTCCCTGGCACTGTGCTGGCAGCAGCTGCCAGCCACAGTGTCTGGTCACCCAGCTCAGAAGTTCAAAGAATCCGAACTCCAGAGTAAGCTAGCATCTTTGCTAGATTAGTTGTAGGAGAAGCATTTGTGACTTGTAATTGTTTCAGCATATACAGGCTTTATCAGGGTGGTTCCCGGTCCTAAGCCTAGGAGCAGCTGTTTCACTTACAGTTGTGCTAAACTGCTTCACCAAAGCACCCAGCTTTCCAGTTATTTCAAAAGATGCTGACCCAGCAAGTAGCCTAGGCAAGGATTCTCTGAGATGCTAGGAGCTTTACCCCAGTAGCTCAAGGAGAAGGAGGAGTCGATCAACAAGAGCTGGTGCTCCTGTCGGCAGAACTGGGCAAGCCTCACAACACAACAATGACAACAACTTTGACGGAGAGGCCAGAGAGTACACTGAGGGCGACTCCACCCTTTGCAAGAAAGCTTTACAGAACTAATGTGTGCTCTCTGTCTTGTTCCTGTTTCTGATTTGACGTCTCCAGCCAATACACTCCAAATTTAGGGCAAATGAATATCAAAACAAAGCTTTAACCTTGGTGTAAAACTGAATTCTCATATGAGATGAATATTAAGCAGATGCTCAGAAATATAAAAAAAAAACCTAAATTAATGTTTTTATTTCACTGAATGCATCTGTAATTCAGTAGATCTGGCCTTGGCATGTGGACTCACTTGCCTCTGAAACATTGTATAGATGCTTTAACCTCCAATTTATTTCCATTCACAGCTTTTATCAGAAAGCAGAAAATAATGTGAAAATTTCAAGTAAGGAAAGGAAATCAGATTTATCTGAATCAAAACATGGCTTCATTGAACATATGTAAACGTAGTGGAAATTAAAACACTTTTGCTGTAAAACTGGATACCATGCTTTTCTCCTAATGTTAAAAAAAAAAAAACAAACAAACAAACAAACAAAACCCCCATGTGGACATTAATTCCATCTCCTTGAACAAAGCTGAGATAGCAGGAAATGCACTCGTGGACTTTGACCATTTACTGATCTACTTGAATGTTCCCCCAATCTGCTCCTGGGACTTACAGAATCTGTGTTTCTTTAACATCCCTGTATCTAGACTACTTAGAAGGACAGAACTATTTTTCTGACAATGACTTCTAGCTAATTTCTGAACCCAGTACCCTTCTCTTCTTAGAGCACAGCTCAGTACATTATCCAGAAGCTATCATGTATGTACAATTTACCAGGAATGATAAAAGCCATTTCTAGGCTTGGCCAGTAAAAACTTCTCAACAGACTGTACTTATACTTCAGCAGCCTTGTAAGGTCAGCAAAGCACCCCTACAGATTTTATAGTGGGGATGGTGGATCCGTGAGACAGAGATGGAGTCCTGCATCAGGGCTAAGAGCAAAAATGCCCATCCATCGGGCACTTGCTGTTCAGACTTCTGACTGGGTTCATTTTCATTTCTGCAGCATGACAATTTTCTTTTGCACTCAACTATGACATGTGACTTTGTGCAGAAATCTGGGTGATTGCATTAGAGGGACACCACATGATAACTAGTTCCATCTGTGGCTTTGCTAGAACTGGGATGAGGCATACCTATGCTGACTAGTAACAAAGACCACCATTTAAACCATTGTTTGGCATCTTCATTGTCTCTTCCGTCATTATCACCAATCACAGTTCATCATATTCAGTGCAGTTTAACTCTCTTGTTTATTACTGGATGGCTTGGTTTCTTAACTCTGTGGATTGTATTAAACATTTGTAGTCCACGTATCCACACCCTGAGAAAAAGAACGGCCTGAGTTTATTTCTTTGATTATTTTGTTTTGTATTTTTGAGATGGGGTCTCTACATATCCCTGGCTGTCCTGTAACTCACTAGGTAGACAAGGCTGACTTGATACTCCAGAGATCTGCCTGCCTCTGCCTTCCTAGGGCAGGAATTAAAGCCGTGTGCCACCGTGTTGCATGGGGCACATGGATTTAAAGTATAATATATTTGAGTAAGCTGGTGAACTTCCTAAGTGAGATATAAGCTCCAAAAATTATAATATGCTTCATAAGGAAGGAGAAACACTTAGGACACATTGTGCTGTTTTTAAAGAACAGCAGCATGGGAGGTGGTAAGGCAAGGGAGCTGCTGTAAAGTGCAGGGCCACACAGTGAGTGTGAATCCACCACCCCGAACTCATTGCTCACCAGCCCTGTAATTCAGGAAGACTTAGTAAACCTCCCTGAATGCAGATTTTGTATCTGTAAGTATAAAATGTCAGCTACCTTAAGGCTGATGTTTGGTTAGGTGAGATGCCATGTGTATATTACGTCAGCCAGTGCAGAAGGATCAGCACTGGACACGTCTGTCAGTTGCTGCCTTAGTTACTTTATGAGTAGAGCGGAAGAGAAGTGGCAAATGTGCTCCGTTTCTGAGATTTCTTCAAAAGCAACCTGGCCGGTTCTCCTGGAGGCTCGGCTCTGTCGCCCTCTAACTTCCCCATCCACTGCTCCCTTTCTTTTTGCTGACTCTGTACTCTTCAAGCGCACCTGCAGACTCAGGAATCAAGGACTGGAAAACTCACAAATTCCTGGTAGTAGAATTTGGATGCAAGCTCTTCTCTCTCTCCCAGTTACTACTGGACAACAATCACAATGTCTTACTAGTTGCCAGTATTACTTTTTGAAAGATCCAATCCGTCCCCACCCATGATTCTATCTCTAGTCCCAGAGTCAAGGTTCAAGTAGAACACATGCTTCTGCATCCCTTGGATGCTTTCCAGAAGCTCCTTTGAAAAGATGCAGCTTTTCACTTTGAAGAGCATCTTAAACTAGATACTGCCTTAACCAAGATCAGCCACCGGTGCCTTCAAGTTCACCAACGTAGTGAGTGAGTGGCTACTACTGCTCTAATTTCTGTTACTGGGCTATCGTTTTAAAGCCTTTGTCTTTCTTTTTCATAGACCCTTGAGCACCCTGCAACGGTTGAGTTTTGTCCAAATTCCATGAGGTTTTTACAACATTAATACTAATGAGACTTATGAGTCACTCCTTGGCAGAGTCTGCAGCTTTTTATCTTCTCCGGCTTTAGAAAAGAGCCAGAACAAGACACAAAATTGAAAGGGAAAAAAAGTGACCAATTCCAGAAGTTATAGAAACAGAGCAGAGGAGGCAAAGAGTTATCTACAAAAGATAAAGATGGAGGAATGAGATAGTATGGGATGTATTTCTTATGTATAAACAAGCAGCCCCCCCCCCCGTTTCCATCCCATGCTTCTTCCTGGTTTTTGTCTTTCCATTGATATCCGTGGATATTAACTGGCCTTGTATTGACAAGATCATGAGCTTCCATGAGAAATTCTCTGCTTACGCCTGATCTCTTCTCTTACACTAGAGAATACGGACAAGCAGGGTTGGAACTTGACCTCCGGATGATATCTGATACTATCCATCTTCTTATTCTTATCTAGTACGATATAAATGCAATCTTTTTTCCTACTTCATTAAAGGACAAGAGACTAAGCCAGAGAGACATGAGAACTGGGTTTAAGAAGCTACCAGAACTTGAGAGCATCTTTTCTGACAAAGTTGAAAGCAAGAGAGACTCTTGTCTGGTGAGTCACAAACATCTTAAGGATTTTGATACTGAAATGTGTGGCATGTTCCACCTCTCATCTCTACTGAGTGTTAAATCAGATGGACCTAGCCAATGTGTCGAAGAGTGTATGTGTGTGAGAGACTCAATATTCAATATTCTACTAATAACTGATAGCACTGAGAAAGTATTATCCATAAAACATGGCACAATGACATCTTGATATGTTATGATCATATCATGACATATCTCACGAGGGTATGATAGTATAGTATTCTCTCATTCATATTGATACTTGTAAGATGGAGCCCTTCACAACAGAAATCCCTAGGGTAAAGGCTTCATTTTGCATAGACAGGCCCATTGAGGACTAACCTCTTCAGTATAGTTCCATTCTTGTCATTGATACTGAAACAGAGGACAACTGAAGTAAAAGGCTTGATCAAATCTTCAAATCTAGTTTCGTACAACACATGAGCAAGATAACAAGAACCTACTGTTTTTTTCTAGAACCTCCCTGCCCCAGCAGGGCTCTGAGCACTGTTTCAAGAACGTTCTCTAAGGGCTGCACTTCTTTGTTGTATAATAAGACGATTAAGGATAGCTTTGCCAGAGTATGAAGTGCGTAGATTCTGAAAAGACTCAGGATTTCTTCTGGAGCATTTACCCTGGACTAGGAGTGGCTAATGAAATGGACTTTAGCTACATACTGTCCCTTGGGCAAGACCATGTTTACACTCTAGAGTATTGACACTGGCAAAGGGGGCCAGACTTTTGGCAGGTGTTTTGTATAAACAATGCCAAGCTGGCAATCGTCCTACATTTCTTTAGTCTTTTTTTTTTTTTTTTTTTTTTTTTTTTTTAATATCTAGAACACTTTCCAAGAAATTAGCTTAGGCCAGTCAGAGTTTATTCTTGATATTTCTGTGTTTATTGTTGCGTAAGGATCTAAGTCAGAGTCTACTTCCCTTCCAGACTAGTCAGCAAACCAAATGCTCTGCAGATGAAGACAAGTGGGGATTATAGAAGAAAATACAAATTATCTTTCTGACTAGTTCATCCTGTCCATAGTGCCACTATCAACTAGAAAAAGTTTGAGGGCATACAGGTTGACAGAAAGAAACAAATGTAACCATCATCGTTTGTGATTGAAACAGATGCTGAGAGGGAAGACTGGGGACTAGAAGCCAAGCCTGGATGTGAACCCAAGCTTTCACACATACTAGTTACATAATCTAGTTACGTGGGACACAAAAGGTTCAGTGATCAAATATTTGATGAATCCAAATCAGTCTACATGCCGGTTCATCGTATGATACATTTCTAGTTCCGAAATAACTGGATTATCATAAAAATCTTGTAATTAGACCTTTTTGTCCATGAGCTTTGAACTTTCAACTTTATGTCACAGGAACAATACATTTTGCATTCATAGCAATTACATACAAATGTATTGTGCCACAAAACCACCTCTTTCTGTTCAGGTAAAATGGGAAACAATGTTTGCACAGCTATACTAATCTAAGATATTTAAAATGACTATGTTCTATCCCCATATTAAATGTTTATTTTTCTCTAGTAGTAATTTATTGAAGATTTGTTAGAAGGGTTTTATAGAGGCAACGCCATGAAGCAAAACCTCAGTGCACGGCTTTAGAAAATGCTTTTTAAATATTTTTAGAAGCCAGCTTAAAATAGCTCTACATAGAATTAAGAGCTTTCATAGTCATTTTGACATATTCCAGAATTTGAGTAACTGATAGAATTTCAGCATGGAAATAGATTTTAATTTCATGTCTGGAATACTTCCCTATGTTGAAAAGTGAATATTCAGTCATTAGTAATACAATTATGTGGAAGAGATTTTTTATGCTAATTATATTTGATTGCATTCTTGTGCTTTACTTTATCATTGATCACAAACTTGTTCAGAAACACTAAAATTCATGAAGACAATCTAATCTTCCACACCAAGGTTGAATGTTAACTTAAAAAGAGACGTCTAGGCTACCACTAAGCTCCCCAAGAGTAGGCAGTTTGCTTACCTTTCAGATCTTTACTTTCTGACCCATCATACTAGACTGCTGTGAATGTAAATCGCACAGTAAATGCACAAATCCTCTGTAAGAGATGAGATTCCATATGTAAACTAAGTTATTCTTTGTTATTTCACATGCCAACCTATTTTTTCTGACACAATTACCAGGGCATAGCAGTGTCTCCATGTGACTCATGCCACTAGATTTTTTTACTCCTTAAGATCTTCACCCTGCCTTCAGAAGAGCTTCTGCAACAATTATTACGCACCTTGCCCCTCTTAACACAACCCACTTCAGACCCCATTTGTAGAATTAAGTCTGTTAAAGCTCTTCCTATCTTGAGAGTCCATCTTAGCCACTCTACCCAGAATATGAGCTCTTGATTTATCCTCGAGTTTTATCATGTCATCTTATGTCCAAATATTTCTTTTCAGTGCTTGCCCAATAGATTCAGAAGTGTCCTTAAGGCCCTTCACAGTTCAGCTCTATCTTACAGTTCTAATGTTGCTACTAAGTCATCCATATTCTGTGATACAAATACATGAGCCTCTTGTTTTTCCTCCATATGACATTTTTCATCTCTGAATTCGCACCACTTTTTATACAGTGACTTGTGTAAAATACTTTCTTTTCCCACTCTTGCTTAGAGAAATCAGATACTTACAGCATATACTAGGTCATGCTTATGTGCATGTATATTTATTTGTATAAATATATTTCTGCAATTCATATTATATAAACAAGACAAGCTCTTTAAAAAATTAATCTGGTGTCTTAGGGGTTCTATCACTGGGATGAAACACCAGGATCCAAAGCTAAACTCCACAGCTGATGCTGCTCCTGGTGGTCATCCTATGGTACCAATATCTCCAAAATCCTGGGGTCTCCTCTGCAGCTGGACAGCACCTTCACCAATAGCTTTTCCTGGACTCTCTTTAAAGACTTTGACCTTGGCACATACTGCCAACTCTCAACTTCTCACCACAATCCCTTCAATCCTTCTATGACAAAGGAGGCTTTACCTTCATCAGTGGCTTCCAGTCCTGCCACAAGGGACCAAACCTCAGCTGCTCATGACTTTAAGACAAGTGACACCTGAACGACTCTTACACTACCAACCAAGTTCAGCTGTCAGCATAAGCTGCAGCCTTTTGGCCCCTCTGTACAACAGCTTCTGTGTGCTGACCCTGAGGGAACCTCAATAATGTTAGTCTCTTGTATTTTTCTTTTCTATCTAGTCTTCTTTCATATATTACCTCCCAAGGGAAGTTTCCCCTCCCTCCAGTCCTCACAGTCTTCCCAAGACCCACTCTTCCTTCATCTCCTCTCAGAAAAGAGGAGGCTTCTCAGAGATATCAACCAAACATGATGTAAGAAGTTACAATTAAACTAGGTGCCATTCCTGTGTTAAGGCTGGATGAGGCAACCCAGGAGGAGGAAAGGGCCCCAAAGGTAGGCAAAAGAGTCAGAGACAGACCCTGCTTCCACTGTTAGGAGCCACACAAGAGCACCGAGTGACACAATCCAGAGGACCTAGGTCTGACTTATACAGACTCCCTGATTGTTGGTTCAGTCTCTGTGAGTCCCTACAAGCCCAGGTTGATTGATTCTCTGGGCTTTTCTTTTTGTGTTCTCTATCCCTCTGGCTCATACAACCCTTCCTCCACCTCTTCCACAGGATTCTCCAAGCTCTGCCTAATATTTGACTGTAGGTCTCTGTATCTGCTCCTATCAATTGCTGGATGAGGCCTCTCTGGTAACGATCATGCTAGGCTTCAGTCTTCAAGAATAGCAGAGAATCATTAGGATCATTTCATTGCATTTTTTGTTGTTGTTAGTCTTCTTTGGTTCTATCCTAGGTCTCTGGGCTATCCAGCACCTGGTTCTTAGTCATCTAGGCAATCTCAGGTATGGGCTCCTTCTCATGGTCTAGGTCTCAAGTTGTACCAGTCATTGGTTGACCACTCTTACAAGTTCTATGCTATCTTTACCCTGGCGCATCTTGCAGGCAGGACAAATTGTAGGTTGAAGGTTTTAGGATTGGGTTGGTGTTCCAGTCCCTCCACTGAAGGCCTCACCTACAGGAGACAGCTGGTCCAGGGTTCACATACCCCATTACTAAGAGTCTTCACTGGGGTCATCTAGGGTCATTCTCGAAGAGTTCAAGGATTTCCCATTGCACTAGGTTTCCACGTTGCCTCCAGTTCCAGTCATTTCTCCCAGCACTCCCTTGCACTCTCCACCTGATCCCCCTTATTCTCATCCCCACCAGTCCCCAGTGCCTCCATGAAATCTGTTCTATTTCCCCTTCCCAGGGAAACTCTTTCATCCCCACTTTAGTCTTTCTTGCTACTTAGCCTTTCTGGGTCTGTGGATTGTAGCATGGCTATTTTTTTACTTTAGAGCAAATATTCACTTATAAGTGAGTACATACTGTATTTGTATTTCTGGGTCTGGGTTACCTCACTCAGGATGATTTTTTTCTAGTTATATCCATTTGCCTGAAAATTTCATGTTGTCAGCTGCCAGGCAGTGGTGGCACACTCCTTTAATCCCAGCACTTGGGAGGCAGAGGCAGGCAGATTTCTGAGTTCGAGGCCAGCCTGGTCTACAGAGTGAGTTCTAGGACAGCCAAGGCTATACAGAGAAACCCTGTCTCGAAAAACAAAAACAAAACAAAATAAAAAACAATTTTTAACAGCTGAGTAATATTTCATTGTATAAATGTGACACATCTTTTTTTTTTTATCAATTCTTTGGTTGAGGGACATATAGTTTGTTTTCAGTTTCTTGCTATCATGAATAAAGCGTCTACAAACACTGTTGAGCATGGGTCTTTATGGTAGGATGAAGCATCCTTTGGGTACGTTCCAAGGAGTGGCATGGCTGGGTCTTGAGGTAGATAGATTCTGAATTGTCTGGGAAACCGCCATCTTGACTTCTAAAGTGGCTGCACACATTTGTCCTTCTGCCAGCAATGGAGGAGTGTTTCCCGTGTTTCACATCCTCTCCAGTATGAGCTACCATTTGTGTTTTCTCTCTTAGGCATTCTGACAGGTGTAATGTAGAATCTAAGAGTCCTTTTGATTTTCATTTCCCTGATGACTAAGGATTTTGAACATTACATTATACATGTTTCTTGGTCTTTTGAGATTACTCTGTTGAGAATTCTCTTTAGATCTGTACCTAAAGTGGAGATTTCTGGTTTCTTTGGAAACTCAATCGTGTCACGTGATGTTTTTCTGGAAGCTGTCTTGTGAAAGAATGATTTGCTGAAGCAGACACAAGAGAGGACATGTGATGTTCTGCTGGAGAGGATGCTTGGCTTGATAGGGTGTGTGATATTTGGAAAGAGTATAAGTGGAACCCCATATACAGTGAGAGGATGTTCTTGCATTGTTAGCTGGGCAGCACATCCCTGGGCTTTGCTGGTCTTCACTTCATAGAATGAAATGTACCAAAAACTTCTCATGGTATTCTGGCTGAATCTCGGTGCTTCCACTGACTCATGCTGATTTGGTGGAGCCTTGAGGTTTCTGCTGGACTGAGCTGCTGTTACTGATTCATGTTTGGTGTTTGCTATTAGATTGAACTGCTGATATCCTTACAACGAAGAGTAAAATCACCCCAAGAACAACTTCTAAACAGGTCCACAACACCCTTTCCTATAAACTTTCTTTTTCTCCTACCTCTGGCTGGTGAGCTAGAAGGCAGGTTGAAGAGTTGAAGAACCCTAAATAAATTAGGCTTACAGAAAAATCTAAGCCTACATGTACCCTATGTTTTAAATTGTGTTATTTTGTTTGTTAATCTCCAGTGTCGTGAGTTCTTTATATGTTTTGGACATTAGCTCTCTGCAAGATGTAGAGCTGGTGAGGATCTTTTCCCATTCTGTGGGCTGCTGTTTTGCCCTGAAGACAGTGTCCCTTGCCCTACAGAAGGTTTTCAGTTTCATGAAGTTCCATTTATTGTTGCTTTTAGTGCCTGTGCTAACAGTGTTCTCTTCAGAAAGCCTTTTCTGTGTCAATGAGTTCAGGCAGTTTCCTCGAGTTCTATTCTATCAGGTTCAGTGTTTTATACTTAGGTCTTTGGTCCATTTAGAATTGAGTTTTTTGCAGGGTGATAGATATGGACCTATTTGCATTCTTCTACATGCAGACATCCAGTTAGACCAGCATCATTTGTTGAAGATACTTTCTTTTTTCCATGGTATTTTTCTGGCTTCTTTTTGAAAAAAAAAAAAAAAAAGGTTTCCATAGATGTGTGGAATTACGTTTGGGTTTTCTAGTCAATTCCACAGATCAACCTGTTCATTTTTATGCCAATACCATGCAGCTTTTGATCACTATAGCTATGTAGTACAGCTTGAACTCAGGAATGGTGAATCCTTCAGAAGTTCTTTTACTGTCTAGGATTATTTTATCTATCCTGAGTTCTTTTCTTCTATGAAGTTGAGTATGTTTTTCAAGGTCTGTAAAGAAGTATGTTAGAATTTTGATGGAAAATGCATTGAATCTGATGGTAGCTTTTGGTAGGATGGTCATTTTTAATATGTTAAGCCTATTGATCCATAAGCAGGGAGATAGTTGTATCTTCTGATATCTTCTTCAGTTTCTTTCTCCAATGATTGAAGTTCTTGTCACACAGATTGTTCACTTGCTTGGTTAGAGTTACACCAAGATATTCTCTATTATTTGTGGCTATTGTGAAGGCTGTTGTTTCCCTGATTTTTTCTTAGCCCAATTGTTGTTTGTATATAGGAGGATACTTATTTTTTTTTTTTTTAGTTAATCTTGTATCCAGCCACTTCATTAAAGGTGTTTATCAGCTGTAAAAGTTCCCTGGTAGAATTTTTGGTGTCACTTATGTATAGTGTCATATCATCTGCAAATAATGATACTTTGACTTCTTCCTTTCCAATTGTTATCCCCTTGATCTTCCTTGGTTGTCTTAATGTTCTATCTAGAGCTTCAAGTGCTATATTGTATAGACAGAGTGGACAGCTTTGTTTTGTTCCTGATTATAGTGGAATTGCTTTAGGTTTCTCTCCATTTAATTTAGTATTGGCTATTGGCTTGTTGCATGTTGTTATTGTGTTTAGGAATGAACCTTGTATCCCTGATCTGTCTAAGACTTTTAATATGAAGGGGTTTGGGATTTTGTCACAGGCCTTTTAAGCATCTAATGAGATGATCTTCATTTATGTGGTGGATTACATTGACAGATTTTTGTATGTTGAACTATCCCTACATCTCTGAGGTGAAACCTACTTGGCAATGGTGGATGATCTTTTTGATGTGTTTTTTTTTAATTCAGCCCATAAGTATTTTACTGAATATCTTTGCATCAACGTTCATGAGGAAAATTGGTCTGCAATTCTCTTAATCATGAATAACTCTTCAGCCCCAGCTGACTAGTATACATTGTCCCAATAGAGCAGAGTTTTCACTTTAGTTGTTCTTAACTCAAAATATCAACAGCCCTGACACTCTTTAAAGGGCTCTCAAAACTTCTCTATAAAACTACACAAGCAAGACACTATCATCTCCATTGTACTTAGCATGGTTATCATGTAAGTATATGCAATGTTTTTTCTAGGCCAAAGTTCAAATACCACTACAGTCATCCCAAAACATATTGTTGGCTCTCAAAAGTACACCATGACCCTGGTGCCAACTTCTGTCTTAGAGTTTCTATTACTGTGATAAAACATCATGACTAAAATCAACTTTGAGAGGAAAGGGTTTATGTCATCTTACTTCCAAGTCATCACTTAGGGAAGTAAAGGCAGGAACCTAGAGTTAGAAACTGGTACCAAAGCCATGGAGGAATGTTGCTTACTAGCTGGCTTTCTCCTTCATGGGTTCGTCATCCTACTTTCTGATGTCACTCAGGATCCCCAGCCTCGGGATGGTACCTCCCACGGTAGACTCATCTCTCTCACATCAATTATCAATTAAGAAAATGCACCACAGGTTTGCCCAAAGGCCAATCTTGTGGAAACCGTTGCTCAATTGAAATACCCTCTTTCGAAATGACTCTGACTTGTGTCAGGTTAACATAAAGCCAATTAGCACACCAGGGCTAGAGAAATAACCTCAGCAGTTAAATAGCTCAGAACTTACATGTACTCCTTTTAAAGTACATGGAAGTGGGTACCAGCACCCACATCTGTTGGCTAACAACTACTTGTTCCTCTAGTTCCAGGGCATCCAACACCTTCTCCTGATCTCCAGGGGCACTGTACTTATTGCACTCGTGAGTACAAAGCCATGCTCTCTCATTCACACATATATAATAATTAAAAATAAAAACCTAAAAATAAACCAATCGATATAATTTCCATCAATGTCATTCTTCACTGAGACAGAAAAAGCAATCATGAAATGTATTTAAAGCCACAAAAACCCTGAGTAGTCAAAGCCATTTGAAGCACTGTATTATCTAACAAAACACACTACAGAGGTGTAACAACCCGAACAACATAATAGTAGCATAAACTCAGGTACCTAAAACAATGGAAATTAATAGAGAACCTAGAAGTCCATTTACATGTCTTCAACAGACTGCTTTTGACAAACATGTTAAGCACATGGATTGGAAAAGTATGTTTGTTTCACTAAGTGATGATGGGATATTGGGTAGTTATATGCAGAAAGACAGAACCAGACTCCTAGCTCTCGCCAGTTACAAAGAGAAATTAAATTTATTAAAGGCTGTTTTGTGAGACAAAACACAGGGACATGATTCAATATGTTGGAGTGGGCAGAGAACGTTTTGGACAAGACATCAAAAGCACAGGAAACAAGACCACAGACAGACAAATCAGATTACATCAAAAACCTTCCACAGAGCAAAGACAGTTAATCAGACCTGTAAACCAGGTCTGCCTAGAGACTGGTATCTACAATATGCAAGAAACAAGAAACTGCAGAACCTCAATATCAAGCAAACCTGAAGTAACATGATTTTGAAATAGTCAGTATACATAGATATCAAAAGATTTTAAATAGGCATACCATGTGATCCAGCATTTCCACTGCTCATATGTCCAAAGTATGTGAAACCAGAGGATGAAAACTACATCTGTACTTCCATCTGCAACACTAGTCACCACACAAAAGAAAAGGAAACTAAATACCTAGCAACTGGTTAATGGATACAAAACTCTGGTACAAAGAATTATGGGATACTATTTGATCATAAAAGGAATAAAATTGTTGTTCTCAACAATGTAAAAGGAGTTGGAAGTCAACATGTTAAATGAAATCAGCCGACACAGAAAGATAGGTGGTACTGTGTGAATGGTCAGAGAGGAAGAGCAGGAAGAGATGGGGAAAAGTATCCATGGTAACTAGAGAATAGCTGGTGTGTGCAGGAGACTGACTCTATATAACAATAATGTGTAGCACACTTCAAAAATCCAGAGAAAATGACTTTGGAAGTTTTGAAAGAAATGGTTAAATGATAAATGAGACAAGTATGTCTAGCTTGGCTTAAGCATTACACAGTGTCTCCGTATATTGAAACATTACATGGTGTCCAATCAATGCATTCAATTCTAGCGCTTTTATAAAAGTATGAGTTAAAAATAAATTCAAAGATAAAATTAAAATCAATACATAAACTCATAGGAAGAAAGCAGCAATTACTTAGACTTCCACTTTCATCTTAAAAACTGTGAACATTTCAGTAATGTTCCTTCTTTACAATGCTTCATGTGTGAAAATGCATGTATAATTGTCTTGTTATATGGATAGAATAAAGCCATACCTGCTTTTGTCATATTCTGTTTCATTAGCAATACAATTCTTGGTTTTGCTTTGCTAATTTAATTGGTTCCTCCCCATCATACCCAGCTACTTCTCCCTATAGCTCACCACAAGCAACCAATGTTTAAAAGTTATTGCATGCTTTCTTATATATTTCTTTACACATATGTGATCTTATATGAACTGTATCTTACCATTAATCAATTTTCAAAGTAAATTTTAATAGACCACAGGGTTAATACATATGAAATTCCTTCAGATGATTTAATAGCTAACTAAACAATCTTTTATTAATTTATTCATTCACTTTACATCCTTGTGGTGGTATGAATATGCTTGACCCATAGGGAGTGGTATTGTTAGGAGGTGTGGCCCTGTTGGAGAAAGTGTTGTCACTGTGAGGGTGGATTTTGGAGGACTCCTCCTATGGTCAGGCTCTCCCCATTGTGGAAGAGAGCTTTATCCTAGCTGCCTGAGGATGCCAGTCTCTCCTGGTTGCCTCCAAATCAAGATGCAAAAACCTCAGCTCCTTCTCCAGTACCATGTCTGTATGCTGCCATGCTCCCTGCTATGATGATAATGGATTGAACCTCCTAACCTGTAAGCCCAGCCCAATTAAATGTTTGCCTAATAAAAGTTGTCTTGGTCATGGTCCTCTCCGTAGTAATGAAAAGCCTAACTAAGACAATCCTGATCTCAGCACCACCACCACCCCTAGCTCCTCCTAGTCCCCCCATCACACAGCCCTTCCCCTATCTCCCCTGTCTTCTCCTCTGAGATGGGGGATACCTCCTCTGGGTATCAACCCACCCCAGCACATCAAGTCACTACAGGACTAGGAGCATCCTCTCCTCTCCCACTGAGCCCAGACAAGGCAGTCCAGTTAGGAAAATGTGATCCAAAGGTAGGCAAGAGAGTTGAGTCAGGGACAGCTCCCACTCCAGTTGGGGCATTTACATGATGACCAAACTGCACATCTGCTACATATGTACTGAGAGCCTAGGTCCAGCTCTTGCTTGCTCTTTTGTTGGTGGTTAAGTCTTTGAAAACACCCAAGGGTCCAGGTTAATTGACTCTGTTAGTCTTCTTGAGGAGTCCTTATCCCCTTTTGGTTCCCCAATTCTTCCACCAACTCTTCTACAAGACTCCCTAATCTCCAAATAATGTTTGCTTGGACTCCAAGTGGTGGATGAGAACACCAACCCATCCACAAAACCTTTGACCCAAAATGTGTCCTGCCTACAAAATGTGCAGGGAGAAAGATGAAGCAGAGATGGAAGGGGTGGCCAACCAATGACTGGCCCAATTTGAGACCTATGCCATGGGTAAAAACCAATCTCTGACACTATTAATGAGACTCTGTTATGTTTACAGACAGGAGCCTAGCATAATTGTCTTCTGAGAGGCATCACCCAGCAGTAGATGGAAACAGATGCAGAGACCCACCGCCAAACATTTGACAGAGCTCGGGGAGAATTAAACTATTAATATTTTTAAAAAACTTTTTGTTCAAAAATAAATGTAACTATATATAAATACACACTTTTACTTATACCTGTGGCTAACATTTGTGACATCTTTATTTTGATTTGCTAGTCTTTCTCTTTTGTTGCCTCTTTCACCTTCTCTCTAGAAGATCTGGTTACTTTTCTGTCAACTTGGCATAAGCTAGAGTCATCTGAGAAGAATAAACTTCAATTGAGAAAATACTTTAATTTACTATAGGCAAGTTTGTGAGGCATTTATTTGATTAGTGATTGATATTGTTTGGTCCAGCCCACTGTGAATGGTACTATCTTATTTTATGTTTTTAAGATAATGTAGTTATACTTCTCTATTTTATATTATGTTTATATGTGTTTTACCTACATGTTGCCTGTGCACCATGTGTGCACTAGCTGCCCAAGAGGACCAGAAAAAGACACTGGATCCCCTAGAACTGGAGTTATAGACAGTTGTGAGCTGCCTTGTATGTGCTGAGAATCAAACTCAGGTCCTCTGGAAAAGCAACCAGTGCTCTCAAATGCTGAGCTATCTCTCCAGCCCGTCATCTCATATTTTAAGGCAATCTCTCACTGGCCCTGGAACTCGTTGATTAGCTAACTGATCAGTAGCCTTCAGGGATTCTCTTGTTTGTCTCAGTGCTGGGATTATAGGCATTTGTGGGTGATCCATCTTTTATGTGGGTCCTGAAGATCCAAACTCAGGTCCTCACATTTGTTTAGCAAGTACTTTACCCGCGGAGTCATCTCCCTGGCCCTCCAGCATGTATCTTTGTTGTTTTGGTTTGTTCTCAGAAACAAAACTGTAAGTTATTGTTTGGTTGGTTTTAACTTTCTGAGTCACATTTAAAATCAAAGGCAATCCATATTCCTTTTTAAATATTTATTTTTATACTTATTCATGTGTACATATGTGTATGGGTGAATGAATGTGAATGTATACTATGTCATAGCATGTATGTGCCAAAGTACATGTATGGAGGTCAGAGGACAGCTTTCAAGAGCCATTTCTTACTTTTGCCTTCTTGAGACAGGATTTGTTTCTGCTATACAATGTACTCCAGGATATCCATCCAGAGGAATTCTCCTATCTCTGCCTCCTATCTTGTAGTAGGAGTGCTGGGATTACATATGAATACCATCAAGTTTGGCTTTTTATGTGAGTTCCTGGAATGGAATTTGGGATCAAAAACATTTTTTGATATGGGTTCCAAAGATCAATCTCAGGTCATCTGTCTTCCGCTGCTATTTTTATGTTCTGAGTCATCTCCTTGGCTCTATAATGTCTATTTTTAATTGACATTAACAAATCTCCTTCCAAATGACTATAGCACTTCCATTAACAATGCATGCACGGAATTCTCATCTTTATAAATCAGTCTGGGTTTCACATGAGAGTTAATGAGATCCACTGGAGATGAAACACTCCTTCCTCATATAGAACATGGTTACTTCATCTGCTCTCAAGTCTTGCCTATTCTGATCTTCATATTTATATGTGTTTCATTTTCTAACAAACTTGTAGAAGCATTTTGTATAGTAATGTGGCACACAGCCTTTTGAAATGGCTCCCCTGTGTCCTGATAGTCCTCCTCTGGGTGTGTGCTATACTAGTGACTTACTTCTATAGATGAGTATCTTGTTAAAGTCGTCATATTTTACTTACATTGTTAGGTTACAAAAGACATGACTTCTGCTTACTCAGTGTTCTTAATGTGGCTTTTCTTATCATATGTTTATGTAAAGAGAGTGCTTTGATAAGGAGCTATGTTGCTCAGTCAAAGATACAGCAAACATGGGCCCTTGTGCTGGCAATACCATAGGGATGTTTGCTTGATCCAATGGGAGCCTAGAAGTAGATCCCTCCTTACTTAAGTCTTCAGGTGACAGTATCTGGTTGATATCTTGATTACAGTTTCATGAGAAAGCCCAAAACAAAGAACCATGCTAATCTGTACCTGGATTCCAATGTACAAAAACCTTGAGATAGTGTGTATAAATTGCTTGAAGTTGATCACTTTAGGAGTCATTTTTTAGCACTATAGATATTGCAGTATTAAATAATCAATCCAATTCTCTGTTTAAATTTTTTTTATTCTGTTGGTATTTTTCTTGAATGTATTTAAGTGTAACATATGTGTGTCTGATGCCCACAGAAGCTAAAATTAGATTCCCTGGAACTAGGATAACAGACAGGAGTCACTATGTGGGTGCTAGAAACCAAACCAGGTCCTCAGAGTAGCTAGTGATCTTAACCACTGAGCCATCTCATAACCCCATATGTTAAATTTTTATCTGGAATGCATTATTGCAAATATTTTCCTAGACACTGTCTCTATTAATTTATTTTAAAAATTTAAAGTCATCTACTTAAATATGTATTTTCTTTTATAGCTTTTAGGTATTATATAAACATATATATATATATATATATATATATATATATATATATATATATACATATTTATGGTTATATAACATTATATGCCTTGTATGTATCCCTCCAAAACCTCTATACTAGATTTGAACGTATAAAGCAGTAAAGGAGAGAAAGAGAGACATAGTCTTTTCCTGCATGGAATCTTTGTGAAGACCTTCCATGAACTAATACAAGTGTGGTGAGTAGATTGAGTGGTGTACGATGTCAGCATAGGCCAGGGGCCTTAGGAGCAATCGTGGTGGGGCAGAGAGGTGAAAGGTGAGTTAGGGAATCAGCAAAGAACAAATTTCCATAGACAAAAACATTTCTGGATAATGTTAAAGTGATGAAGAGCCTGCCTTGTGAGTCATGCTGCAGACTCGAAGCTTTATCCTGATAGTGAAAAAGGAATTTCAGATGGAGAGCATCAGTGATGTGTATTTTAAAAGTTACTACACTTGTAGTTTGAAGAATAGATTAGAACAGAAATCAAGTCAAGGAAATCACTTCAGAATTGTGTGTTTTGCTATGCCCCGTGATTAACATTTTGCTTGGGTTGCAAGACCACAGGTTTCCATGTAGCTTTTTCATACAGCATTTTGTTCAACCCTTCTTCTGGCCCCTCAGTTTCCCATTCTTGACCTGTCTCCACGTTTGAACACTTCTGCCCCTAGCCTTCTGAACTCCCTACATTCATTGTACCTACACTAACCAGATAACAAGATTGCAAGTGACTTTAGTTAACTTGAATTTAACTAGGAAAGAGAGGTGATATGGCATTGGTTGTAGTGGGTCAGTTTGGGTTTGCTTTTGTTGTTTGTTTGGTTGGTTTGGATGCTCTTGGTTTTGGTTGGTGTTTGGTATTGATATTTAAGATGGGCAAGGCTTTAACATGACAGAAATGTCTAGCTCAGAATAAATTGCCAATGATACATGATACAGCAAGCTCAAACTGATACAACCTAACAATTTTAACTCCTAAAAAGACAATATTTTAAAACATATTTAGCAAACACCTATCTAGTGTGGATAGGAGAAAATTTATTGTAATGTGAAATAAAGTAATTTTTATAAAAATTTAATTCTGATGAAGGATCAATTTTAGACACTGAATTTTTATACCATCTCTAGTATTTAGAATTGTTTTTAATCTCAGGAATTTATATTCCAGTCTGAATTTGTAGTCATTGTTTTTCTCTTAAAAGTAACTTCAGTATGTTAGCTACAGGTTTTGTTCAAAATATACCTTAACGAGTTTCCTTTACTAGATCTCATGTTGCTAAGAAATTTCTTTATTGTTCTGTGTCTCTTGATTTCTAGTACTATTTTCCAAATGAGGTAACATTTTGGGTGTATGTGTTAAATAAGTCATTTTCTCCCAGGAAATATCATTGCCGTCTATGGTACAAGTGATCTCAACTTATGGAGAGGTTGGCTTTTAAGTTCCAAGTAATGACGTTTCTTCAGAGTAATCTTGAGAATTGTTGAAACTGAGTATAAAGTGAAGTATACACAGTTTGGCACCATCAGCCCTTTATAGCATACATGTATTTATATATGACCGAACTATACACTAATATATACAGGACAAAACAATATCTGCATGTGCACTATTTTAAATTATAAGGTAACAAGGGATTGGAGGCATTTAAAAAGAAAATAATAACAAAGAATGGTCACTCTATAACCTGGATACCTCTGCCTGGGTCTGATGAAAAAGCCGTGATTCCCCATGTTGGCCGACGCTGGTGATAATGACCACTTCAGTGTCTGGGAAATGACACTGAGATCATGAAGATGAGCACTGCACAGATGCTGTGGGTTGGGTTTCTTCCCTTCTAACAAGGTTTCTATGAGGAGTTAGGGGGCTGGCAGCAGAAACACTCATAATATTTAAATTGTCCTTTGCTCAACTCATGGTTTTGTTCGTTCTTTTTGGTGGCTCGCATATAATTTCATATAATCAAATGTGTGTTTGGTTCATCACCAAGCATTTTAAGGTTTTCAACTGGCTCCAAGCAACTGTCAACTAGCTGCCTTTGATGCTGGTATAAAATTACTCTACTTATGCATCTATGCATGCTGCAATGGGAAAGATCACAAGTCTCATTTGGGGGAGGCTTGGAGCAGAGTGGAGTATGCCTGCTTGTCATTTGTTTTGTGTTCTTCAGTTTGAGTTTCTATTCAGCGAGAGGGTTTATTTGGTATGTTGTAGTTATATAGCTATTTGTGAAAACCTGAGTTAGCTGTTCTTTCTATTTCTGTAACACCTTACCTGTTAGTGCTTTATATTTGGGACGCTGCCTTCTGCTCAGATGTCCTTCTTCTAAAGCAGATGTAACAGTGGCCAGTGAAAGCTCCCTGAGACATCAGATGTTCTGATGTTCTGATGATACAGGTAGACTACACCATCCTGTATCATTCCCTGGGCGAGGGCTCTCTGTCATCCAGGAACAGAGAAGGAGAAGGATATAGATGTGTGACCAGGTTACATTCTTCCAGGTGAGAGTGTTAGAAGTTTGAGGAGAATTTTGACATGGACAAAGGAGTATGAGCCAATCAGAGAAAGATAGATTGCTATGGTTCTTCACTTTTATAAGTCAGCTGAGTGTGGTGATGATCCTACTTACCCAGACAACAATCTGTTCCACTGTGGGATGGTCTTGAGCACCTGCATTTAGGTATAGAGAAGATCTTCACATAAAAGAAAATATTTGAGGCAAATGGTACCAAACCCCAAGGAGAGAAGACTCCTAGACTAAGGTGAGTATCTTAGTCTGTTCTTGCTGATATAACACAGCACCCATGACTGGGTAGCTTATAAATGGAAATTTATTTGTGATCATTCTGAAGGCCAAGAAGTTCAATATCAAGAGTGCCAGGATATTGAGTGTCTGGTGAAGGTTTCCTCTTGCATCTTGCTGAGATCCCATCTTCATGTTCTGTCTTCAGATGGCAGAAAGATTGAAGGGGCCAGACAGCTTTCAGAGGCCTCTTTCATGGAGAAATTAACTCTACTCACAAGGGTGATATGGTTATGACTTAACACTTTATAAAGCCTTCTTCTTAATACTACCCAAATTCAGCTTCTATTCCAACATGAAATGTTGAGGGATCCAGACATCCGAATCAGAGCAGGAAGACTGATTCAAGTTAGGATGTATACATTGAATCAACATACCTAATCCAACATTGGGGTCCTAACTATATGGTTATCCTTATTAAGAGGCTACACTATGAATGTGTTGGCAAAGTTCTGAAAGGTCAGCCTGATTTCAGCAGTCATTCTTGCAATATGCTCTTTTAAGCTATTCCAATTGAAAATGCTAGTTACAAATTTCGTGATCAGGAAGAATCACTTCTACCTTTTGAGCCATAACAGGTTCCCATGAGGAGGAGGGAGGTACCAGCTGCTTCCCTTTTACTTTAGAGTTTTAAGTTAACTTCCAAACAAATATGCAGGAAATATCCATAGCTCTGTGACTCACCCAGCAAAGAGCTTGTTGTAGGCACGATGGGACACATGTCCTACCTAAAAGTGTGCTGGTGGTGTATTTTTAATCAAGGCTCAGAGAAGATATGCAAAACAGGCCCTTTTAGTCCCTGATCGTGGAGCATAATGGTGAAAAAAATCTTTATTTTTCATAAATGGTCCAATTGAAGCTCTGACATTTGTTGCTTGTGAGACTTGGAGAAAGTTCTTTCTCCTGTCTGGTTCAACAGTTGTCTCTAGAGTCTGAAATTACATTTGTGAGTTCAAATTCCAACATCTCCCTTTACTGTAATAGCCATATGCCCCCAGGTGAGTTATCTAAGCTTTTCTTTCTTTACGTTTTGTCCTGATTATCTTCATGGTCATCTCAACTTCATTTGGAATCACCCAGAAGCCTATCTCTGGATGTGTCTATTCAAAAGTTTTCAGTGATACTTAACCTAGAAGGAAAGACGCACACAGACTATGGTGATATCATCTCTTGGTCAAGGATTCAAGATAGTACAATAAAGAAAAAAAGGATATAAACTGTGTAATAGCATTTATCTCTCTTGTCCCTGACTGATAATACAATGTAACCAGTTCCTTCCATTCACACTACCATACACACATGTGCCATGATGTGCTATATCCCTTCAAAGTATGAGCCAAAACAAGCCCTTGTTTTCTTGTTTTTGTAATAGTGAATTTTTATATAGCTATGATAAACACTATGACGAAATCACAAACAGCAAACAAACAAACAAACATACAAAACCAACTCAGGGAGGAAAAAAATTATTTCATCTTATAAGTTACAGTTCATCATCAAGGGAAACCAAGGAGGCAGGAAATTAGAGCAGTAACCAGTACAGAAACCACAGAAGAACACCACTTACTGGCTTGTTCCTTAAACTCTTCTTGGCTAGTTTTCCTACACAACCCAGGGTCCCCTCCCTAGCAATGTTACTGCCAACAAAGGGCTGGGCCCTACCGTATCAAAAAGCAACCAAGGAAATGCCTTTCCAGCCAAGCCCACAGGCCAATGTGATATAAGCAATCACGAGTTGAGACTGCCTCAGATTACTCTGGGCTATGTCAAGCTGACAGTTTAAAACTAACTAGGAAACTGGCATTTTGTCATCAAAACAAGCAACATAAATAATAAACCTGTCTAACAAAGCCAGGTGTGGCTGTACATGCCTATAATGTTATCATTTGGGAGGCTAAGGCAAGAAAATTGGGGGTTCCAGGACAGCCTGAGCTACACTAGTAAAACCCTATCTCAAAATCCACTACCACTGATACACTTTCCACAGGGCATGGCTTACGTCAATTATGTCAGTACTGAAGGTAATGAATACAGCCTATCTAGTTGGAGATCCAGCACCTTAACAAGGAGTTAAGTGAAACAATACTTTTTATTAAGTACAGCATTTGGAAAGTAATAAACACCTAGTGAAAGCTGAATTTTCTGTGGGCCTGTTTTTTCTTCTTTAAAAGGAAGTTACTGGAATGTTATCCTGTAGCTCTGAACTGTAGCCTTGATCCCTCACTGATGGAGAGGTTTTTCTTGACTTTTTTGTGTTTTTTGCATTTTGTTATTGCTTCCTGGTAAGAGTCAGCAAACCTTTTCTAAAGAGAGCTACAGTTTCTGTGTAGCCACTCAGCCTTGACATTGTAGCGTGGAAGTGGCCATAAGGAACAGCCGAGCGAATGAGTGTGGCTGCATTCTAATGAACCATTACTTACAAAGCCGGGCTGAGGCTCAGGTCCAGCTCATTGCATTGTGTGCTGACCTCTGCGATATAGAGCAGAGATATGTGGAGAAAAGGGGATGCAATTTGGGATAGAAAGGGGATAGAGCAAAGCACACACATTTGCTTAGCTTAGAAATGTCTTTACATTGAGCACATGAAAGAAAGTAGATGTTCTACAACAAAAGTGGATGATAAAATACAATAAATACCTTCCACAGGTGTAAATATTTACAAATCCAAGCACATGTATGTAAAATAAATAAGATTTAAAAGAGAAACAAACTCACATTTGCTATGTAAAAACAGTATGGGAGGATGGAAAGCACACGAAGTTATGGCATCCTTGGGTTAGAGAATGAGGCTCATACTCCCTTTAATTTTATAAGTAGTTCTCTTAACCAACTCAATTATCAGCATGGTGATTATTCAGCCTGAAAACCACCATTTTTATCTGCAACCCCTCCCTCTGAAGCCCCGCCCCTGGAGCCCCTCCTCTGAAGCCCCAACCCCCTGGATCCCAGGGACGCCAACCATTCTTCTGTTGCTTTTGGCCACAGCTGCCTTTCTCCTCTCTCTCTGAGCTTGCCTCCCCATAGTTCCTTTCCCAGACTTTTTTCCTTTGCAAAAGAATGATCAGGATAATGTTGTTGCAAATCATTTACTCTGCATTTTTTCTTCTCTTCTATGATGAGATGAGGAAAGTAACTATATCTATTGTCTTGGCATTGACACAAACTTCAGTCTTGGTTGGCCACTTTTTGATCGTGGAACACAAGTTTGTCCTGTTCTAACATTCATGCCATTGAAGTTAGTCAAATAGTTTTTGCCCTGAACATATTCAGTAATTAGTTTGAATTTTCTAAATGCAACCTAGTCATTCTGTAGATTAGTGAGACTCACTTCAAACACACAACCCTTGAATCCATTGGATGCCATTATGATTCCTTGAGTTCTTATTCTTCCAGTGTTTTCTATATTGAACATAGGCGGAGCTTCCACATTATAGAAATCTTGCTTAGAAAGTGGACTGAACACTTTCTTCTTGGCTTCCTCCTTGATCTTTTCATCCAGTGCTTGTTCCTGCTGGCCATGGTGCAGCTCACAAAGACAAAAGGGCTGAAGTGCAATTCTCGTGAGGAACTTGGGTGAGCAGAGAATGCTCTCTCTGTGACCCTTGCTCTTTCTATTAAATTTTCTACCTTTGAAGAAGTTATGCCAGGTATTCAGGACAGAAAAAAGAGAGCAGTTAGGAAGTTTCAGGTATAGTATAAAGAGAAGGAAAGCTTTACCAAGACATGAACAGAGGTGAAGTTTAGCGATTCTCACTAATATTAGGGACCCCCATCTGAGCAGAAACCTGGAGAGGGAATGGTGGCCAGGACATCTAGAAAATCAGGTAGGTCCTAGGTTCCAGAGCCCTGACAATGACTGCCAAATCCAGTGGCCAAGCTGGACATGACAGTTAAGTGTCTCTCAGGAGAAACCAGAGGGACTGTGGTCACTACTAGCAGAGTCAACACAATGCACCAGAGGAAGGAAAATTGTTTTTCTCATTTCTTGACAGTAGAGACTCTCAATAATTGTAGAAATTGTGTTTCTCTTTAGCCTTGGCTGAAGGAAAAAGGCAAGCTTAAAATTAATTTAAATATATAAACAAACATAATGATTCTTTGTGTTTTGAGGTAGAGCTTCACAATGTTGCCAAGCTGTCCTATGGCATCACTATGTAGCCTAGGCCAGTTGCAACTTACCAGTGAGCTTCCTGCTTTAGGCTTCTGAATACTGGTGCCACAAAGGTAAACCACCATGTCTAGAAAGAGTAGAGGTTTTGTTTTTTGTTTTTTTTTTTTTTTGTTTTTTTTTTTTTTTTTTTCAAAATAGTATCTGTGGGGCTGATATTCATGTACTAACAAATGCTTGGAAATTAGGTCTGGGAAGGAAGAGACACTTCTCTTCTATATGATCCAGTCTTTGATTCTAAACCAGCAGGTCCTACAGGGAGCAGATGAGGTATGCAGGCATACTGTGACCACAGTGGGTGAGAAAGAGCAGAGGGATGGGGCTATCTGAAAATCCTTCAAAGGGTAAATGAGTGGTGCTGCCTGAGCTGCCCCACATTGGGCGCCAAAAATTTTGTGAACCGCTCTGCCCACATTTGGAGGCCAAGATGTCGCAGACCGCTCTGTCAATGTTGTAACCTGCACTGCTAAAAGCCTTGGGGGCTAAATTGTTGGAGCCCGCACTGCCCCAAGCTGCTCCAGTCCATGGGTTGGGGTTCAGCAAGAAAGAGAAAGCGAGGAAGGACTCGAAGAATGGAGACCAGACAGAGTGTGATTCAATCCCGTTTATTCTTCAGTCTCTCTTCTTCTCTCCAAATCCTTAGTTCCAAGTTTTCTAGTCCAAGTGTCTAGTTCTAAGTTGCTAGTCTCTTTCCCAGTTCCAAGTCACCTACTCCAAGTCTCAAGTACTAAGTTTCTAGTTGCTTTCTTCTGTCTACCTCTGCCTTTTATATGTCTCACTTCTAAGCCATGCCCTTAAGTCTTATCTCTAAATTACACCTTTAAGTTACACCTTTAAGTCTTGGCTCTAGGCTCTAAATCACACCTTTACATCTCACACACCCAAGGGAAGATACTAGGTATCTAAAACAAGATGTTATCAGAGTGTGCTCAGCTGTTGTAGGCTGTTGTAAACAAGTCTCTTGTCAGGGTATATGGTTCAAGATGGCTGCAAGAATGATAGCCACCTTCTGTCGGCTCCCCACAAATGAGTGCTCAGAAAAACATGGTAAGTGGGTGGAGCAAAGTAACTAAAAACAGCCAAACTACTACATGAGTCTTCTGAACCAAGGATGAGCAAATGTCTTTTAAAGAACTGGATATAAAAATAAAACCAGAAGATAAAGGAAATCTACTATATTTAGCTGCTCACACACATGTACAGGCAGCTAAAATAGTAGCCATGTGCTCCATTAAGACAGTCTTCTCCTCCAGTCTTAATAACTCAGCTGCTGTGCTCCCTGAAGGCTTGGGAGCAATGACAGACAGAAAGGACCTATGGGCCCAGGAGCAAAGACAGCCTTCTCTTCTTCTGTCCGTAGAAGCTGTGCCTCCTCTTCCTTCCTTTCCTTTCCTCTTCCTCCTCCTGACCCCCTGCATCTGTGTGGTACATGAATGTAGAGGACAGAGGAAAGCACTGGGTATCCTACTATGTCCCTCTTCACCTTATACCTTTGAGACACAGTATTTCATTGAATCTGGCCTAGGTTTGTGGTCAGAAAACACCAATGATCCTTCTTTCATCCTGTCTCTGCCCCCCCCCCCCCATCCCTTGGAGCTGGGTTTAGAGGCATGTGCACATTCACAGCTTTTAATGTGGGCATGGGAAATTTGAACTCATGTGCCTATGGTTATACAGTAAGCACTTTTACATCTTTCAAACCCACTTTGTCTTCATGAGGAAAACACATAGGACCAAGGGACAGGGGTAGGCACTAGCTCACATGCAGGTAGTTGTCATGACCACTATGAGAGCTAGAACAGTAAGATGTTCTCATGCCTCTGCTCTACCCCTGCTCCTATTCCCAGTGAGAGCCAAAGGATTGAAAAGGAGCTGCTGGATGGATTTAGTATGATCTCTCCATTATTGCTGTACATACACCAGCCACCTTATGCACTTTAATTTATAACATTATAATTACATGTGCTCGTTGCCCCTAGTATAAGGTTGTGAGCCCCAAGGTGAGTTGTTTGCTCTCACCTATATTCTACAGAGGTAGCAGAACTGTGGACATGTTTCAGAAGTGCCAAGCCACTGAAATTGTAAGGACCACATAAGGCCAATGACAATGGCTTTCTTTAAAATTACTTTTTAAAATGGAGAGATTCACTTTATAAAAAAAGCAAAAAGTCCTCATAGAAAGAACTGAAACCCTAATACTTAACTCCTGGAAAATATGATTTAAATTTGTATGTTAATACAGTAGTTCTGAGGTCAAGAGTCTAATACCTGGACAAGCTTTGACAAAACAGTATTCAGATAAAACCTCTGATTTTGTTTTTAAAAAAATATAGAAATGTTATTAAATTGCCCTCATAATGGAGGAAAACACACATAAACATGAAGAGAAATAAAATGAATCTTTTCTATTTCAATAAATGTGTACATGTATGTGTGCATATATGTACACATATACATGTATGTATATATGTATATATATATGTGTGTATATATGTATGTATATATGTGTGTATATATGTATGTATATATATGTATATATGTATGTGTGTGTGTATATATATATGTATATATATAAATATGTATATGAATTGCAGAGGGAGGGGAGAGAGGAATTATCATTTGTTTTCAAATGTGTTAATAAACTTCTCTCCAGGAGTACACTCCTCTCTTTGCCCCCCATAAATTGTTACATACACCTGTAGTCTTAACAGCCCTGTGGTTTCTAATTCTTGCTCAAAAGAATCTGTAAAATGTCTTCGTCAATCTGAGCCTACTAATAATAGAAAAATTAAGTCCAACCATTCTGTTCTGTTTTCTAACGCTCTATTGTAAAGTGCCACTGGCATGGTCTACCTTCGTTCACTCAGTCAATGAGCATCTAACATGTCCCAGGCTTGAACAAACTAAGGTTAAGCATTGGCTCCTGTCTACCACCAAGCTTAGTAATATGGTAGATAGTTAGTAATGCAATGCATGGTTCAATGAAGAAATGGAATAATGTTTTGAAATACTACAAGAATTTTTTTTTTACATGTTATTCCTGTCAGCATTTAGGCCAGGTCCGTAATTAAACTATTAAGGAAGAAAAGACAAAAAAAGAATAATCTAGGATGGAGTCAAGTTTCTAGCTTGGAATATTAGAAGGAAGTCCTTGAAAGTTGTCATCTTTCTGAGCCCATCCAGACCTTGAGTATCATGGATAAATATTATCTTTGATTGCATTTATTCATTGATGTTTAAATTCTGAAACTTTGGCTCTAACTTAATAACCCTGAGTGGCTGTCTGGTTTCTAGAATAGTCTTGTAGTGGAGCAGAGTACATGAAGTGTTTCTCTGTGTTTTTTGAATTAGGTGAGGAACTCTGGGTAGGCAGGGGAGAGAAGCCCTTACCAAGGTGTGATTCACCTTAGTAGGAGTAGTAGGTGGGAGAGGGTGACCCACAAACACTTGGATAGACAGGTACCAGCTGTCATCTGCAGTCTCTCTGCTAGTCTTCTATCTGTTTCTTGCTTACAGCAAGTCATTGGCTAATTATTTTATATATTACCCTTCCACTGGAGGGTTCTGCTGACTCTTTGTCCAAGGTGTTAGGGCATACTTTATGGATGAGGAAAAAAGTACACTGGAGGAGAAAAGACCAGGGTGATAGAGAGAAGCTAGGGGCAGTGGTCCAGGAATGAGGATATCAGCCTTGGTGCAGAAGAAACAGTACTGCGTTTAGTTCTCTTCTAAAGAGAGCAGAAGGAGACTTTGGAATTTTCCCTACACTCCTGGCAAGATGTTAGACAGTGGAACCCTCAGCTAGTAGACAGTTGAGGAGTAGGAAGGGGTTTGGTAAGAAACATAATGAGTTTGTGCTACAAAATCATAAGGCTCTAAGGAAATGGAGGAATGTGCACTGAGCTATGACAAGGAAGATCTGGAACAAATAAGCCTACTGTGCTCCTTAATCAGCTGTGTTGTCCCCCAAGGGAGGTCTCCAGAGTTGAAGAGGAGGCTCAACCCTTGACCTATTTTTTAATAACCTGGGTATAGACAGAGAAGACATAGTCATCCAGTTGGCACATGACATTATGCATTTGATTTTCAAGCAGAATGAACAGCGCAGTTAAACATTCTGTGCTCAGATGTGGTAGTGATCCCTCTTAGCAATTATATATGAACTTGAGATGCTTTAAACTTTATTATGACCAACAGTGAGGCAGCTACTTAAAGGCAAACCCATACCTAGCTCCTCTTGCTGTCAAGATTGCCTCTGGTTTGTTTTTTTAAAATTTTATTTTGTAAATAAAAATAACTAGTTTAAAGAAGCCACTGATTTTAAAACAGAGGCTTTTGGTCACTCAATTGCAAATGTACATGGAATCTCTCACTGTTGGCTTATACCCCAATTACATCATCAGTTCATCCGGAGGTAAACAGTATGCGCTGAGCATGCACGTTGTCTCCTGCATTTCCCAGGAAACTTTCCACTGGGTTGAACCATGTGGCCGGGCTCTGGCAGATAGAATGAAAGCTGAAGGGGTATAAATTCTTAACCACTGCTGTGTCTCCTTCATCAGTATCCTCCCTTGACACCATGAACTTTGAGCCACATTTGAGGTGGTAGCAGAGAGGATAGAGCCTTGACCTCTGAGTCACTAAATGGCCGAGAGCCAGGCTGATGGACATGACTTCATATGAGCAAGAAAGCCTCCCTTGCAGTCACTAAAGCCTGTGGTTTAGGTGTGTGGATGTTGTTACCATGCACATGGTCCACCCTAACCACAGTAGTCCTGAACACTCCTGGATTACCCCTGAACATCACCTGGCTCAAGTGTGCCTGATAATTCAACCATGATAATTCTCTCCAGGAACCTTCTGAGAAATTCAAATTGTGATTTCAGCACAGAGTCATTTGATGAATAAATTTTCAGTTGTCCACATATAAGATCAACAGAACTGAACTTTTGGTAATATGCTAAAGAAAGCCACTGTTGGGTCCAAACAGTTCCTTTTTATTTAAAAAGAAAAAAAAATGTTGCTAGTTCATAGTAAAAGCATTCACTTGTAAAGTCCACTGCAGCACATGAATTATACTATACTGTATTCTTATGTCACATAAGAGTTTTGATCAACATTTAAGAGCCCATAATACTCTGAAACTCTAACATACTTTACAGTTGAGCTAGCTGACACTCCCAATTGCCAGGCCTTTAAGACAGAAAACTGAGCCAGAGGCATAGAGACATCTCTCCCAATGCTATGTAGCCTCCAGAGTCTTATTTTCAGTGTTCTCCTCAGTATATCTTTTAAATAAAAATTAAACCGTAAAAACACACGTTCCTGATCTTTCTACAGAAGAAGCGGCTCTTCCAGAAATCTTTGAGGAGAGAGAGAGAGAGAGAGAGAGAGAGAGAGAGAGAGAGAGAGAGACCAGAACCTTGTTCATGTAACTCTATACACCTTCTCTCTCCTGAAGCCCCAACTCACCTCAAGTACATTCCCTGACACATGCATACAGAAAAGCATGGGTTAGAAAATGGGTACTATACTGTTTCTCCTCATCCTGGTTTACTAGTTAATATTAACTAATAAATTTTCCCACCTTAGTTATACAGAAATGCTATAAAATTTCAACCTGAGAGCATCTTTAAGGTCCTTTCTTTATTCTCCAACCCCTCATTTCCAACATTTGCTCCAGATCTTTAAAAAATAAGGGGGGGGGGGCGCGAGCATCTATAGTTCCTTAAAACAATTATACCCTCAAAGTGCCATTTGTCCCTTCTCCCTTTCTGATCAAACATCTTTTCCCTTTAGTTGACAATCCCACAGATGAGCCAGCTGTCTGCTTTTTTTCTGGTTAATGAGAGCTTGAAGAACTTCTGTCATCATTTTCTTGAATGCATAAGAAGACAGAGAAGTTCCCACTCTTACAGCAACTACTGTCCCTCTCAGACTCTTGGAAAACCCTTCCCCTGATCCAGGAACACCCTGTTTGGTCTGCAAGCCTCTGCCGCCACTAATGAGGAAGGTGGTTCCAAGCTTCCCTTTGTGCCTTTGGCTCACATTTTGCTACAGAAGTCTTGTAAGATCTCTACCTTTGGAAAAAAAAAAGTAAAATTGGTTAAATTTTACTTCTGCTCACTCCTTAGGTGTGAGAGAAACCCAGCCCTCACACACACCTCTCTTTTGAGAAAAGTGATTTGGAGGTGAGATTTTAAACAGTGGGGTGGCCCCAAGGCAAGTACTTTGGCAAATATTGCTCCTAGGTTCTGCTGGAATACTTAGTGGTGAAAACAAATGCTTATGCTCTTATCCCAGAGTTCTTTCTAGAGTTACCAAGCACCATCAATCAGTCATCTTGAAAGAGCAAGAAGCTGTTTTCTTCTCTTGTGTTATAATTGTTTTTGTACTTACAAGTGTTATAGGACCATACATGTGCATGACAACAAGAGTTATAGGAACATATGTGTGCATCTACCCCTGAACATTTTATCATATGACTTTAATGTAGGAATAAACTAGAACAAATTCAGGTACAGAGAGATAAGAGATAACAGATAAAAATTTCTATATGTCAAGAGTTTCATTTATTCATGTACAGTTAGCCAATTTTCTCATGTTGGTGTGCGCATATGTTTTCTTTCTACAAACTTTTTTAATGTATAGACAAGTATAAATAGATGCATATGTGATTTAATTTCATAAAAATAAATTTTAAAATACATTACATACAAAATAATACATAGAATACATATGTATATATATTATAAGCACATGTTTATATATTTTGGTATCTGCAGAAGTATGTATATGTGATTGCTAATGCAAACATGTTTTGTAGATCTTTTTTTATTCCCCATAGCTGTGTCAGCATAGCTCATCTTTTGGGGGTTTTCATGCCATTCCTTGACATCTTAAATCATTTTCCCCTTTGTTGATAGTATTTGGGGATTCCCCTCAATAAAGAAAAACACAATGACACACATGTATCTTCTTCTTACTAAAGACACTGCTTTTTTCCTTTTTTTATTAGATATTTTATTTACACTTTAGATGCCATCCCCTTTCCCCATTCCCCCCCCCTTAGAAAACCGCTATCCCATGCCCCCTTTTCCTTTTTGCATTTATACATTTTTTTTAAAAAATGTTAATCATAGGCTTTATAAGTTTGGTATTGCTCAGTCAGAGGTGTAACCCACTACCCAACCTCGATATATCAACTATCTTTGACTGGTGGAGATACATGAACATCTGCCTCCCTGTGTCCCCCCTCTTTCTCTCTTTCATCATCTAGCTTCTCCTCTCCTTCTTCTCCTCCTCTTCTTACTCCTTCTCTTCCTCTCAGTATTCCTCCCACCTTAGCTCCTCCTACATATCACCTTTCCTGTTAAAATGAAACTTTTCTCTCAAAATACAATTAGAGCATAATTATGCCGATTTGTACCAGTGAGGTACAAGATAGTCCTAATACCCAGTCCATCATTTTGTTGACTAACCAGCACCTCTGTCGTCTATCCTAACTAAAACATTTAGTTCTGAACCTGGCTTTAGGATGAATGTCAGTTGATGACCATCCACTCAAATCTTTTCTCTCAAGGTGAATAGCCAGGATTGGCTATGAGGCTATAAGTTTTCAACCCCTTCAGAGATCCAGAATGACTAAGTTAACTAAAATTGTGGGAAGCACAAAGCATAGCTTCTAAAACTTAGCCAATTTATAGAGACCTCTGAACACCTGGACAGTCCCTCTACTTCAAAACGTTGGAGCATCTGTTCTTCCCCCTTCTGGCCCAGGATCATCTGACAGACCTTAGTGCTGCAGAATTATTAAGGGCTGATTACTCTGTAAAGACACTGCTTTGTGTAACACAGTATCTTTTGGTTTCTCGGAATCACCTCTCATGATGCAGAGAATGACGGGAGAGGAGTAGGGCAGGGCCAGACCCCTCCATCCACCTGACCAGCCTGTCGTGCCTCCTATCCTGTCTTGGGCACACAGAAGTAGCAGCAGCAGCGAGTTCAGCTGTGCAAGAAAATCCTTTTGGCTTTGCTACCCAGATGAAGGAAGTGAGTGTACAGTTTGTGTCACAGCTTCACAGCATGGAAGGCAGAGTCTCTCCACTCTGCTGGGCAGCCACAGCTAGGTGAAGGCTCAGGAAGGCCCCGTAAATGTAGTGCCGAGTGTACAGTGAACTTCGAAAGCAGCTATAACCACCAGATCCTCTGTAGTTGAAATGAGCTCGTGCATCCCTTTGCTTTGCTGACAGCCAGGCCCAGTTCTAGTGTCCTTCAATCTCCCCAAAGCTCACATTTCTCAGTATAACTCTCCTCCATGCCTCTGTCTCCTTTGTTTCAAATGCATTGTTCTGTGCCCCTGATTTTATACTCTTGCTTGGTGCATACTCATGACTGTAAAGAACATAAAAACACTTAAAAAAGTGAGCTATAAACAACAAAAATAAGTGAGTACACTAAAAGAAAGAAAGAAAAACCCCAGAATCCCGGGGTGGGGGGGAGAGGAGGGAATCTGGATTGCATGCTGTCTTTATTTAGAATATGAAAAATTCTAATGTACTGTCATTCAAAAGTGCCATGGCAATTTACTTTCCTGCAGTTTACGCACCTGCTATCAAACATGGGTTTGCTTTTCGCTCCAGATGGAACACACGCCTGGAATCCCCACATTTAGTGACTGAAGCACATATATTGTGACTTTGAGGCCAGTCTACATAGCAAAAGTCTTTCCTGATCCTGTGATCCTGTATGTGTGTGTGTGTGTGTGTGTGTGTGTGTGTGTGTGTGTGTGTGTGTGTGTGAGAGAGAGAGAGAGAGAGAGAGAGAGAGAGAGAGAAGAGGAGAGGAGATTGTATTTATTTACAAGTGTTATATACCATCAAAATCTTATTAAATTTTACCATTTCAAAAGCACAGATGTGCTAATTTGACTTATAATTATTGTTAACAATTTTGAACATTTTAAGTGTTTGTCAATCCTTTAAATCTGCATCTCTGTCCCTTGTTACTACTTGTTAATTTTAAGCCCTTGACCTCCCTTGCTTCTGTTCTTTTTATTTTATTTTATGGGTACACTTTTAACTAGTATGGATCTTGACTTGGTCTTTTGTGCATATTACAAATATTTTCCCACAGTCCTTCTTCGGCTTTTCTTTCGTTTTTATTTAAGCTGATTTTGGCAAATAGAAGTTTGAACTTCCCAATATGACATGGTTTCCCTGTACAGTTCCTGGACCTGTTAAACTTAGACGGTTCTCTCCACTCCGGGACTGTAAAAATATGGAGTGCATTTATTTAAAGCACGAGATGACCAAATTCAAACAGGCAACAGTAATGTAATTGATAGGATGCCAAAGCAAACAGCCCAGAGCCCCACTGAGGAATCTGCCTAGCCCACATTTTCCCCTCTCACTGTATTTTTCCAGCCTGTGGTTATTTGGCCTGCCTCTAGGCAGCCTTGACTTTCCACTAAGTGCCCCGCCCTCCTCTTTGACTCCTAAGCAGAGAACTGTTTGATTTTTCTGTTTTTGCATCAGTTTTCACAGACTGTTATCAGCAACAAGTGGCCTCCATCTACCTGGGTGTCTCTCACGCCGGGGTTTCGAGCAGCATCACTGACTAGATCTTCCTTTGTCTTCTTTTTCACTCCCACCCTCCTGCCTCTTCTAGCAAGAAAGCCAAAGCTGTCCCGGCTTGGCTGAGTTCCAGTGGGAAAGTTTGATGTTGCAAGCTTTCAAGCTTTTAAAAGCTGCTTGCGTTTGTTTCCCTGACTTAGAATCCTGCAGGCTTCCTTGACTTTCTTCTAATTCACTCAAGACAAAGAAAGAAAGCTGAGTTTACTGCTGCTTGTCTCTAGGGAAGCAGCTCCAGGCGAGAGCCATGGGTCGTGGACTTTCTCTGCCCTGCTACTTCCTAACAAGCTGTAGTGCTTTTTCTTTTTCTGCAGGGACATTGAGTCTGGGTGCCTTCGGCTATAAGGTTTTTTTTACTTTTTAGAGGGACTGACCACATGCCAACAGCAAGGGTTATCTTAAAAGAACTTTCACCCAGGCAGTCTCCATGCTAGGGCCCCACATCAGCTGTGAGCAGGGACTTAAACACATTCTAATGGAGAAATGTTATGCATACCGTGCCAATGAGGTTCCAAGACAGTCCCTGCAATTCTCACAGTACAACTCACGAACCATACTTTGATCCCTCTAAGCAGACATGGAGGACTAGCCATCTTTTCTCTGACTCCCCAGACACTGTGTAACAGGAGGAGCAGCAGATTGAGAGCTGTACCAAGGAGCTGCCATCTCCCTGAGCAAGACTGAGCAGCTGACAACTGAACTCACACCAGAGAGGAAGGCACTTCTGTCCTGGTGAAACACTGATTACTGTGACCCCTTTGTTGGTGACTATTAGGGGGCAGGGTCCTACCTCATAATGCCACTGTCATCATTCCTGGAAGGATTAAAATGCCAGGTTACCAGAAGCACCAAGACTCTTAGTCTCATAAGCCTTGGTTCTGGATTGTGGGTGCTGGTTACATTTTCTTTTGTCCTGTCTGTCTATGCATAATTTCATAATTTCAGATGTTTCCTCTAAAACAAAAGTCTTACATTTACTAATTAACCAAGTATTTATTTATTTGGTTGGTTGTTTTATATTTGTATATTTGTAGTGGTGTGTGTGTGTGTGTGTGTGTGTGTGTGTGTGTATATACAGAGGGCAAAAGAGTCCAACTGTTTTATTTTCTACTTGATTCACTGAGCCTGAAGCTAGCTGAACTGAACCAACAAGAACGCCCCCGCCCCGGGATGGGGGTTTTCTAGGGAGAGGAAAGGGGGAAAGAGGTTGGCATCTGAAATGTAAATAAAATATCCAATAAAAAATAAAATTAAAAAAAAAAGAAATCCCCCCCCAGGAGGCTTTGCTGTATTGCAGGGCTGAAGCACAGGTACAGGCACACATGTGGCCTTGTCTAGTTATTCCCCTGGGTGCTTGGATTTGAACTCAGGTCCTCCTGCTTATGCAGCAAGCACTTTTACGTCCTGGGACATGTTTCCAGTCATATGAGAGTTTATTTTAATTTTTTAAAAAATTCTTATCTTGAGCTTTCAAATTTCCCAAGAACTATACAAAGGGCATCATAGGATAATGAGTTGATAGGTTCTTGGAATAAAAAAAATCTTGGCTAAGTGTGAGTTGTTGCTGTTATTAGTGTTGATATTATTTTTGAGAAGAAGAAATAGTTTCAGAGTGAAAAGTTGAGAGTCAACATCAAGAGAGAAAGTAGCCATAGAGCCATGCCAGTGGATTGACCCTAATCTTGAGGGCTCCTCCCTCCCCTCTCCAAATCTCTGTGCATGTATCTGCATGATGGTATTTGTGATTGTACATCAGTGCTTGCTGATGTGCAAGCCCAGGTGTGTGCATGTCTGTGGAGGTCAGAAGTAGCATCTGATGTCTTCTTCAGTTGCTCTCCATCTTCTTTGTTGAGACAGGGTCTGTATTGCATCTGAAGCTCACTAATTCAGTAGACTGGATGGCTAGCAAGCCCTAGGGATCCTCTTTTCTCCATCTCCCCAGCACAGCACAAGACTTACAGGACTGCATGTGTACACCGAGGTGCCCAGCTTTTGAAGTGGGTTCTGAGGATCAGAACTCAGGTCCTCCTCACTGTCATGCAGGAAGAGGCTTATAGGCTGAGTTGCTTCCCTCAATGTTTCTTCAAAATTCTACAGAAGGAACATCAAAGAAGATCCAGCAGCAGTAATTGGAGTGTGACTACTGTTCCCTCCCAGGAGACTGACAAGATGAAACATTCACCATAATTTCCCCAGTGATTCTAATATATTTACAGGGTTTAACAAGGGTCATGCAGACAGGTTGAATCATTCAAGCATGTGTGTATGTGCCCAGGATGGGAGACGGTGGTCATTCTTGGTGTCTCAGAGAGGCGCCTCATCTTACATTTGTTCATCATTCACACAACATCTCATCTTAGCACCAGACAGTACAGGTGCAAAATGTTCCCTGTTAAAATAACTCCTCAGACAAGGCAGGCACTCATATTTAGAGTTAAACCCCAAATTTCATACTGGAATACATCTATAACCATCTAGAGAGAAGCCTTTTCTAGAATTAAAAAAAAAAAAAAAAAACCAAAAACAAACAAACAAAAAACCAACCTAACATTCATGAAATGTTTGAGAAGGCATTAACTAACTATGATGTATGCATCTTTCCTTCCATTCCCTTTAAATGCTCTGTTGGGTGTTTTATCATTATCTTCATCTTAAGCGGGTGAGGAACAAGATACAGAGAGGCTAAAGAAACTTTCCAAGCCAGTGACTAACTAGCTAACAATGGGATGGACACTGGAATGTGGGTCAGTCAGGCAGCAAAACTTTGGTTCCCCCATGGCTCTTCTGGATAATTTACAAAAAATTTTTCTGACATGTCATCTCGAGTAAGCTTCAAAGGACACCTGTGCATTAAATATTATTTTCATCATGTGAAATGGTAACGAAATCAAAGCACTTGTTTGGGCCCACCAGTTGTCAGTGCCAATTTTAGGATCCATTAAGAGTGGTCCAGTGTAGCAGACATGCAGCTTGGTCTTCATGTGGGTCCCCCAACAACTGGAGCAGGAGCTGACCCTGGCTCCGTTGCCTACCTGAGGATCCTGTTTCCCTAACTGGGCTGCCTTGTCTGGTCTTAGTGAGAGAGGATATGCCTAGTCCTGCAGTGACTTGATATGCCAGTGTGAGTTGGCACTAGGGGGTCTTCCCCTCTCAGAGGAGAAGAGGAGATAGGGGAGGGGCTGTGTGAGGGGGCCAATGAAAGGCTTTGATTAGGATGTAAAGTGAATGAATAGATGGATGGATGGATGGATGGATGGATGGATGGATGGATGGATAATAAACAGTGGTCCAGTAGAGTGTTTTCCATACAACATGCTTTCATTATTCATCATCTAAGAGATGTTAATGTGCAATTTTAGCAGAAAGATTTACCAACGCCTTTCCACAAAGGATTGCCAAGTTTAACAAGTAAAAATACAGAATGCCTGGTTAAATTTGAATTTCAGATAAACAACAATTGGTTTATATGAGGCAAAGTTACTCTAAAAAAAAAAAAGTATTCACTGTTTATTTGAAATTCAAATTTAACCAGGCATTCTGCGTTTTATCTGGCAATGGTATTTCTGGAAGATATATTTAGTATGCAACAAGCGAGAAAATTTTAACTTAATTGGAAAAGATTATAAAACTATTCCACTATCACCAACAGTACATATCCGGATATGACATTTCCAGAGCTGCTATACAAGTGTGTGGTACAGTTTCTGCTCTTCACTGGTCACTTGGTATGAATCTAGTGATAGGTGATTCATAAGCTTTTAATTTTTTAAATTAAAAAAAATATATATGTACAGGTGTTTTGCTTGTATGTGTGTCTGTGCTACACCTGTGTGTCTGGTTACCCGAGGATGGCCAGAAGAGGGTGCAGGATCCTCTGGGTCGGGAGTTACAGATAACTATGAGCCACCACACGGGTGCTGAAGAATGAATTAGGGTCCCGCAGAAGAGCAGTTGTGTCCATAGCCACTGATCCATCTCTCCAGTTCCTCCTGCTGATTTTCACTACTAAAAAATAATAATAGACGCTCCCATTTGTAGGGTTGGGTAGAGCATTTTTCCTTCATGCATGAAGCTCTAGACTTAACTCCCTTCAAAGAAATGGAGGGAGAGAGAAAAGAAAGAAAATTTCACAGTGAGGGAGGTACAGGACAGAAATGACTGTCTTTCCTTTCTGGGGATAAGAATGTTCTCTCCCTCTCTCTCTCTCTCTCTCTCTCTCTCTCTCTCTCTCTCTCTCTCTCTCTCTCTCTCTCTCTCTCTGTGTGTGTGTGTGTGTGTGCATGTGCATGTGTGTGTGCTGCAATTTGGTGGTTTTCTGTGGTATATTATGGTAGTTTAAATCACCATCTAGTCACTGCTTAATATTTAGAATTCATCAAAAGTCATGTATTATTATTAATAATTATGTAACATTATTACATATTATGTATTACATATTATTTACATAATATTTATGTAACAGTATCAACTGTATTATTGAAAAACTCACAAAGAATTGCATTACACAAGGCACTGGGGTCATTGAGGTGCAGTGGGTACCCGGGGCTGGACGGAGTTGTATGAGGACTTTACCTGTGCAGAAATTTTCGGTGCAGGACACCTGCAGGGTTTGCTTGCTTCACTTGAGACATAACTTTATACTCGTTATTTTAACATATTTTTCCTTTTGGAATGAAATGCCATTTTGTAATGTGAATCACACATGCTTAGTGAAAAGAGCTACAGATGTACCCTAATAAAAAAATTTACTCATACTCTAAAATTCCATCCAAGAGAGAAAGCTACATGTAAAATTGTTTTCATTTGTTTCGTGTTTCTCTCCTTCATACTCTACCTCTCAGTATTGTTTTACTCTGAAATTTAGGCTAGCTTAGATGGCTTCAAATTTACAGTGATTTCTTAGTGATTTTTCTTTCAAGTGCTAGCATTACAAGTGTGCACCACCATGCTAAGACCTTTTTCTAAATTCTTAGCACACACATATAGAAATACACACTCTGATTACATGCTTGGTATATGTATGTTTATAGTGAACACAGACCAAAAGCTTTCTGAATAATTAATATTCACCTGGGAATAATTAATAGCATTGAATTAGAATGCACTTTTACCTGGTCATAATGGATTAAATTCATTTTGACTTTTGAATGTATCCACCAGAGCCACCATGTACAGATAAATGTGGATACTTTCCATAGCAGCTACACAGCAAAGCTATATATTGCAACGATGATGAAAATATTTCTTCATATTGTTTAGTCTTTAGTTTATGCCTCTGAGTATCTTCAGATGCAATACAACTTTATTCTCAAAAAGTAAATTGAAAGTCTGATATTCAGAAAATAATGAGACAAAGTTGGTAGACAATATGAAATACCTGTTTCTGGTTTCAAAGTTATCTGGGATTTGAGGCCAAGTATGTAGAAGGAGATAGTAGATGTCCCATCTATAGGGCCTGGAGAGATGAGGCAGAGGTTAAGAACACTGGTCATACTTGTAGAAGACTCAGGTTAGATTCCCAGCACTCGAATGGTGTCTTACAACTGGCTATGATTCCAGTTCCATAAGATCCAATTCCCTACTTCTGGTCCCTGAGGATACCATGTGAAGTAGACATTCATCCGGGTTCAACTGGGGGTGTTCCATCTACAGCAGCGTGGCTGGAAAACACACATGCACTGTCGCTGGCTGGCCCAGTGGTTCCTGCTGCTCTTTTTTTGCATGGATTTGTGTATACATGTCATTTTGGACTTCTCAACAATCTGTCTGAAGTTTCCTTTGTGGCACTTCTCAGCCTTCACCATACCTGCTCCAGTCACCTCTTAAATACAAAGTGGCTTGGGGACAGAGCTCTAATGTCCTACTTTTCCAACAATCTTCCTGGATGTCAATTTGAGTGTTATGATTTTAGGACTCAGCCCTGGGGGTTTTGTTTGTTTGTTTGTTTGTTTGTTCTGTTTTGCTTTTAAAGAGAAAGAAAATTTTTCTCCCTTCTCTATTTCAGTGGCTCCCAAATGTGTGAACATATTATGGTCTCCCAAAGTAAGGAACATTGTTGGCTGTTTGCCCTCACTGTCATTAAGCACAGAAGATTAAAGCTGTAAATGAGGAAGGCATGGCCCTTTGATTGATGTCTTTGTCTTGAAACTGTCTTATTTTATGAGGAAAGAATTTTT
This sequence comes from Arvicanthis niloticus, assembly GCF_011762505.2. Taxonomy (NCBI): domain Eukaryota; kingdom Metazoa; phylum Chordata; class Mammalia; order Rodentia; family Muridae; genus Arvicanthis; species Arvicanthis niloticus. The sequence goes on along the minus strand of NC_047671.1, from coordinate 54,029,017 downwards.
TTCTTACCACTTCACAACCTCCAACGATAATTAAGAAAATCCTTGAGAAAGAAGTGAACTGAGGCACACATCTTACTCTCTGCTAAATCCAAAAATAAAATCTCTCATGCTAAAGTCATTTGATAATTTTTAAGACAATAATTTTTAATAGTTATAATAAGGAGAATGACATCTTTGAGTGAGTAGTCCTGGGCTACAACTCCTAGTAGCGCACAGCTGTGTAACAAACTTTGAAATATAAAGTGTAGCAGCTAGAAATCACCATGCTACAGGTGTGTTGACACCCTATGGGTGGAGTTCAGAGAATCTCTCTCCATAAGCTTCCAACAGTGGCAGAAAACAAGCCATATTCCAATCCTTTATGGATAAAGGAAGTCTATTTCCATGGGGCTGAGGTGGAGCTGGAGGCCTCGGTTCTTGCTAAAGGAGAAGAGAGTCTTATATACAGAATCAAGCGTCTTATCCATGAAAGATCTAAGGAGCCAAGGAATAATAGGGGCCTTTGGAAAATCCTATAGAAAGCACTAGAGAGGGCCTCTAGGACAGATCCTTTCCAGGAGCTATTAATAGCTCTAAGTTTTCTGTTTGGCGTCCAACTGCCTCCTCTTTTTGCTGAACTTCAATAACCCTCTGTTAAACATGCTGCCTGCTTTAAGCTGGTGCGTGGAGGGTGTATCAATTCCCATAACGGAGAGTCCATTGTCCATACTTGAGGAGGAAAGAGGTTATTAGATACAGAAGATGGAAGTAAAAAATACTTAAAAAGTATCACACCAAAGCAAAAAAATCTGACAGAAGGGCTCAAAGAGGTCAGCCATTTAAAGGGACATAAAAGCATTCCTAAGGAATTCTCAAAACTTTCCTCAGCAGAGAACCCTGGATAGAGAAGAATCTGATAGAACCAGTTCTTCATATAGCACACAGTAAGATTCCAAATTCATTCTCTCTCTCTCTCTCTCTCTCTCTCTCTCTCTCTCTCTCTCTCTCTTCTTTCTCTCTTCCCCTCCCTTCTTCTTTCCTTTCTCCTTCCTTTTTCTGTATCATTGTTATTTGAATCAACAGGAAATGTTTAAAAGGAAACTGGAGGATTTTGTGACATTTGAGTTGAACTAGTTCACTGGGGCTTCTAAAACATCTCGTGATGTGGGCGCTTACACAGTAAACCATGGTTTATTTTCCCACAGTGTGGAGAGCCACATCAGGGTTTCAACAGGAGCTTCCATGGTTTGCAGAGAGCTGCTTTCTCACTGTGTCACCATACAGCTTTTCCCTGGTGTCTTTCCCTCTTCTTATGAAGCCATTCAGGGATTAAAATCATCTCTTAAAGACTACTTCCAAGTGTAGTTACAGTGTGAGGTACTGGAGATCAATCTTCAACACAGACACCAGGACAGTGTTCATTTTAATCTATGCATCAAGGGCAAATACAGATGTCAAAATGCAATGATAAACTTGGCCCTAAAGTCCAGACAATCTTAAGATGAAGCAGGTGACGTGGATGCCAGGATAACAGCTTTGCTGATTCCGATCCTCTTCTAGTCTGTTCTTTGCAAAGCACATCATTGCTTTGAGCTGATCTCCTTTCTAGAAACTCTAAACTGTTTCAATGCCAACCTCCTAGATTTGAAAGGACAGATCTCCATTAGGGGTCAGTGCTGTGGTGTGAAGAAAAGGATTACAGGGATAAAGGTCACAGAGGGAAAGAAGTCTTTGCTCTCTAACTCAGCACTCAAGAGGGTGCCTAAGTAATGACAAGCCCTGCTGCAGGCAAATTTGCTTTCTACACTGACTTCCCTCTACCTCGGGGACGCCCAATACTTCATTCAAATGCACTCAAGGCAAAGCACTCAAACACTCCCTGGGCCTCACTGTGGCAGATTTCCAGTACTTCATTCTTCTTGTTAATGGTGACAAGGAAAATTGCACAAAGCAAACAGGATATTGACATGCTACTTGCTTCATAGTTTACTTCAAAGTCTCCTCAGAGTTCTGTGATCTTACCCTCTGGAACAAAAGAATGGCATAAGCAGCAAGCATCCCAATGAATAGATTCTTTTTCAAAATTATTTTTATTAATTCTTTGAGAATTTCATGTGATGGGTTTTGATCATATTTACTTCTTCCCTCAATGCCTCCCTGGTCCCCACCCAGGTTTGTGCCTTTTGTTTGTTTGTTTGTTTTCCTGATGCATCAAGTTTAATTTGTGATCCCCGTATATCATATATTTGTGGATGAGTGACCACTTTGGAGTATGGCCAACTTACCAGGGGCGACGATTTTTAAAAAGTGATACCCCTTCTCTCAGAAGTTACCATTTGCCAATAGCTCATCAGCTAGGAGTGAGACTTCATGTCTGCCTCCCATTCATCTCCATGCTGAGATCTGGTCTGGCTTGAGGAACTTGTACATATGACTTGTACATACTGTCTCTGTCACCGCGAGTTCATATGTGCAGCTGCCTTCTTGTGTCTGGAGAACATTTTCCCTACATTTATCCATTGCCTCAGGCTTCTACAAGCCTTTCTGCCCCATTGTCTTCAATGGCCTTAGGAGGAGGGGATATGGTTATAGGTGTCCTGTTAAGGGTTGAGCTCTCTGTAGTCTCTTATTCTCTGCACTTGGCCAGTTGTGGATCTCTGTGTCAGTTACTGTTAGTATTCTGTCTAAGCTCCACCTCCACAGTTACCTGGCAACAGCCAGGTATGCTCCTCCCCACAGTTACCTGGCAACAGCCAGGTAGGCCTGGTCCACTATAAAAGGGGCTGCTTGCCCTCTCCTCTCTCTCTTACTCTCTTACTCTCTTACTCTCTTACTCTTAATCTCTTACCCTCTTAATCTCTTACCCTCTTGCCTCTCTGTCCCCTCCCCCCTTCTCTTCCTCTCTCTCCACGTGGTCATGGCCAGCCTCTACTTCTCTTCTTCCTCTCTTCTTCTTCCATCTTCTTCCCCCTACCTTTGCCTTGACTCCTGAATAAACCTCCCCCCCCTTGGAACGGTGTGGTCTGGAATGGTCTGTTCTGAACTGTAGTTGGACGTCTGAAATAACAACTAACACTGGTGCATTGGACTGAAATCAAAAACTTCGGGAACCACTGTGCTACCGGCTGCCGCTGGCTGCTGTAACAGGGCAGGACCGATGCACATGGCCTGCCTGTACCGCCACCACCTCTACGCCATGTGGACTCCATTGCCGATACCTGCTATCACCGACCGTGTAAATTTCCACCGCTGCTACAGACTAACTCTGGCTGCGGCCCACCACGTGGTGTTCCACCGTGTGGGTTAGGCAGCCAGCCAGGCCTACACAGACCTCGAAGTTCCACCTTCCTGATATCAGACTGCATAAGTCTACAAACACGCACGGGCATATTGTTTGGTAAGGAGATTCCAATTGGTGGGAGGGACCCTAGACACCCAGATAAGGCCTGGCCAGCCTTCCCTGGGCTGAGAGGTGTTGGCATTTGACTGCCCCAGTCCATATGACTGACCTCCTAGCTGAACTACTACTTAGAACATTGGCTGCTGGATGACTCCCCCCTCGAAAGCAGTTTACAGTCTCCCCCCAAGCTCTTGCAGCTGCTGGAAATCCTGGTACCAGCTTGAACTGCTTTCTGGAGATCTCCAGGAGTTTGCTAAGGCCCCTAGGTAATCTCGTGATGACCTGATTATCTAGGCTGTTGCCTGATTTATTACCAACTTTTCTATAGGGACGCTGATACGAATACTCGGTAAGCCCCTTCTGTCACTCAATGGGCGCTACATTGTCTTTGGCTGCACCCCCAGACACCCTACTGGGTTGTCTCCTGAAAAACCTCAAATCTCTAAAATTAATGTCTGATTTGAGGCCTTCCAAATTGATACACCTCTGCAATAAGGTCTGGATTCAGTACCCTCTAGATAATGAGTTAAAATGGCCACCTAATTACATACTAGACCCAATCATTTTAAAGTGTCTTCATACATACTGCCAGCAGTCTGGTAAATGGAAAGAGTTTTCTATATCCAAGCATTCATCTACCTTCGCTCTAATCCCTCCAGGTGTTCTGCCTGTTCCCCAGCCCAGGTTTTTTTAGCCACCCGCCACTGGTCAGAGTAACCATCCACATGGTCCTAGGAAAGATTTTTTGAGCTCAGAGTTAACCCTTTCCTTCTCTGGCCCTCGTCCTAAAACTCCTCTTGGGTGAGACTCTTTCCCTCTCCTCTTGAGACAGTTTCTTTCTCACAGATGAGTACCCCAGGCCAGGCCTGGACAGACTGTTCTCTCTCAGGAGCACTGGCTCCAAGCTCTAGTCCCTACATGTCTCCCCCAAGGGTCAGTCTTTCACGTGCCACCTATGTGGCTAACATAGGCCTCTTCCCCTCCTCCTCCGTCATTTGCGGCCAGCTGCGACCATTTAGTTCATCATTTAGTTCATTTAGTTTGCCTGAAAAGCAGCAGGTCCGGGACCCTGCTTGCTCCCTTCCCATTAATGTTCCTTAGCTCTGCTCTGGGTCTACTCCTTACATTCTGCCAGGGACCCTCTCTGAGACTTGTTTCCCCATGTGCACAACCACCCGCACAAAGGGCTTGGCTGCCCAAGCACTCAAGAGAGGCTCTCTCTCTCTTACTCTCTGCCCGGGACCTGTAAAGTGAGTGCTAGTGGTGCCTTCCACCACAAGAACAGCTAACATGAACGTTCCTGTGACACGCTTTTCCTTGCCCACTGCAGACTCTAGCTGCCAGAGGCACTGGGCAGTGACTTCCAGCTGCTAGTAGGAAGTCCCGCCCTGTCGCCACAGTGGACCTGAACTGCAGCACCTATGCCCTCAGCTGCAAGCCCATAGCATGACCCCGGCTCATGACTTGTGGCCCACAGCCCCAACCCGCCAGCCATTTGATCGTATGCCACTGTTGCCAGCTTTCTTATTCTGGTCCTACCCAAATGTTTCCTTGCTAATACTAAAATGTGCTTTTCTCTACCTACAGAACCTGCCAAAGTTACTTAAGACTCTTTCCTATCCTGTCTTAATAGATTTTTACTACTGCTATTAAATTCTATTCAGTTACAATTAATCTTTATGGCTCTCAATCTTGTCAGAAGTCTGCTAATACTATATTTAAGTTTATGGCGGACAGAACTCCCAAAACCTCTAACAGTTGACCCAAGATGGTTTCAGAAGACTTGGACACCTAGAAGATACAGCCTGGATTGTATGCGATGATACGGTCACTAACAAATGCAGTGGATTAAACTGGATGCTCTGAGTCAAATGAGTTGGCTAAACCAAGGTAAGTCATTTCTCATGTCACATATCCATTCCACAAAGAAAAAGCCCTGTGCCTTCTGTGCTTGGAAGCCAAACTGACTTCACCCAAGAGACTATGGAGACCACGGGAACTGTTGGCTAGTGGACTCTGTCATTTTTTAACATAATATATAACTGGTAGATTATTGTTTACCCTTTCAGACTTCTGACTACATTGACAGCTAAGCTTTAATAGATGTAATCTATTGCATTATTACCTAAACTCAGTTGCCATCAATTAAATGCTTCATATTTCTTCTTCTTGCTATGCCACTGTCCTAATATTATCTGAGTTCCTATAAACTTGCCTACCTCTAATAAAACATTCCACTATACGATCCAACAAAGGTTCATCTTAAAGACTGCTTGTGTTATTAACTCATGCTGTTATCTCTTTTGTAAACTTATAAGCTACAGGAAACCCACTCAGATCTACCTCTCATGGACCAAATAGATGCCATCCAGATAAGTATATCTGCCTAAAGTTCCCACTTACCTATTCCAAAGGGTGCGATCCCTCTGGGTTTCAAATGTACATCTTAGAAAATTTTTCTTTCCCCCAAATGTATTTAATCTTATTCCCTACATCTTGTCAAGTCCAGGCACATCCAGAGCAGCTCGAGAAGCAACCCCCAGATGCTCCATCTCTTGTCACATAAACAGCTGCTTCTACTGGACCTGTTCCTTCTGTCTTATCCTCAGATGGGCTCCATAGACCCTGGACAGCAAGAAACAGCCAATTCAGGATCCTAAGATTGGACAAACATCCCTATACCCATCCTTCTAGGTTCCCTCTAGAGACCCGTCGCCCCCAATACCAGCAGGAAGTAGTCAGATATCACAATGACCCTATTCCTGCTTCACAGTCACCTCTTTCTAATTTTTCTTTTTTAATTAAACCAAAATATGTTGGGAACCGCACTAGCCCCACGTTCGGATGCCAAAAAAATGTCGCGGCCTGAGCAAAATGTTGAGGCCCAGGCTGCCCCGCGTTTGGCGGCCACTGTATCCGGGCCCAAGCTGCTGCTCCGGTCCGAGGGTCAGGGTTCAGCAAGAGAGAGAGTGAGGACAGACTCAAAGAATGGAGACCAGACAGAGTGTGATTCAATCCTGTTTATTCTTCAGTCTCTCTTCCTAGTCCAAGTCCCAAGTCTAGCTGTACTCTCTAAAGAGTCTCCCTAAAGAGTATATCTAAAGAGTCTGACTCTCTACCATCTGCCTCTGCCTTTATATGTCTCACTCTAAGCCATGCCTTTTGGTCACACCTTTAATCATGCCCTTAGGTCTTGTCTCTAAATCTGATCTCTACACTTCTAAGTCACACTCTTAAATTACACACCTTTAATCTCACACACCTTTAATCTCACATACTCAAGGTATCTAAACCAAGATTATCAGAGTGTGCTCAGCTGTTGTAGGCTATTGTAATCCAAGTCTCATGTCAGGATATATGGTTCAAGATGGCTGCAAAGCTGATAGCCGCTTTTTGCTAAAAGTCAGCCCCCAACAAAAATGAGGGAATGTTAGTATTCTGTCTAAACTCCACCTCCACAGTTACCTGGCAACAGCCAGGTATGCTCCTCCCCACAGTTACCTGGCAACAGCCAGGTAGGCCTGGTCTACTATAAAAGGGGCTGCTTGCCCCTTCCTCACTCTCTTACTCTCTTAATCTTTCTTACCCTCTTGCTCTCTTGCCTCTCTGCCCCCCCCCCACCTCCACGAGGTAATGGCCGGCCTCTACTCTTCTTCCTCTCTCTTCTTTTATCTTCCTCTCCCCACCTTTGCCCTATCTCCTGAATAAACCTTCCCCCCGACCCTTGGAACTATGTGGTCTGGAGTGGTCTGTTCTGGGCTGCAGTCGGACGTCTAATAACAACTAACAATAACATCTACCAGAACCAAATCTTCTATGGTACGGATTGAGATGTACATTGATCTGTGGGTATGATATTAAGTCCATGTGAGTCATTTTATTCTTTTTCTATTTTCTGATAAGTTTCTATTATTTTTAATTTTTCATGTAATAAATTTTGATTAAATTCTTCTTCCTTCAAGAGCCTCTGCTCTATCCCTATCTACCCAACTTTCTTTCTTTCTTTTAAAACAAAACCAGAGTCAAACAACAGAACCATGTCATGTGGAATGGTTCCCTGACCTGCCCAGGGGTGGTAAGGAAATGAACATACACTCATACATTGAAGCCTGGATCAATTGGGGCTCTCAATGATACTACCACAACCTGAAACCCTCATGTGCTTATTTGGTACAGCACAGGGGGAGGAGTTACCTAGAAAGGAGGTGTCTTTCAACAGCAGTTCCAGGCTGTTAACATCTGGGAGAAGGAAACTGAGTTGCTAATCTTTGTAGACACTGATCAAATGTCCATAAATACTCATACTAGGACTCCCAAGGAAATTTTTGCCTAACCTCTTGATTCTGGACCAAGGAGTAATAGCTTTGCCAATTTCCCAAAGAGTTCTTGACAAGCCATGCACATGTCAAAATACATATTTGCTCAGAAATCCAGTCACCCAGGACTTCATTTACTCCCTACAAAAATCAACCTACAAAAACAAAGCATGGAGTCAACTATTCATGAGAGTGAAGCCTCTCCTAGACTGTGGTGTCATTACTTCAAGCCCTATCAAAGAAGTGTATCCTTGAAGTAGATAGTGATTAATCCACAAACCTACAAGTAGAAAATGTGCAGAAAGTAAGAGACCTTGGAACACTTAGCACTAAATGAGATTTCTTCATTAAACTCCTTTCCTCAAGAATCAGGAAATCTATGCAGAAGAGGCTGAAAGATTTTAAGAGCCAAACATGATGAATGTTTCCAAGGAAACAGTGTTTTCCAGAGACTGATTAACCAGCCTACCTCTATCTTAGGCTTGAAAGCCATCCTCTAGTAAAGTCAAACTAGATCTATTACTGTTGTAATTAAACCTCCATTTCTGGAGGACTGAGATATATCCCACCTGTAAGCTTAACTACAAATTGTTCTGTATGGTCTATTCCAGGAAATGGCAACAATCTCTTTCAAAATTTGTAAACATTATCTCATGTTATACAATGTAAGATAAGATGCAGAGCAAAAATAATAACAGGGACACTGACAACAACAATTGGGATCATTCAGAGATTTGCAAGTTTGACTAAAGTTTTGTTTGTTTGTTTGTTTGTTTGTTGTTTTGTTTTCTGTTTTTTAAACAAAATAGGAGGCTTTCTCTCAACAGCCTCCCTGCACAACCCAGTGCAAGAAACCTACTAGCATCTTTCTAAGTGTTAGGCTTTCACTGCTTCATTATGCTGGGCTTACTTGATTTCTGGCTCAACTCCCAATGAAGCTTGATATCCTGCAGTAGGCCTGTCCAATAGGATAACATTAACATTGTTATTATGACCAACTTGCTATGCTTATGTTCTGTTTTTATAATTCCATTTATTTGTTTGCCACATCTCTCTACTCCTGAACAATAAAAACCTTATCTTATGCATGTCCAATGCTAATCTCTTGAATCCTGCCTTTAAGGAGAGACAGCCTGTATACAAGAGTTTTTAAAAAGCTTGCCTTAATTAATTGCTTACTTTAATTTATTTGATTATAATGGCTTGGCTTGGTGATTCTTCTCCTCAAATCTGTGGGATTAACATTTAGAGGCCCCAGCGAGATCCAGATCCTAACATAAATTTCCAAAGCCAGACCTTTCCCTCCAGCCCTCCAGGACTGAAGAGCTGCTCCCTTGTGGTACATACCTTAGAGACATTCTACGGCTCTGGGGTATGCCTTCAGTTTTAAGGACTGCCTGAGCAAATGACTGCATCAAAAGAAACCAGCAAGCACCCATTTAGAGACCTCTGGTAAGTCATAGATACTTTCTGTGGCACCTGGTTCTGTAAGATCTTGATCTGGTGGCATGAGATAAGTATCTGATGAAATCTAATCTCCCCTCTCTCCCCAAGATAGCAAGTGAGCTATTAAATGACTCATATAGTTACTTAGGAGTTTGGTCAGAGAAACCAGTTCTTTTTCTGACTTACGTTGGGACCTTGTGGATTTCGTGGTAAGATTGGGAACTGAAATAGACAACTGAGAGGCTTGACATCTGAGTGCCCACTGGCAGGATTTCAATGTCCAGGATATACAACAGAGCTGAGGACCCCAAGGATATTTCATGATACTGGAAGTGAAGAGATTGAATAGGCCTACTGTAGGACATCAAGCATTACTGGGAGCTGAGCCAGAAATCAGATAGGCCCAGCCTAACTGAACCAGGGAAAACATGACACTTAGGAAGACTCTGGTAAGTTCCTTGCACCTGGGTTGTGCAGGGAGGCAGTTGAGAAAAAGCTTCCTTATTTTGTTAAAACAAACAAACAAAACTTCTTTAGTCAAACTTGTAAGTCTCTGAATGACTCCTGTTGTTTCACTGTCCCTGTTACTGGTTTTGTTGTGTCTTATCTTATATTTTTGCCTGTATTTGTGTGTTTCAACTCAGGGAGAATGAAGCAGATAACATGGGTAAACATGGGTAACAAGACTAGTAAGCTACAATCCTCTATTCTATGCTCTGTGTATTGGTTTCACTTTAGTGAGCTCTGTCTCTGTTCTGTGTTTCCAGTTATAAGCTAACTTGGAAGCTGGACCAAGCTCTAGCTGACACCACTCCTATGTTGCTGGCCTGGAACAAGGCTTACTCCCCCTACCTCCAGCAAACCACCTCTGGTGGCTTTGTGAATACTTCCATGGCTACTTTAATAGCCAGGGATCAAATTTTCTTTCTGGTCCCTGTATTCAGTTTAATGGGGATTCAGATGACTTTTGGATAAGGATAATGTTGAAATATTGTTTTATGTGCTGGTCTGCACTGAAAAGCTGGCTCTGGAGCTGGAAGGTTTCTGTCCCATGTCAGGTGATTCACCTGATTTGTGTCAGAAAAAAAGAGCAAGGTAGAGTGGATTTTAAAATAAATAAATAAATAAATAAATTATTGGTTTCATCTAGCTGCCTAAAACTTTTGCTAAGATATAAAACTCATCACAAGATTCATACAGCTACTACATAAACTTTCTATACCTTAGGATTTATGTTTATTAAATACAGTTAGAACTGTAAAATCTGTAACAAAAGATGACTTTAAACTTATAACATGGGGTTTAAAATTAGAAATGTATACATAAGTAATCTTACCATTCAGGCTGTAAAACACAGCACATAAAAAGCACCACCACCCAAAAACAAAGACCTAGGCGATCAAAGTTCATAATTTTGAGAAAGTATCTACATATACTAGCCTTGCTTTTTAACCCCTGTAGTCCTGCTTCAGACTAAGTGTTCTTGTTAGTTGAAATAAGTCAATCCAAAACATGCTTTTTATGCATAAAGGCACACCCTAAGAAAGGCTCAAGGATATACCAGAATTCCAAACACCCAATATAAATCACCGGCTGACTAAAGTTAGGGCCAAAATATAAACACCAAATCTCAATACCAGAGTCTGGGATAGTCCCCTTATGATGCAGCATGACCTAAGCAAACCTCTGATAGTATCAACAACTAACTGTAGCTTTGTCAGTTTAGTAGCAACTGCCTGGTCAATGCATTTTATATATAAAAGCCAAGTCTTACTTTTCTAGAGCTATTAAATCTCCTGCTGAAAAAAGCAAACTTATAGACAGGCTTGCCTTGCTAAAAGGCCTCATATTAAAGGATAAACAGGTTTCAGATGTAATTTTTACTAACTACACAAATTTGGTTTGGAATGATTGTTCTCAATAACCAACAACTTATATTTTCTGAAGATAAAGACTTGGAAAAAAAGTTTAAAGTTTAAATAAATTATAAACTATAAAAGTAATTTAAAATATCAATATCTGGAGATATAAAAGTCTAAATTAATTATGATGATCTAAAAATTATTTAAGGTATATAAATACAAATTATACTATTGTTATATTAAGATTTCAAGAATTTAAAGTTTTAACATTAATCAATGAAGTTCTGATAAGCTAGTAAACCACTGGTTACTATTATTAGTTACAAACTCAAGATTTTAAGTTTCTTCTGGTTGTCTTCTAAATATAGACTTAAGGATACTTATCACCATCCTAAAACCATTTAAAACTCTTTCCTAAAACTCTTTCCAGTCTATATATTTAACTCTCTGGACATGAAAAAAAATGTTTATGCGTTTGACCCAAAACTTTAGCTATATATAACTCAAAGGCATGGTTCTAGTCCACCTGTTTTAGAGATACCTGTTTAGTTGTTTTTATACAATGTAGATTTCAACACAAATTAGAAATAACCGCAATATAAGTTTAAGAGTGTTGAGAAAGTCCTAAGACTTGGATTTATCTCTGACGGGTCAAACGGACTCCAGATAAGTACTCCTGTCAATCAACAGCCTAAACTTCCCTACCCATTGTCTATTCCTGAGCTGAAAGCTCCAAATAAAGAGGTTTCAACTCTTTAAGTTTTTCAACTTCTGTCCCTGTTCTCTAACTGTTTTGGCAGAGTTCCACTCAAGCTGGTAGACACCATCTAGAAATCAGGTGCAGACTTCAAACTGCTCTGAAAGTGATCTACAACACTTCAGCCCAAGTAGTTCTGAACTTACTGTAAACTGATGTAAACCAGTCCAGTCAATGTGACTGTTCCTTGTCCCTTCACCTGGGTCAGCAAACCAGATGGTACTGATGGGTACTTCATTGCCTAAATCTTCTCCTTTGACTAACATCCCAGCCTTTCTGGGTCCTGACAACAGCCTCTGAATTGCACCAGGAAGTAGTTACAGAAGAAAATACGTAATCCCTTATCCTCAACAAAAATCTAAAATATTAGATCAAAAGGAAACTCCCTGGCAAAAAGGACAAAATGGCTACTTATAGTACCTGTTGGCACTATATGACCTTAAAAATTTTTGTTCTTTTTGTGCTAACCAAACAGATATATGATTGGGCCATGCATTTTTAGATGCATTACAAGTTTTGTTTTCCCCCCACATAAAAAATACTAAGACACTATCAAGTGTTTGAAAGGGACACATTGGACACTGGGGCAATGATAAACTGACCAAGCCAGCTAAGTCAGTCAACAGATTCTTCAGCACAGGAGTGAAGATTAAAAGAAAAAGACGATTAGACAATATTGCAGCATGACCCCAGCCAATTCTGAGGCTGAGGCGGGTTTATTTTTCCCAATTTGCTTTTATATCATTTTAATTACATGCAAGTATTTAGGTCTGTTCTAGATTGAGGAAATAGCAATACAATAAATGCAAATAGTCAAGGAACAAGCAAGGTAATGAACAAAGTTCCATGATAACTTCTGTGATTGCTGTTTCTAAAGGCTTGTCGGGATGACCAAAATATCTGAGCCTGCTTCCCTGTCCTAGCCCATAGTCATATTTATGCCTGAAGCCTACTTCTTTGTTCTGGCCTAAGATTTAGATTCCTGACTAAAATTACTTCCCTGTTTTAGCCTAAAATTAGATTCCTGCCTGAATTTACTTCCTTGTTACGGCCCAATGTCAGATTTCTGCCTGAAGCCATTTTCTTGTCTTTGGCCAATGTCAGATTCCTGCCAAACAGCTCCAAAAGCTCTCCACAATAAACCATCCTGCTTCCATCTTAGGCTTGAAAGCAATCTTATAGTAAAGTCAAACTAGATCCATTTCTGTTTCTGATTAAATCTCTATTTCTCAATGATTGGGCTATGCCCCACTGTAACCTTAACTACAAAGGGTTCTGTGTTGCTTGATGGCAACAATCTCTTTGTTTTAAAGGTTATTATGACCACCTTGTTATTACCATGTTGTTATGACTACCTTGTTATGCTTATGTTCTGCTTATTTAACCCTGCCTATGTGCTTGCCAAATCTCCCTATTGGAACCCCTTACTCCTGACCTATAAAAACCTTTATCTTACCCATGTCCAATGCTGCTATCTTGAACCCCATCTTTTAGGAGAGACAGCCTATGTATATGAATTAATAAAATGCTTGCTTTAATTATATGCTTTCCTTGATTAATTTGTCCATAATGATGATTTTGGTCAAATGGTAACTCTCCCTTCATCTTTGGGGTTAACAAAAAATAGAAATGGTGCTCTTATGAACTCATAGAGACTATAACACAATGCACTATATCTGTGCAGATTCAAATTAGACAAAATCCCAGTATATGAAAAGGGACATAGGCAAGAAGTCCCACTCATAATCAAAAAGAATTGCTATTTACAGTTAATACCTGCTAGAAGAGGGATAATCAGTTTTCACTTGGCAGAATCATAGTAGCAGGTTCAAGTTTTACTACAGAGCTATAGTAGTAAAAGCAGGATGATTCTGGTATAAAAATACCTTTTGATCAATGAATTAGAATTGAAGACCCACAGAAAAGCCTATACTATAGCCACTGACTTCACAGTGAAGTGATTCCCAACATTAGTGCTAAGTGAGTTCTGGACTTTTAGGTCAGAAACACTGTCTATTTAGCAAGTAAAATGCAGTAACCATATATTGAAAATTTTACTTGACATAGATCTCTTCATTTTAATGTGCTAATTTTCCAATATTAAGCACTAAGGTTGATAATGAACATATTTCTTTTGAGTTCATACTCTTATATAGCAACATTTCTCTTCCTTACCTGGGTGCTTTATGGCTTCGTTCACTGAAGATGACTCCTGGGGAGTTTGATTCAGCAATAGGCAGGATCACAAGACTTTGGCTAAGAGACTGGGGAGATGACTCATTCAGTAAAGTGCTTACCACATAAGCACATGAACCTGAGTTTGATTCCCTAGCATTCAGGTTGAGACCAGGTAAAGCAGTTCATGTTTGAAATGCTATTACTACTCAGGATGCAGAGGAGACAAGAGAATTCCTGCAGCTTGCTAGAGAGTCGGCCCAGCTTACTCTGAGAGATCCATGTTCGTGGAGAGACCCTGTCTCAAAAAAGAGAAAGATACTGATTGAAAAGACACAACATTAACTTCTAGCTCTGTTTTCCACAGCCAGGCACACAAAAGTGAGCATGTGCACATGTGTCTGTGTACACACAGACACACACACACACACACACACACACAAGAGGGCAAGAGAACCACAGGGAGATAAAGGATAATTTCATTACATCTAGGAAGGTTCAAAGCAACACTGTTGTGTGAAAGATTTGTTAGGAAGAAAAGGAAGGTTTTTATTCTTGTTATGCATCTGAAGAAAGCTTTTCCTGTGCCAAAGTCCATCTCCCACCAGAGGTTCAACTTGATTTAACTCTAAATCTTACCCAATTCCCTGTCTCATCCCCTGTGTGTCAACATTTTCTAAGAAAATACACAAACCAAACTCTCAGCAATGACCTTGAGTCACCCTTGAAATATTTATATCCAGAATTAGTCATGGCCACATTTGAAGAGCACTTACCCTATGGTTAGTACAAAAATTTCTACTTGACAATTATTAGTGTTGTTCATAAATGGAAATGACTAGGGAGATTCCTCTGCAGGATTGTTACTGTCATTGCCTTCTTGTTTTGAGGCCCAATTATCTTCCTATTAACGTGCGAGAAACTTAAGTGACTGTTAAATTTCTTTATTGTGTTATTATTTATCATTTTACTATGTTTCTGCATGAGTGGCCTGACAGACTTTGCTGTACGCCTCTCTTTCTGTGATCTCAGCTTCTTTTTTCTTTCAGTTTCTAAGTCTTCAGCAAAACCCACATCCTAAAACACCCTCTGCACAACAGTGTCCCCTCTCCCTTGTGACTACCTAGCCCTGGCAACAATTAATGCTGGCTCTGAACTCTCAGCTGGCCTTTTCTGCCTAATGATTATGAATATCTGCTTAGTTATCTGCTATTTGCCAAGAAACTAAAACCTGTGGTCACAGAAGGATGAGTGACTGGGGAAAGAATTGGGCCTGTAAAACCCAGTCAGTGTGAAAATGTTTCCAGACTGCCACCGAACTATATTCCCATCATGTAAAAAAAAAAAAAAAAAAAAAAAAAAAGTCTTATCTCAGTAAGGGATGAGTCTGAGAAACATAGATGACTTTACTCAAGTTCGTGTTGCTCATTTCAGAAACGTGTATAACTCGGGTCCCTGGTTTCCAGGCAGCCTCGTGTTATGTTATACTTTGTTGATCTCAAGTGCTGCTGGTGTTCCACATATCCCACAGTGCCACCCCACTTCAAAACCCTACAAGTGAGCTCATGCATGCCAATAAAAATTATAGGTTCATGTAACCTATACACCCATCAGCGGTAATCTGTCTTCTCTATGTCAAAAATTGACCATTTTACTCCTCTGCCAGCCCCTGAAGCAGGTAAACAGACCTCTACAGAGAGCAGGGAGACACACTGAATCGTCTTACTGGTTTCCTCGAATTCCTCCGGTGTACTCTGGAAGTTCAGCACTGCTCCTTAACGCCCACTAATTCCCCTTGCTTTCATTACTGCCTCCATATTCTTGCCCCGTTGTGCAGTGCATTGCTCTCAGAGAGCATACCCTCCCCTCGCTGCTTCACATTTAGAGCAAAGCCTTTTCCCTGCCTTTGCTGGTCAGCAATCTCCTTGGCTTTCACTCTGAAGCTATCTTTAGTCAGTGTGTGGTTAAAGTCAGGTTCTGGATTTTATGCCTCTGCTTTCGGGGATTCTCCTTTTCTAAGGCTGTGGTACCTTGTCCCTTCTCACACCTCTGCCTTTGTTCTCGCTTTGCTGTTACCTGTAAGCCCACTGTGCGTGTCTACCTACAGAATCTTGCAAATATATCAAGCAAAGCCCCTCTGAAATCCTTTCCATAAAGTGTTCCTACTACTTTTACTTCAGTTGCTGTTATAAGAAATCGTTACTGTAATGGTTTAAAAAGCTATTTCTTAGCCTATAATTATGGAAGAAAACTCTCAAAAAATCATTGCCAGTCATACATATGATAGAGGAGTCATATCTAAGAAACACAAAGAACTCAAAAACTATTAACAAGGACTCAAACACCCAGTAAACAAATATACTAATAAAATGAGCACATAGTTCTCAAAAAGTATAGTAAAAATATGGTTTTTTTAGAAAAATCATAGACATTCTTAGCAATCACAGAAAAGCGGAATTAAAACTATATTGATCCAGGCATGGTAGTAAATGTCTTTAATCTCAATACTCAGGAAGCAGAGACCTGCAGATTTATTGAGTTTACAGATAATTTGTTACACAGAACGAGTTCCAGGACAGCCAGGGCTACACAGAGAAACCCTGCCTTGAGAAACCATAACAAAAAAGCAAATAACAACAACAACAACAAAAAAACTACAGCAAGATTCCATGAGATTCATATCAGAACAGCAATAAGGAAAATAGATGTAACTGTAGATGATGAAACAAAGCAAATTAAGTCCATCCCAGGAAGGCAACTATCGCATGTTTCCTTCACTACAGGTTCTAGACATTATAGATACATATCAGTAGATGTGCTCTGATGATGTGAAAGTGGAAATGAAGCTGTAGGGAACAAGGGGGTGAAGGGGAAGAGCGGCAAAGAACTGGGGAGAATGTGCTCCAGGTTCACGAGATTACGTAACCCTGTGTAACAGAAATAAAACTCCAAAATAGCCCTTAGTAGTCTAACACAAAAGTACCAGCACATCTGTGTTTCTTCCAAATGTTTTCCTGTCTCTATTCTTTGCCTGATGTCACCCTTCCCAACTTCAAACTTTGCAGGTTAGTGTCTTTAAATATGATTTTTTTCCATGCTTTATGCTTCTCCATTCTTTCTATTTCCCTATTTCAAGGACCATTGTAATTACACTGGACCTAATCAGATGGCCCAAGAACTCTGCCTCTTTAAAAATTTTTAATGACACCTAAAAGTCCGTCCCTTTTACATTTAAAATAACATATTCACAGACTCCAGGGGTTAGACCATAGATCATGATTCTATCACATCACATAATAAGGAATTCATCTTGTTTTTCAGCTTTCTTTCCTCATGGTATCTTTCCCAGAGCTATAGTTCAGGGGTCACCAGGGAATGCCTTGGGCCTGTCTGCTTCCCCACAGCAGGACAAGCTCTGTGGGGGCAGAAACTGGCCCTCTTTCTGTTCATTCATCAGCAGTCCAGACGGTTCAGACATGGCAGGTTTCTTATGTTGAACAACTAACAGTAGTTTTCTCTGTTTTTTTTTTTTGTGTGTGTGTCTTCAGAGATGACCACCAGAAATAAAACATTCATACTGTCTATGGAAAGGCAGCATAGGGAGAAAAGAATGATATTGCACAATTAACATGATTGGCTGCCATTCAAAATGAGCTTTAAAAGTCAGTTTGATACACTGGTTCTCTCTCTCACTTTATTACCACAATGTCTGACACATATCAGTCTAGTGAGTATTGGATGAGAGTGAATAAGTGAAGGAGGCCATTTATGTGTGTGCCTCAGAGAATTTGGAATGTGGGCTAAGATAACTAAGCTACACAGCCCAGTGAGGCTCAGTAATGAACTAAACAACTCATAGAAGTTTAGTTTCCGGTTTGCTAATGTAGATCACACCATACTCCACTGTGCCCTCTTCCATCTTAGAAACATCATCCTCCTGAGATGCCAAGTTTGGTAACTCACCACTAACTTGAAATAGGTCCAAAGACTCTGAGCCAAAGCCCAGAATTAGCCAGTGAAGTGCCATGGCTGAAAAGTACCCTTTCCCGTTATATTGCTTATTACTGTGATAGGATAATGGCAGAAAACATTTAAGAGAGGAAAGAAAATTTGGTTCAGTCTGAGAGGATATACAGTCCACAGTGATGGCAAATGTTGGACCCCATTTTGGCCCTGTTTTGGGCCTTGTGGACAAACCTGAGCTTAGCTCAAGTTTTGAGACTTATGTCAGTCACTTCTCTATTGGGGTGACTCAACAGGACCTCTTTGGCCCTGCCTCTGCTCCACCATTGCTAATGTAGAGCTCTGCCATTGGCCCTGTCAATCACCCCATACCCTCCGTCACCCTTCTTCGCCTCCTACATCATCTCATCCCACCAAAAAATCCCCCTCCCTATGTTCCGAGTTTCTATAAGTGAGAGGCTGAAACAATAAAGTTGAGTTCTTGCATTGACAAGACTCCCAGCCTGGTGTGTTTCTTTTAGGCCATCGACACTAGCCATCCCGCTCAGCCCTGGAGAGAGACCTGGTGGGACTAGGACAGCTCTCCTCTCACCTGGACCTGCTGGCAAGGAGCCGACAGGCAAAGGCATAGTAGCAGTAATGTATTATAAGACTACTTGCTCCCATCTGCTTAGATTAAGAAGCAGAGAGCTGAATGGCGTTATCCAAATGTCTCCTGACCCCATTTTATGTTGTCTAGAACACTCAGATTCCATGGTGGGTCTGCTGGAAATGCTCTTGAAGACACACCCAGGTCTATGTCTCCCGGGTGATCCCGAATCCAGTCCATTTAGCAATGAAGATTAACCGTCACAATATCACAAGCCTCTGTTGACTTGAAAGAGAACTATGTCTCTCCTGCCCCCCTTGTGCCCCTTTCAGCTGACTGCCCTGTGTTCAGCTGGTATGCAAATGGGGCCCTAGCAACCCTGTGGGCAAAGGCCTAACTTCAAATGTCACACTGTACAGATACTATACCATCAGAGCTGCAACAGCCCATCTTAGCTACACATGAGATGCACAAGAAAGTGCATCCAAGCTCCGTGCTTGCCAGTGCTGAGGATATATACTTCTTAGTCTATCTGGGAGACAGTTTGATGAGAGGCTTGAAAACTTTGACTTTGTCTGTCCTTTTCTAAACCATTTCATTCTTAGAAACAGCCTAACCTTCCTCCCATCGCACCACAAAGAACATTTACACAAGTATGTTTATTACAAAATTATTCATAATAATTAGTAATTAGAAATAATTTAAAGGTCTATCAATGAGATACTAAAAGTCAAACTGTGGCATACTAAAAAAATCAGAATACTGAGCATGTATTCTGCACAAGAAAGGGATTTATAACCTAGCAGGAAGAAATGCTCTCAGTAGATTGCAAACTCAAAAACAACAATGAAAAGCAAGCTGCATTTCAGACATCTGAAAAGAGCTGATTTTTGAAAATAAAGCCCATGAGATAATACATGCCATCAAGGAGACTTGCAAGCTAAAGAGATCATCCCTTGCCTATGTGATTTGGAGGACATTTTCTTCTTCTTTGAACATTTGAATTTGTTTGGGTTTTTTTTCCAGTTGCATCTTATTTTTCTAGCTGGAAAAAGAAAAAGGAAAATCCTACTTTTGAAAATTATAGCAACAGTTGCTACGTGGATTCTGGAAACAAGGGAGGTCGGTGTGAGCATCTGCCAGGAGACCAGAAAGCAAAGCATTTTTCTTTTAGAGAAACTTGCAAGCTAAGAAGCTGGTAGCTACCTTTGATGACTTTATTGAATTTAACTCCTTCATCGTACATGTGAACAAAGTAACGGCAGTCACATAAAAATCCATGACAGCGACATGCTCAGTACCAAGATTCTTCTGATGCTTGCATTTGACTGCTCTTGGCTGCATCTCCAGCCTTTCTATTGTAGAAATGAAGACAGGCACATGCGTATTGAACACAAAGGACAGTTTAAAACTGAATTTAACTAGTCTGCTTAGAATGAACATTTCTTCTTAAAGGGTCCCCTTCATGAATGCTGCAAGGTTTGATAAAGGCTTCTCCCTTTTCCTTAAGTCCTTACACTGCAATGTGTTTTCCTTCGAATCAACTGAGAATTCTTTATGCACACCAACTCTTTAAATTGAATTTGGCCTGCAAATAGTAGGATGCAATCAATTTTTTTTGTATGAATGATTCCATATGTTTAAAAGTCAACATGCAAATATGTGTAAAAATTTTTAGACTTTTTTCGTTCAAATGATTAAAATTATCTCCCTGAACTTAAAACCGTTGGTGATTCCAGGTGTTATGAAGTGAGGGAGCTCATGTGCCTGCCTGGGTGACATATGGCAGACACAAACCTCATTCTTTCTTGGGCTGCTAAAAACCAAGTGCTCCAGGAGACCAGCAAAGTACAGCGAGGGTGCATTCAGCAGTGAGATTCATGTTGATATTGAGTTCTGTAGACTGTCATTCAGTCTACATTGGCCAAGGACACTCCCACTGCTACCATTACCATGGCAACCACAAAAATGACAGCTTGAGAGGTTATCCAGCAACATGATGTCTGCACTGCCCAATAGTGAAGCTTGACTATTTGTTTAGTCAGAAATTTAACATTCAGAAGTAGTGCTGAGTTTTGTCCCAAGTCTCATTTCATCATGGCAGTCATCTCTGCATAGGACATCTTCAGCTATGGTAAAATTAGGACTTTAAAACCTGGAAACTTTTGTTCTAGAATAAAAATGTACAAACATCCTGGTGTCACCATAGAACTCTTACAGGGCACTAAGCAAATTCTCCAAGTCGGAGAGAGAAAGAAGGATTTGTGTGGTTGGATAGCCAGAGAGTTTTTATGGGAGATGGACCCAGCTTCTCAGCATACCTAACCTCTCTCCTCATGGTCTTCCCTCATACCCATTCATCACCTCCCCGTGATGCACCCTTTAACTGTCTATGCATCTGTGTGTAATGTAAGCTGATTATGTATGAGTTAGGGTAAGAGTTAACTGTCTAGGCAACAAAGTGTTAATTCATTCTTCATTTATTGACACATTCTAAAATCGAAAGCAAACACTTCCAGGAGGAATGTAATTATCCCTTGTTCATCTTGGGCAGTGAATGGAATGCTTGTTTTTTTCTTTTTCTTTCTGTCTTTCTCTTTTTCCCCCCAGACAAGGTTTCTCTGTGTAGCCCTGGCTGTCCTGGAACTCACTCTGTAGACCAGGCTGGCCTCGAACTCAGAAATCCGCCTGCCTCTGCCTCCTGAGTGCTGGGATTAAGGGCATGTGCCACCACTGCCCGGCTCAGAATGCTTGTTTTAATAAGGACTAAGAACTCACGTTAGGGAAGCAGAGCCAGGATTTCTGAAGTTGAGTATTTGGAACCATGTTTACAGTCTAGCCACGTCTCTTACTGGTTGGTCTTTTAAGTCTATTCTGAAGGAAATTTAAAGAACAAAACCCTGAGCTTCTGAATGCATCATCAGTTGGAGAGGCATAAGAATGCTGGGAAGACAAGGATGGAGTGGGGTGGGGATGACAAGAGACCAGTAGGGAGAGGACAAGAATGATCTACCAGGAGTTACAGCCATCAAAGGGACACCAACTGAGGCACTGGGGAAAGTGCTACTGTATGGAAATTTTAATTTTGCCTTCTATAGTTGTCTGTCTTTGCAGTATGTGTGTGTCTGTGTGTGTCTCTCTGTGTGTGTGCATGCACAAATGAACTTTTAATATATACTATTGAGGTGTTAGTTAACACACGTAATAACCTAATTAAAAATTGATATGACCGGTAGTTTCTAATATCCTTATCTAAACATTCACCGAAGTTTTTAAATAGTGTAAGGAATATTCATGTTTTCTCTCCTGCTGGAATTGGAGGTTTGCCAGCTAAGCAGCTGACCAGGGTGATTTAGACAGATATCCTTGCCCTGCATGCTTTAGGTAAGATGAGTCTGGTAGCACAGCCTGCTTGAAGAGGGAACCTTTGATGGAGAATGCTACCTGACCCCGTGTGCTTGGACACTTAAATGAATGCACCGCCATGGCTCTATCTGGATGCTGATTGCTAGGACTGTGTGATGCTCTTGCTTCAGCACAACCCAATCCTGTAAAGTATGTGTTAAATGGCTGAAAAAAAAATTGTCTCTTGGCAAGTTTACAGA
Organism: Arvicanthis niloticus; assembly: GCF_011762505.2. Lineage (NCBI taxonomy): Eukaryota > Metazoa > Chordata > Mammalia > Rodentia > Muridae > Arvicanthis > Arvicanthis niloticus. Next base: position 54,006,925 of record NC_047671.1, on the reverse strand, counting down.
ATAACTTTTCTCACTATTTTTGGTGGTTCTTTGCTTTTCACAGTTTATAAGTTTGATAATACTGAGTCTGAGACTACAGTTTACATAATACATGCATATGCTTTTATTTATTATGAATTACTAATAAACTGAGAGGGCTTTCAGATAAAGGCATTTGATAATCAATAGCCAGTGGAAAGCATTGAACACCAGGAAATGCCAGATTGGCTCATGTGAGGTCTCAAGGTGGGGCAGTAGCTAAAGCGTACAGAAGCAACATTAAAGCACAACCCTTGTTTGCCCACTACAAAGCTAATGTTAATGGAACCCCTTTTTAAGAATGTATTTTTAATTAGTTTAGAATTATGTAACTTTCCCACCTTTCCCCCTCCCTCCCTCTCTTCATCCCTCCTAGCTATTCCCTCCAACCTCTCCCATATCCCCAGCTCAAGCCTCTTTCTTTGAGTATTATTGTTACACACACACTATATTATTGCACACACACACACATATATTTACACACAGTGTGTATAAACAAATACACAAATAAAACCTGCTGAGTCCATTTGGTTGGTAGTGTGTATATGGTTTCAGGGATGACCAGTCTCTATTGGACAACCAAAAAAGAGGCTAACCCCAGGGAGAGGTTAATTCTCCTTTCCCAGTAGTCAGTAGTTGTCTTTAGTTCTTTGTCTAGGGGAAGATCCTGTGATAAGTTCCTCCTACAACATCAGTGTGTCCATTGATACTGTCACTGCTTCAATCTTATTTATGCAGCTATTTCGAGGAGATACTATGTCTAACCAAATTGCTGGTTTCCTGGCTCTTACATTCTTTATACTCCCTCTTTCACAATGTTCCCCGAGCTGTAGATGCAGGAGCTGGCTTCAGCAACAGGGGCTTACCTCCAAGGCCCAAGGCTAAATTAATAGTCTATATTGTCTTGGGAGTGACTTGAACTATCCTGAGTAACCATTTGAAAGGAGGCTTCTTGTTCCTGGAACTGGGTTTTTGTTAGTCTATGATTTTTATGGGGAGTATTACCAGACCAAGCAGCATAACCTATCCTTTGTATATCTATATTATGTGTGTATACATATACTTATATATACTATGTGAATTTTAGGAACATACAAAATAACATAATCTTCAAAGCTTTATCAAACACCCTTGGCATTACTTGTCCCTCCTTACATTGCCAGCAGGCACTGAATAAACATAGGCCAAGGCACATGGTCGTCCCAGACTGAGTCTGGGGAAAACTATAGGAATTCTTTCTATTCCTCTCTACTGGCCCTGAATGACCATACTGAAAAGGCCTGGAATATTCTCGGTCTCTTCCCTACTGTGTTCTTGCTGCTATAACAAAGTGCCCAAGCTTAGGAGCCTGAAAACTGTAGACCGTGTTTCTTACAGATCTAAAGGTAGGGAAATCGAGATCAAGGTTGTGTAGATTCTGTATCTGGTTCCTCATGGACGGACAGCATCCTGCTTCTCTTTCAAATAATGGGAGGGCAGAAGCAATGACTACTGTGTCTTCACATGGGGGAATAGGCAAAGCAGCTCCCTGAGAGCTCCTTTACAATGGTAGTGCTTCCCACTGAGTGGGCTGGAACTGCCTGGAAGGCCCCATTTTAAAGGCCTCAGTTTGAACATAGAATTTGGGGCATAGCAGCAGACCTAGCCGTGCCCATCCGATTTGCGTTAAACACTTCCAGCTTCTGGGCTCTAAGTGGGCCTCCAGAAGGAAGTCCTCTCTCTCCTCCAGGTCCAAGTCCAAGAAGTGGCCATTGAGCCAAGCATCTGAGAGTGGTCAGTTACGGATGACTGCTCAGTTAAGTGGGGATTTAGAAAAAGTATTCACATGAGAGGTAAAGTCCCAGTGCCAATATTTTCCCAGAGGTAAAGTGCATTCTTGCAATAGATTAGAGCAGTCAGAAGAGAAGGGGAGCGAGTCGGCGGTGTGGAAGGAAAAGCCGGGGTGAGCCAGAGTTGCAGGAACACTGAACAGTTAGCTACAGGAAACACAGCAGAAGCTGTGTGCTCAGTAGTCACACGTGAGAAATGGTCTCATCAAACGCTGTTCAGATGAAGACAGATGAAGACGGGGTGCTCCACAAGTACCCAAGACAAAAAGGGCAATTAAGAAACTGTTTGTATATTTTTACACACATTCTCTTTTGTCTGGTTTTTTTTTGTCTGTTTGTTTTGGGTTTGGGGAGTTTTGTTTGTTTTACAAGAAATTTTTCTATTTCTTCAGGCAGGAGAAACATACATTCTTCTCGGCAATCTCCGGGGAGTTCTCTGAGCTCATGAGAAGACAGGAGATGATCTTTCAGCCTCCATCTGCTTTACAAGGAGAAATCTCGCCTTTGAGGCAGGATACAGTGTACAGAGGCCCAGACAGAGCCTAAAGACTTAGTTAATTAGGACCTTGTAAGACACTTGACATTCTAGCTCTGTCCTTCCATATGAGACAAAAATAGAAGCAGCTGTTGTAGAAGCCACTTTCCAGTGGAGGAGCCTCTGTGGCCCAGGGATCCCGTGGTTGAGCCCGAGGCTCTACTGTAAAGTGCAGAGTTCAAACCCTGGAAAGTGCTCCAAATGAGCCCACCCCAAGCTGATGTACATACTAGAGAGAAACTGTTGAGAGACTTCCTAGAATGCTTTGTAGGGTCCTATTCCAGTCAAGCCTTCCTTCAGTACCTCGGATAAGGAGAGGGCTATCAGCTATCACTGGACACCGAGGGGGCAGAAGAGAATAAAGTTAACACTCAAATGGTTTGATAACAAGTCTAACCAAAGAAGGATCAGACTAGGTTTAAACACGTGCATCCATGCATGCACATGCTTGAGCACATACACACACACACATACAGAGAGAGAGAGAGAGAGAGAGAGAGAGAGAGAGAGAGAGAGAGAGAGATTCATGAAGGAACGTGAGCTCAGGGGTGAGTGAGCTTATGAGGAGCAGATGAGACGAGCAATTAACAGCAACTTTTGAGAATGAAAGAAATGTCTAAAGAATCTTTTCATATAAGAAAGCAATCTTTGTGTGAAATAAAACCTCACAGCACTTTGCCCAGAAAGTAGATGGGCCTGCAGAAGGTGTAAATTCCTTTGGCTGCATCCTAAAACCACTGGTGGTTGTCACAGAGGGTAGAGCCTGTCCACAGACACTGACACCTCTGTGTTCCCCTGAAGAGGAAGCTGATGCCCTCCCTCTCCCTTCTGAACTGACCTGTCACTTGGTTAACTACTCTCCTTTCTGCAAACATCTCCAGGCCATTCCTGTTAACTGTCCTGAGTAAGTATGTCCGACATCCTCCCTCCCTCTCTCCTTCCCTCTCTTTCTTCTTCCTTTCCTTTCTTCTTTTATTTATTTCTTTTAGTGGATAATGGTAGAAAGTAGCTAGTAGTAGGTTAGAGAGACCGTTTCTCTCCTTCCCTACAAAGTCCCTACTGAGTTATAACGAAATCAGCTCTCTAAATTCTGCCAGATGTCGATTAAGATTAAGCAAATATAATCTCTAGCTTCCTACCAGATGTTTTCAAAGCAATTTCTGTTAATAAGCAGACCCAGAAACAGGTTATATACTCTGAACCCCAGTTCTGTATCTTATAATGTGAAATGACCCTGCTTTCAAGAAGACGTCTCCAGTAGCAGGTGTGACGGTATTTTAGTGGAAGAAATCTACAACTCTTACGGAACAGCTTGCTTCCATAGCTAATAGAATTCTCAAAAGGACAGCAGCTTAGACTTGCAAGGTAGTTTAGCAGAATCTGCCAAATTCAAATTGCAAAAGAAAATTGAAAGAAAAAGTAAAAGCGGGAGAAAGGATTGAGAGGCTTGAGCTGAGGACTGGCTTGGAAAAGTTGTTACAGGATCCCTTTGGCCTTTCACTCCTTTGCCTGAAGGTCAGGATAATCAAAACTACCTATCGAGAAGGATACAGTCAGAATGAAAATAAAGTAAATGATGGGATGTGTTCAGTGCCCCAGAGCAAAGCACATTTGGCACAGCCTTTGCTGTTTGTGGTTCTCTAGTGATGAGAATCAGGACTAGGAAGGAAGGTGTGTTCAAAGAACTCCTCCGAGGTCCTAGGAACATTCCTGGGAGATGGGAAATGAGAAGCCAAGGATCTCCCTACAACATGCGGGTTCTGGGATGCTGGCCCATTTTCCTTCCTTCTGTTACATTTGATTGTGATTATCAAATTTCCATCCACAGGAGAGTCTGCAGCTTCATCAGTTTATAGGTTGAATTCATCTGACAAAAATCCCTTGCTCTTTAGCTGGGATTTTATCCCAAAGACTACTCTGAAGCTCACCTGTGTCTCCCTTTCTGCCAGCAGCGGTGAGCGGCTTTGGGTTTTCCTTTACCAGGGGGAAATGTCTAGCTATTTACCAGTGTGTAAACTCACAGTCCAGCCGCATGTAGCTTTTAATGTATTTAAGTGTATTTCATGTAGAGGGAAGGTCTCCAGTGAAGCAGCGTGTTTGCATCTGGACTTAAGCCATTCCTAAGTGCCCTGTTCAGCTTTTCACCATTTGTCCCTTTGTGCCCCCTGAGTCCTGCACAGTCTTTTCACATTTCCCTCTTTCTAGCTTAGTTTCTTCTACCAGGAAGGCCACGTCCTGCTCAGTCCTTAAAGTGTCCTTGCTATAATACTGCCGTCCTTAGACATCATCTCCTGAGGTCCTCACAGAGCCAAATCCTGTCTGAACCATGCCTCCAACTCACCTTACTGCTCTACTCATCCAAAAAAAAAAAAAAATGTCTTTTTATGTTTCCCCTATGCCTGACTCTGTTAGTTCTACTGTAACATTTAATAAACTACTATCAAGTTTAACCAGTTCACATCTCCCATGCCTTTTGGTCACACATCAAGAGCCAGAAGAATCCCTCTGATCTTGATAGATGAGCAGAACATCCAATGATGTGAATGATTTTTTTTTTGGCGGGGGAGGGGGGTTAGAGACAGAGTTTCTCTGTATAGCCCTGGCTGTCCTGGAACTCACTCTGAAGACCAGGCTAGCCTCGAACTCAGAAATTCACCTGCCTCTGCCTCCGAAGTGCTGGGATTAAAGGCATGCGCCACCACTGCCTGGCGTGAATGATTTTTAAATTTTTAAAAATGTATGGCTTCACTAATATATAATGTAAGTAGAGGCAAGGAGGTTGGATTCTCACCTTCAAAACTGGCAGTAACCACATCCACACATCCAATACCTGGTAAAGTGTCTTGCTTGGGGTTTGGGAAAGAGAGAGAGAGAGAGAGAGAGAGAGAGAGAGAGAGAGAGAGAGAGAGAGAGGGGAGGAAAGAAAGGAAGGAAGAAGAAAACAAAAACAAAACAAACAAAAAAGCAGAAAACAAAAAAAATTGGAAATTCATGAGCAGTGTATAAAAGAAAACCTAACAGAAACGGAAAGCTTTGGTAGCTCTGAGAGGCATACCACAGAACCTTCTGGGGCACTAGTTTTCTGTTGTGGGATATTTCAAGGACATCCGGTATTTCCTGTCTCTAGTTTTAGTTATCTCTTCTATTTTGAGGTACTTGCAGATTCACATATAACTGTAAGGAAGTACAGAGCTGTCTTTTAACTTTATCCAGTTTTCCCAGTGACATCATCAGTAAGTGAGGTCTGACGCCACAGTGGGGACACTGCTAGTTACGGTCAGGACACAGTGTCGGTCAAGAAAAGATGCTTCCAGTCATGCTTTTCCCTTTGCTGTTGACAGCCACTAATCTGTTCTTTATCCATTAATCTTGATCATCTCTGAAAAGAAAGTGTACGTGAATCACATAGTAGGTGAACCATTTGGAATTGGCCTTATACCTCTCTGGAGTTCTACCCAAGCTGCTGGCTGCAGCAACATCACATTCCTTCTTAGTGTGGCCAAGCAAGACTACAAATCCGTAGATTTGTCCATTCTAAATATTTACTATAATGTGTTCTTTGTGACTAGCTTTTTAAAATTTCTTTTTTAATCCGTGTGCTTTTTATTTCCTTTTCTTGCTTTGTTGAGCTGGCTAAAGCTTTTTAGCACTACCTTGAGCAATGACTGGGAAAACAGAATTCTTACCTTGTTCCTTGTCATAAGAGAAAACCGTTCGGCCCCTCGCCATCAGGTTTAATGCTAGCTACAGTATTTTCATATTTTTAAAGAAAAACCTTCAGTAATGGGTTTGAATCCCTCAAATGATTTTTTTTCTACATTTGGTGGTAATAATTCATTTATTGCTGTGATAAGATACGACTTCATGTCATACATCACACTAAATACCAGTATAAGTGGCAGAGATGTGTATATTGATTATTTTCAAAATTTCCCTTTGACTTCTAAGAAAGACTTAGATTACTTTTTGACTCCAAAACACTCTAGGATTTTCTGCACTGACTGGGGTGTTCATGTAATTCACTTTCTGTCTCAAACAGAGTAATTTCTCGTTTTTTACACCCCCTTACCTCATCTCCACAGTAATCTACACACTTTAATATTTATTAAAGCACTTTTATCTGTTCCTTCTCCGAATGAGAACACCAGCCTGGCTCCCTCCACCAGACGCCTGACCAGGTATTTACACCTCACACTTTCTCTGACACCAGCCTCTTTCTGAGCATAGATTTAGCACTGGCTTCCTGCTGTGAAGAGCTGGCCTCCTGAGAGCATATCCCCCCCTTTTTTTTTCTCCTTTTTCTCCCCATAGCACAGGAAATTCAGTACCTTCAATTCCCTCTGCCTCCTGCATCACCCAGTACTTTCAGAGCCTCTGCCCCCTCGGCTACGCCAGCGAGGTTCCCCAGATTGTAGGTGCGGGCGGCCAGCTCAGCTCTGGGTGTCTCCTATCAGTCCTTACGGTTGCCAGGTTCACCTGCTGCTCTGTTACGAGGCTGGATCTGCACACTTGGACTGGACCACTATCCCCTCACTGCATTGATCTGGATCCCCTTTTGGCTCAAAGTTATTGCTGACTCCTAAAAGATGGTTGAGTTGGAATAACCGAAGTTTTCTTGAAACCTTGGCTTGAGCTTGGACCTGTTCCGCCTTCGCAGATATCCCCAGAGTTCTCGTCTTTCTCTCCTTTCAATGCTCAAAGTGAAGTCGGATGCCTGCTTATGTGAAATTTTCTTCAGATTTTGTTTTAGAAATAACATGGCACCTGTAAACCCCTGGCTCATCAACTTTATCATAGGAAAAGAAAAATTAGACCTTCCGGATCACGCCGTTGTGGGTCCTCATGTGGAGCCGCACCAGCTCTGGGTCAGAGTCTTCCTGTCTACCCCCAGTTCTCCATAATACCTGCGGAAGCTGTCTCTGCCTGTGGCCTTCTGTCTCCATCTCTGTGTGTACTTATAGGAAATGAATCTTCACTCCCTGATTATCCTCCTTTCCTTGTCTCCCCAACATCCCGGTTCAGGTCACAAATAATGTAGATCAAAGCCTTTTTATTTATTTATTTATTTATTTATTTATCTATTTATTTATTTTTACATCCCAATCACTGCCCCCTCACAGAGTCCCTCTCCCTATCTCCCATCCCCTTGTCCTCGTTTGACCCCAAATGTGTCCTATCTAAAAGAAATGCAGTGACAAAGATAGAGCAGAGACTGAAGGAGTGGCCAACCAATAAATAACTGGCCCACCTTGAGATCCATGCCATGGGCAAGCTCTAATCTGTGACACTATTAACGATACTCTGTTATGTTTACAGACAGGAGCCTATCGTAACTGTCCTCTGAGAGGTTCCACCCAGCAGCTGACTGAAACAGATGCAGAGACCCACAACTAAACATTGGACAGAACTAGAGGATTTTTTTTAAGGCTCCCCTCATCTCTTTGCAGATTCTACTCCCTGAACTTCCCTGTAGTTCACCTCTGAGCTACTGACTCTTCTGATACTTGTGCAGATTGCTCACTGCATACCTCTCCTCGATTACTTCCTTATCTCTCAGGGCTCTTTGTTCTGAGAATGACAGGTGTGTGTGTGCGCACACACACACACACACACACACACCCCTATCTTACAGAAGATGTAATTTTCACTATCAGAGCATCTTCTCACAATATACAAGGTAGGTATGAGTCTTTTCACACAACAAATGATAAAAGCTAAGCCACACTATGACATTGGCACAGCTGGTTAAGGGCAGGAACAGAGTCTGAAAGCAAGATGCAATTTGATTTGCACCTGAGTCATGAGGGCAGGAAGAGAGGAAACCCTTTCTTCTTACTAATCATCTCGGGCTCTTATAATGCATCCTGTCTTACGTAATCAGATATGTTTTATTTGACTTCCAGCTGTGGCCCAGTTGTCATTAGGAACCTTTTCAACATCTATGATTACATGGACAGAGACAGAACTAGTCAGTAGGTCTCAGAACAGCTTAGAGAACTGTAGAGAGATGAAATACCTAGGCTCTGCCCAGAGAAGAGAAGGAGGAGGAATTACCTTCTTCTGAGGGTGAAGTTAGCCACAGAAATTCTCTCAAGTTTTCCCAAGCAACCCTGATACGCAGCCAAAGTGGAACGTTACTAGATAAAACTCATTCTTAATGCCCCACCTACCCTCCATATTTCTTAAGTCTGGGCAACAAGCAAAGTTCTGGACTCACTTTGAGTACCTTGAACTTGTCAAAGCTGTATAGTCACCTTCTGGTTTTGGATCTAGTACTAGGACAAGTTTACAAAGGCGAGTACGAACAGCTTCCTGAGAAGCAGGACTGAAGTCACCAAGAGCATATGAGCACAGGTGCTAGGCCATCGCTAGCATGGTGTAGCTTCACCCTGGATAACATTGTCAGGGATGGAGTCAGCTGTGAGACCTGATAACAGAGTCTCCATCACCCCTAGCATTCCGGGTAGTAGTTGTGGTATATGGCCAAACAAGACTGTTTCCATCAGCGCCATCCTCCTAAAAGCAAAATGTTTCGTAAAATCCACTATTAATTTTATTTTTCTAACAGATTAATCAGGCCAGAGCAGTGTATCTATCTATGTGTTCCTTGTAGGAGTCCCCAACCAGAGGTGGTTCTTCTGCCTCTAACTACCACATGGTTCTATGTGGGGTAGAAAGGGAAGAAGGGGGCAGCTACTCAGATAGGCAGGCCAGCTGAGCCAGGCCTGGGGATCAGCATTGTAACAGATGTCTCAAACAGATGGTGTGCAAATCGTGTCCATGTACCCTAGAAACATGGAATCCAGGGGAGAAATGCAAAGTATGTCTGTGCTAGGCTCCTGTCCAAATAGATGGTATGATGTCAGTCTGTTGAAATTCAGGCTTATAGAAAAGGGTCTTTATTAGGCATGGGTAAAACGCCACTTGATTTCTCTCACCTTCTATTTCTGTTTTCTGAAATCTGCCTATTATCACACCATGCTTTCATGGAAGAATTTCTGCTACATTAAAATGCCCATTAAATTCCCCTCTGAGAATTTCATACATGCATAGAATGTGTTTTATCTGTCTATCTATATAGATAGATATAAACACATAGATACACTGCTCTGGCCTGATTAATCTGTTATCTATATCACTATATCTATGTAGATAGATGGAGATGATATAGATAGATATATATATAGATATAGATATAGATATATATATAGATATAGATACATATATCCACTCCATGCTTCCAACTCCTAGACTTCCATTATTCCCTACCAATCTTAAATCCTCTTATTTATTTTCTTTTTGCTTATAACTGAGTCCAACTGGTGCCGCACACATGATCATGGATGCCAGACTATCCATTGGCACATAGGCAACCTACAAGAGGCCACACCCCTCAAGAAAGCCGACCCACCCTCTCCTAGTAGTCACCAACTGCCAATCACTCCTCAGTTAGGGGTGTGGCCTCATGCACCCCTCTTCCATCGGTGCTGGACTATTGGCTTGCTTGATCTTGTGCAGGGAGCCACAACCACTGTGAGTTTCTGACAGCAGTGATGCTGTTCCGTCCAGAAAACAGTTTCCTGGCAGTCTGAGCCAACCTCTGGCTCTTAACAACTTTCTGTCCCCTCTTCCATACGGTTTCCTGAACCGTAGAGGAGGGAGGCCATGGTGAGAGATATATATCCCACTATGGTTGAGCACTCCATGGTCACCTGTTTCCTGTGCTTTTGGTCATCTGAATAAGTGAAAAATATTGCAGACCTTGTGAGAGCATATTTCATACAAGTGAAACATGGTGTCTGACTTTAATTTGTCAACTTGACTGGGTTATGGGATGCTTAGGTAGCTGATTAAATGCTGTTTATGTACCTTTCTGGAAGCTATTAGCATTTGAGTTGGTGAACAGAGTCAAGCAAGTGGATCTCCTTAATACAAATGTCTTCCCGACCACTGAGGGCCTGGATATAACAGAAAAGCAAAGGAAGCTGAATTTGCCTTTTCTCAGCCCAACTCCTGTAGCTGGAAGATTAATCTATCCTAAGTTGGGTGTGGTGGCACATGCTTACACTCCCACCTCTCCGAAGGTTGAGGCAGGAGAATTACCTTGAGCTCATGACCAGCTTGGACAACACAGCAAAAATCTCTATCAAATAAAACAATTAACATTTTGGCCTTGGCATTTCTGGTTCTCAGGAGTGCAGATGAGAACTGGAGTCTACGCCATCAATTCTCAGGCTTTCTGGTCAGGTCTCTAGGTTGACAGTGATAACGGGATGTTTCATGAGCCTCAACCTTACAATATACACCTTCAAAACTGGATATGTATATTATTTTTTGTTTCTCTGGAGACACCCCCCCCCAGTGTTTCTTCTTTATTCATGTGGGAATTGAGGAAGAACATGAGTTTAGAGAAAGGGATAAATAGCAAAGTTAGGTTCCTATGATGTCACCATGGAGTAGGTAAGGAGTGGCCTGGCCATTTTAGCACAGACATTTCGCAGAGTGATTTACCTCTCAGCTGACACACTGCTGCTGACTTCATGGTGTTGTGGAGGGGCCATGTGCACAATGATATCAGTGACAATGTCCCACACATTCAATGAGCAAGTGGCTATTTTCCACACTCTTCCCGGGGGCTGCTGCCACCACACTTTTAAAAAATGCACTTCTGAGTTTGTCTTCCTCCAGAACTCACATGCAATACCCCCTCATTAGCACACGTGACAAAGCAGATCGCAACTGTCAGTGACAAGTAGGAGCCCCAGTTAACCTTCTCCTAGAAGGCAGTGCCTCCCAGCTCTCTAGGGAACATCTGCTTTTCAGAAACTAGCCGTGTAATTGCGAGGAACCAGCCAGGGAGACAGACGTCCCAGAGGAGGCCTGATGACACCTCTGCCTTGTTTCTCATCTTCCAGATAGCCAATAGCTTTTCAACAGAGCTCATGGAAGGAGACAATTGGAAGGAGCTTGGACCTTTCATGAAGAGAAGTGACTGTCTTTCGATGAGTTGTGAAGGGGACACAAGGCGTAGGGTAAAGAACATGTGAAGGCCGACTGTACAGCAGATTCTTAGGGCACAGACACTCATCTCTCCTTCCATTTAGCGACACCATAGAGCACCCTAATGGCCCCCGCCATTGACTCCTTCCAGACCTCAGCCATCATTTAAAAAAACATCTGGGTTGGCCTTAGACAAGGGTTCATATAAGAATTTGAAAAGAATGTTGAAACTTCCAGGGTCAAAAACAGGTACAGAGAGACTAGTTAAAGGATCTGAGGCCTTTCATCCCTGAAGAGAGAGAAAGAAAAAAGAAGCAGGAGGAACAAGATGGGAAAGGTGGAAGCATAGGAGGATGTGCAGTGTTGAAGAGAAATAGTAGGAGTCTTGGGCTCAGAAAGACCCCAACTACTTATTAAACTGCTCAACTTGAAGGACTGAGCAAATTAGCGCATTCCTAAAATTCTCTTTCTGCAAGGCTTTCACACACAGTCACATGGGTCTGACTGAAACAGCTAAGCACAGGCAGCCCTCTCTAGAGCTTTTTATCATTTTTCTCGCTGGGTACAGTCATGCTTTCTTATGACATCTTCATTATGTCTCTATGTATATTCCAGAGGTCTGGAGGAATGACCATCCTCATAGAAGAAGAAGGAGAAGCATTAGTTAGGCTCCAATCTTTATTCCTGAGACCCCCAGCACTCCTAAGGAAAAGTCAGTGCAGAAAGCAGCTCAGGAATCTGGGCCAGAAAGGAGGGTTAGTTTTCCCTTTATTGTATATGTCTACTAGGCTCACCTCAGAACAGTAGATTTTCAGTTGAAGAGATTGCACCCCACTGAGCTCTGCCACCACCACTCCATGTGCCTTACTGACCCATCCAGGTTGCCATAATTAAGTATGAATGAGTATTCTGAATATCATTTTCCTTTCTTCATCAAAAGAGCGCTGGTCCCCTTGGCGTCTTTCCCCTTGCACTGACATAGAGAGCGCCACAGAAACAGACAAGGCTTTGATTTAAGGGGCGTGGGGTATGTCCAAGCTTCGTGACTAGCTACCAAGTATTTCTGACCAAGAATAGATTCCTCGAGGCACTAGACTGGGTGTGGTAGTGCATGGCATTACTTCCAGCACCCAGAAGGCACAAGTAGACAAATCTCTGTTTAAGGCCAGCCTGGCCTCAATAAGTTCTAGGCCAGTCAGTGGTACACAGTAAGACAGACAGCAAGATGCTGTCTAAAAATAATAAAACAACACATGAAATAACAGATCTTAGACTGTTGTGTAGCCAAAAGTTTTCAAAATACGTTGCTCCTTTTACATGTGTGTATGGTGTGTCTATAGTATGCGCGTGCATGTGAGGGCTTGGGGGAAGGGCACCCATGTGTCCTGGAATGCATGTGGGGGGGGGTCAGGAAACAAAACGTTGAGTATCAGATCACATCTTCCACCTGTCTGAGAACATTCATTTGCTCACAGCTGTGTATGTCAGACTAGCTAGCTCCCAAGGCTCTGAGGCACTCCTTATCTCCCATCTTGCTGTTGGCTCTCAGAGATGACAGACCTGCACAATGGCATCTGCCATTACTCGGGAACTGAGGATTTGGACTTCAGTCCTCACCTTGGCACAGCAGGTGTTTTGAAGACCCACCCAGCTTTCCTGCCCAGCCCCAAATATCCTTGTTATAGAAATAATATGAAGAATGTACCTTTGTGCAATTTTTAATTGGATGGTTATGTTTATGTATTTCTAAATTCTGTAATTTAAAGAACATTATAATTGCTTCTATTTTTTAAATGACCATTATAATTCCTTGCACAAATGTATACAATGGGATCAAAATATCATGGTATTAAGTAAGATGGCATCATTCTGTTTTCGGAAAAGAAATACTACTATAACTTTCAGAAGTTGAACATTACCCCTCCCCCCGAACTATTTTTTTTTTTTTTTACTTTTACTGGAGACCTTTATCTTAATGTACTATTTTGGTCAAAAACACTTTATAACCCTATTGCACTCACCTACAATTAAAATGCACCTAAACTTTCACTTGTATTTCCTTTGCCCAGAAATACCTAAGTATTAAAAGAAATCTTTGCAAATGGAATAATTTTTAGAAGCAGTGCACTACAAATGAAAATATGAACACCTTCCTCTTAGTAAGAACAAGTGCAAAATCATATGCCAGTGCAAGGATTGATGAGATGGGAGCTTTAGTCATTAGTTCATGATCTGCCAATGAGGAATTACTTATTGCTCATATGAAACAGATCAACATAAATTCTATTTCTTCTGTCTGTCTGTCTGTCTGTATGTATGTACATATACACTACACATACACATATGCTATATACATTGAAAATGTTTTACTACAGCAACAAAATTCAGTTCTTTGAATTTCTGATGCCATGTGGCAAAATTCATGTAATTATCTGTAATCAAAAATGCTTTTGCTTTTCTGTCTCCTGACAACTTGGTAATGTTCTTCTGCATTTTTAAAGTAATGCACTGGAAAGTCTGAGTAGCAGAGCTTTATTCGCCAGTTATTTTGAATAATTTGCTTTCCCGGTTTCTGGGAAGCACACCAAGACAGATTCACTCTGACTTTTTAAATGATTCCTAATTATGCTGTAACACACGCATTTAGGGCCACCTTAAAAAAAAAAAAACAAAAAAAACCAACAACTCTCTTTTTAGAAATGGCAGGAATAAAACCACATGTTTTTTTTAAGCTGATTAAACATTTGACAAAACAATACTTTCTGATGAAATGCTTCAATCTTAATTTTTGCTTTAAGTGTATTTTTCTACTTTAGAGCTGTAGATTTTACTCAATTATGGAAAATGTCTTTCAAAAATACTCATCAATGGGGACAACATTCACTATCAAATTGGCTAAATCAGGTACAAGTTCTGTCAGAAAAAGGTTGGCTTTGTCTTTCTACTCAAAGAGCTATTTTTAATTCTACAAAACATTGTAAAACTGATCACTAAAAGTACAAATGGAGGTGATATCGGTGTAGCTGTTGTATATTTAAATGTATTACAGAGCAACGTGATCAACATGCACTCACATAAAGCAAAGTTGTGTCCGCCAAGTTTATGTCAATTTGACACACACTAGCCTCATCTGGGGAGAGGGAACCTCAACTGAGGAAATTTCCACACCATACTGGCCTGTAGGCAAGCCTGTGGGACATTTTCTTGATTGATGATTAGGGTGGGGGGCCCAGTTCACGGTAAGTGGTGCCACCCCTGGGCTGGCTGAGCAAGCCATGGACAGCAGACCAGTAAGCAGTATCCCTCCACAGCCTCTGCGTTAGTTCCTCCCTCCAGCTTCCTGCTCTCAGTTGCTGCCCTGACTTCCCTCAGCCATAAGTATTCCTCAGTGATAAGATGTTACCAGAAAGTGTTAACTGACATAAACCCTTTCTTTCCTGAGTTACATTTGGTCATAGTGTTTCATCATGGCAAAATCCTAACGAAGACAAAAGTGTTTTGATTTGAATATGCAATGTCCTTCAAAAGCTCGATTTCAGAGATCTTTGAACCTGTTGGACATGGAGCCTGGCTAGTAGACATAGGGCCTTGGGTTTACAGGTTACAGATGGACCCTGGCTTGGGCCTGGCTTTTTGTTCCCAGCCATGTGCACCTGTCACCATGGGCTCTAACATGCTTTCTTCACTGTGATAGACTGACTTCTCAAACCATGAGCCAGACTATGTCATTCTTCTTCTAAGTATTTGCTTGTCAGGTTTGCTGTCTTAATGGCATGAAAGTAACTAATACACAAGGCAGGCCACTTCTCCAGCACAAGTGTATGCAGCTCTTGAATGCTGTTGGCTGGTTTTAAAGAATAATCATGTAAGAACTTATGTCAAAATCAATAATACCACTAAGAATGGAAATGTTCTTTTGGGCTACTAATCGGTCTACCAGCACAAAAGTTTTTGTTTCAATTATGAAGAGATATTAAACACTTTATATGATAATATATGAAGATAAATGATTATAATTGAATAAACATTTCATGTCATAATTTGGGCAATGGTTTTGACAATCTTATCAAACAATGTACATCAAGTCTGAAGGAATCCTCATGAAAGTGTCTTTGTCTTTGGATTTATCCACTTGACATCTCCAGAAAGCATTATAATTCCATTTAAAACAGTCATCAAAAGAGACATGGTGACATCCCACTGCAGTTCCAGCTGATTGGGAACTGAGACAAGGTTATTGCTTGAGCCCAGGAGTTCAAGGTCAGCCTAGGCAACAGAGCAAGATCTGGACTCAGAATGCAGGAGTGAGTAAATAAACAAACAAAACCCAGCATGGCCAGTCTGTGATAACCTACATGTTTCTTGTTATTTTTCTTCTTAGTCAAGTATTCAAAATCTATCCTATGCATTAGTATCTATATAAGAACAGTAGAAGATGATTGTATGCTACCCCTTGCAGAAGCCATTTCCCCCTGACTTGATGTCTCCCGCCATTTTTGTCATCCCAGCTGCCGCTGCACTCCCCGACTCCCCACAATCTCCCAGGAAAGCAAGACAATCTTTGCTCAGAATCACTCTGGGGAAGAGGAGGAAGTCTGAAGTAAACATTGTCCCTGTTCCTTTCATTACAATTTCCATACTTCTAAAATCTGAAAATCCCTAAGAGCCCAGAGACCCAATTTCTTGCTCATTAACACTGCAGTCATCTTTAACACGAACAGGAGATGGAGAAGCCTGAGCCTCTGTTCATGACTAATGAGAAGAAACCTTCTGTTTGCTCCATCTGGGGTTCGGTGTCATGTTAAAGGCCATGTGTTGTACTAAGATCTGAGATAGAGGAAACCTCCCTCTTTAAAAAGAAATAGTGTGTTAAAAAAAAAGTTTATTATGAGCCCAGAGTAATTTTCTGTAGATTGATTTGAGGGAAAGAATACAGAAGAGTTTAAAACAAACTTTCTTAAAGCCAGCCATAAGTATCCATGGGAAGTTGCCAAGTACCCAAGTTTGAACTTCATGAATCTCTTCTGCTCATAAGTAGCCTCACCCAAACCAATCCAACGTCTTTTTTCTCCTTAAGTCATAGGATTTCAGTGCTTGGAGGAGAATTACCGAACATTTCCAAAGAGGGCCCCAGTGAGGAGGCACAGCTGGTCCAGCAGGCAGGCTGTGGGCTCAGCATACAGGAACCTGTTTCCCGCCTGAAGTTAGAGCTACTGCATGTAGTTCCACTGTCAAACACAAAGCTTTTGTAAGGTGCCTGGCCCCTGGTTAGTAAAACAGGTTCATGGCTACTCTCAATGTGGTATAAATACCCAGAGAATTAGTGATGCAAACCATCTTTCTTGAATGAAGCCAGGAGCAAGAACAGAGGTGGTGAGGGTCATCAAAGGGAGGAGGCATCCCTCATCCGAAGGCAGAGTCTGCTGTTCAACTCCACTCTCCTATTGTACAGCTTCCATTTTTCCACCTAGAAATTCATGTGGAGTATTTCCATCTTGGTAAGTAATCAACATTCTTTTGTGTGTGTGTATGTGTGTGAAAATCTTTATTGGATATTTTATTTACATTTCAGATGCCATCCCCTTTCCCCATTTCCCCTCCCTAGAAAACCCTATCCCATCCCCACTTTTGCTTTTATACTATTTTTTTAATGTTAATCAAAGGCTTTATAAGTTTGGTAATGCTCAATATCAATCAGAAGTGTAACCCAATACCCAACCTAGATATATCAACTAGCTTTGACTGGCAGGGACACGCAAACATCCACCTCCATGTCCCCCCCCCCCCTTGTCACTTAGCTCCTCCTCTCCTTCTCCTCCTCTCCTTACTCCTCCCACCTTAGCTCCTCCTACATATCACCCTTCCTGTTAAAATAAAATTTTTCTCTTAGAATACAATTAGAGCATAACTATACCAATTTGTGTCAGTAAGATACAAGATAGACCTAATACCCAGTCCATCGTTTTGTTGACTAAACAGAACTTCTGTCGTCCCTCCTAACTAAAAGACTTAATTCTGAACCTGGCTTTTTTTCTTGGCTTTAGAATGAAAGTCAGCTGAAAACCATCCTTTCATACCTTTTCTCTCAAAGTACATGGCCGGGATTGGCTATGAGACTATAAGTCTTCAACCCTGTCAGAAATCCAGAATGACTGAGTTAACTGAAATTATGGGAAGCACAAAGCATAGCTTCTAAAACTTAGCCAAATTATAGAGACCGCTGAGCACCTGGACAGTCCCTATACTACAAAACATTGGAACATTTGATCTTCAGCCTTCTGGCCCAGGATCATCTGACAGACCTAGTGATGCAGAACTATTAAGGGCTGATTACTCAGTCTTGGCAGATATAATCAGTCAACTATTCTGCAAATGTGTCCTTTTCTGGACAGTAGTTTGTCTGTAGATGAAAGGAGGCAATTCTTGCCTAGTGGCTGTCTCACCACAACTGGAGTAACTCCAAAGATGCTCAATTTCTTCTTAGAATCCAAGACAGGAAGCTGCCAGGAGCAGACAGGTCTCTAATCAAAATGGACATTAATACAGAAATGTTTGTAACATCAATTCTGTGGACTTATGATGTTTTGAAAACCAACTATCCATGTAAGGGAATCTGGACTGTTGTCTCTTAACTCCTCTCAGCTATTTCTAAATAAAATATAGAAAACACCCTAGCAATAAATTCCAAGCCATGAATTTGCTATAGGCCCTTAACTCACATGCTAATTATCTCAAATCAGTTTAAAAAGTTAAAGAAGGACTGGGTCTAAGCCTTGTTTTCCTAAATGTGTTATATAGGTTCAATGCCTATGAGAGTATCAATATTAATCTCACTTTTATATCAATAAGATGCTGATACTAATGAAAACCTTAAATTTGAAATCAAAGTAAATTTTGTACCATTTAAGAAATTATAACTTCATCTAAATAACAATTATACATATTTCTACCAATAGGTTATGGCTATGCAATAAATCTTAGCTAATCCTCCCTGTTCCAACAAAACCTCTACTTTTCCTTAGAAAGACAGCCCAATATTAACCACCTCAGTCCCCAAGCCCAGGGAATAGGGGCGCCAACTCTTCATTAACTTCTTCAAGCTGATTATGGGCATTGAGATATTAGAAGAGGGGCAGGGAGAAGAATAAATTGATAAGCCTCTGATGTCTGTGTCTTCATTGCATCCAGCTGCAATTTCAGGACATCAGAGGTTTGAGCAGGTCTGCTCAGCTCACTTGATGAGTAGATACACCAAGGCTGTGTATTCTGCAATATACAATTCTTAAAACAAATTTTAATATCAAGATAAGTTTTGTTTGAATTCTGTAGTCTAGTCTTCTAGCAGCCTGACTCTGTCATGTCTAATCCATATACTTCTGGGAGTTTCTATGAGGGTGTACTACCACAATCCTCCCATTTTTTTTCCTCCCTGCTCTTAAATTCCCCAACACTAGGGAACCCAAACTTTCAGGCACCAAGGCCCTCTACTTCCACTGATGCCTAATCCCTTACCCCATTCCCCCTCCTCCAATTACTATGAGGGTGTGCTCCCACCATCCTCTCATTCCCACCTTCCTGCTCTTGAAATTTCCCAAGACTAGGAAATCCAAACTTTCAGGTACCTAGGCTGTCCACTTCCAATGATGCCTGGCAAGGCCACCCTCAACAACCTATACAGGTGGAGACATGAGTCCCCCGCTTTGTGTTCTCGGGCTGGAGATTTTAGAATGGCTACTCCAGCTTGTTTCTTAGGGCCATTTGCTTGAAAGATTGTTTTTCCAGCCTTTTACTCTAAGGTAGAGTCTGTCTTTGTCACTGAAGCAGGTTTCCTGTATGCAGCAAAATACTGGGCTCTGTTTATGTATCCAGTCCATTAGCCTATGTGTTTTAATTGGGGGATTGAGTCCATTGATGTTAACAGATGTTAAGGAACAGTGATTGTTGCTTCTTGTTATTTTTGTTATTAGATGTGAAATTATCTTTGTGTGACTACCTTCTTTTGGATTTGTTGGAAGAGGATTACTTTCTTGCTCTTTCTAGGGTATAATTTCCCTCCTTGTATTGAAGCTTTCCTGCTATTATCCTTTGTAATGCTGGGTTTGTGGAAAGATATTGTGTAAATTTGGTTTTGTCATGGAATATATTGGTTTCTCCATCTATGGTAATTGAGAGTTTTGTTGGGTATAGTAGCCTGGGCTGGCATTTGTGTTCTCTTAGGGTCTGTATGACATCTGTCCAGCATCTTTTAGCTTTTATAGTATCTGGTGAGAAGTCTGGTATAATTCTGATAGGTCTGCCTTTATATGTTACTTGGTCTTTTTCCCTTACTGCATTTAATATTCTTTGTTTTGTGCACTTGGTGTTTTGATTATTATGTGATGAGAGGTGTTTCTTTTCTGGTCTAGTCTATTTGGTGTTCTATAGGCTTCTTGTATGTTTATGGGCATCTCATTCTTTAGATTAGGGAAGTTTTCTTCTATAATTTTGTTGAAGATATTTATTGATCCTTTAAGTTGGGAATCTTCACTCTCATCTATACCTATTATCCTTAGGTTTGGTCTTCTTATTGTGTCCTGAATTTCCTGGATGTTTTGTGTTAAGAACTTTTTGCATTTTACGTTTTCTTTGACAATTGTGTCAATATTTTGTATGGTATCTTCTGCATCTGAGATTCTCTCTTCTATCTCTTGTATTCTGTTGGTGATGCTTGCGTCTGTGACTCCTGATTTCTTTCATAGGTTTTCTATCTCCAGGGTAGTCTCCCTTTGTGATTTCTTGATTGTTTCTACTTCCATTTTTATGTCCTGGATGGTTTTGTTCCATTCCTTCACCTGTTTGGTTGTGTTCTCTTGTAATTCTTTAAGGGATTTTTGTGTTTCCTCTTTAAGGGCTTCTACCTGTCTACCTGTGTTCTTCTCAAATTCTTTGAGAGTGTTATTTATATTTTTCGTAAAGTCCTCTATCATCATCATTAGAAGTGATTTTAAATCTAAATCTTGTTTTCCTAGTACTATGGAGAATTCAGGACTTTCTTGTGTAGGAGATCTAGGTTCTACTGATGCCAAATACCCAGGTTGCTGATGCTTATGTTCTTGCACTTGCCTTTTGCCATCTGGTTCTCCTTAGTGCTCCCTGCCCTGTCTCTGACTGGAGCCTATCTTTCCTATTATCTTGGTTTTATCAGAACTGTGTGGGTTACTACTGGGTAAGAGCTGGGGCCCAAAATCTGCTCAGTGCTCTGGGCTAAGAGTGACTTCCTGGGACCTTGTGGGTCCCGGTTACTCCCTGTTTGGGGCGAGCGTTGCTGTCTGCTTACCTAAAATAATGCCAGGGTTAGAGCACCTGGGATCCCGACTTCCTCTGGGTTCTTAGAGATTGGGGGCAGAGCTGCTGCCCCGGTATCTGCTCAGTGCTCAGGCCCAGACCGGAAGGCAGTAATCAACATTCTTAAAACACATTGCACACAAAGGAAAGAGGTCAATAGAGTCTACCTGGTCATTAGTTGTTGGTTGCCCATCTGCATCCAAATGCAGTATGGTAATAAGTTTTTGTCTCTGGTGAGAGAACAAAGTCTTTAATCAAAAATTGGGGCTCCTGTTTGACTCCAACTGGCCTTCAGATTCATTTGGCCTTCAAATGCTTAACTTTGCCGCAACAGGTATTAACCATTAACAGGTCCACAGTTGTCCCTGGCATGATTCCTGTGAGTTTATGGTGGAGTGCAGGGTCAATCACCCATCGTTTTCAACTTTATGAAACCTGAATGAGCCGCCCTCAGTGATCCCTGTGGAACACCACTGATTTTTCTCAGACTGTAAATATCATGTATCCCAACCTCTCTTTACAACTGCCAATGACTGATTCTTGAGGGGCTAAGAACACTTTGGTTAGTCAGTGGAAGCCCTGCTGTTCGGGGTGTGCTCTAGAACCCTCTTCAGAGCCACGCTCTATGGGGCTCCAGAAACTTTCTCTTCAAAGAAGTATCTGCTATTCCAGGTTTCAGTTTTCTTTTAATTCATCCCTTAGCCTACAATAAACCCTGAGTTCTTTTACTAGATAGAGACAGTTATATTATTTCAAAATCACGTCTCCAAATTCTTTAGTTTTCCCCACTTCAAGAAATAAAACTTGCTTTTCTACCCTGTAGAGTACATCATAAGGCTGTATTTAGTAGCTGGTTTACCTGAACAGAATATGATAATGGTTGGCTTGGGGATTTTTCTTTGTTTGCTTGCTTGCTTTCTAGTTTCTTTGTTCTTTTCCGGTCTCACACTATAGATCAGGATGGCCTAGAACTCAGTATGCAAAACAGGCTGGCTTCAAACTGAAGGCAACTCTTTTAGCCTTAGACTCCTTAATTCTGTGATTACAGGTGTGAGCCACCATTTCAGCACAATGGTGAAGTTTGAGACTAGATCATAGGTACCTGGGCTTGTTCCTAGCTCTCTCTCTCTCTCTCTCTCTCTCTCTCTCTCTCTCTCTCTCTCTCTGTGTGTGTGTGTGTATACCCATGTATGCACACACACACACACACACACACACACACACACACACACACACTGCTATAGATAAAACCCAGGATTTGGTGGATTCAAGGCAAGCTACTCTACCAACTGAATTATATTCCCACGCCTCTCTTGATGTACTCTTTAGGAAGGGAGAAATTATGAGGCCATTTCAGTTCTGCAGAGAGACCAATGAATAGAAGGACTGAGATGCCCAGCCAAGAGTCAAGGGTGGGGGTATGGCTTTCCAACCCCAGCCAGAATATCAGATGGCTCTAGGCCCATTTGATATCTTGGCTTCAAGGACATACTAATAACCACCAACTACACTACTCCAGAATTCCTGACCCATAGACCCTGTGGAATAAGAAAGAATACGGTTTCAATATGCAAAATGTGGTTTCAGTCTCTTTAGGAGCAATTGGTAATTAAGGTGGATGGAACTAAAATAACAGAGAAATGTCACCCATTTCCCCACCTCATTACCTTTTCATATTCTTAGTTTAGCAAGGCAATAAGGCAGAGTGTATTCCCCCAGAGCTGTGACACCACTCCAAGCAGAGTGTATCCCCCACAGACTTGACGTTCCTCCAAGCAGAGTGTGTCCCCCATAAACATGATACCCCTCCAAGTATATGCAAAGGCATTAACCTCTGGGTGTGTATCCAGGTGCCAGTATCTCACCTGGAATTCACATTAATTTCAAATTAAACTCAACACACTCCAAATTTGAGACACCTCTTGACACGCACAATCAGGAACCAGAATCTTCCAGAAAGCATCTTCTGGCCCCCATACTGAGGACACGTTCCCAGAGTGGGGATGGTAAGATTCTCTGTTCTCCCTCCCTCTGGCTTTTATTTCAGAATTATGTTCTTTACCCTCTGGTGAGGGGTCTCGGTGTCAACATGCCACCAGCTGATTTTGAAACTCTTGCATAAATCAAGGTGATGCTCCAGTTCCATAATAAATGAGGGAAGCAGCAGAAGCTTCTCAACAGCCAAGACGGCAAACATTCAATACTGAGGCCGTGGCTGGAGAGCCACGCCCACGCCCACGCCCACGCCCTTGCCTGCTGGCTGAGAACCTCAGTTCCTCTATTCATAGGTCTCTGTTCAGAACTGAGATGTCCCCATAATCCTGCCTTTCCTAAAGAATATATCGAAAGGGGTTTGAGCATGAAATTCAGTTATAGTGTAGCTTTCCTTGCATGCACCAACCTTAGACTCTATCTACAGCAGCACATGGAGCAGGAATCCCCAATTTCCAGTTTTCAGAGTCACTTGAGACTTCCAAAAGGCTCTGATGATGGCATCTCAATACGCACAGGGGTTCCGGTGACTGCATGCCTATACATTAATGGCTTAAACGTTTATTTCAGAGTTGAATCCACTTGCAAATGTAAGTGTGGAGGCGCCACCCTTCACAGTGTGGGTCTTGCTGGTAAAGGAGTGTGAGAACATGCATTTTGAAGTGTGTGGGAAGGGGAAATGTCTAGAAGTGAAAGGATTTGCATTTACTTCTCCTTTGTGACCAGGGCGATGCTGCTAACACCATCTTAATGAGCCCCTACCTGGATCCCAATTTCAAAAAGCCCTCAAGAGAGAAAAATTTCAAAAGGCAAATCTGTTTCTCCCTTCTGACACTTGGCCTGACTTGAGGGATCCTGGGAACACAAAACGTAGCATGACTCCGCAGAGGCATTCAAAAGACTGACCGACCCTACAGTGAGGAGCCAAAGCCCGGTTACCTTGTAGCTTGCATATTTATTGAACAAATCCTACTAAAATAGCTAAAATACATTGGGTACTTATGAGAGGACCACGTTACAAAAGCCTGCATTTTCAGCAGTGCACAACTGTAACTCTACGTAAATGCCACAAATGCACAATATCGTTTCCTTGCTCTATTTACATAGCGGATATATCTACCCTAACAGAGGTGGGGGTAGGGAGAATGCACAAGAAACTCAGGCCAGAGGGGGTGAGGGAGAGAGAGAGAGAGAGAGAGAGAGAGAGAGAGAGAGAGAGAGAGGAGAGACGAAGAGGGACAGTGCATGCGTCATTGGTATTTAACAGTCAGAAGCGCAAACAGTTCAGAACAAGGCCTGCCCTGTCAAAGGAAGAGCTAAAGACATTATATAAGAATTAAGGTGGGCTTTCAGTCTGGCTAACACAACAACATTCCGTGAAGAGATGGCATTGTCAGATTTTATTTTTGTTTATCCATTTCACTGGGAGCAAGGACAAAAATGTAAAATCTATACCTTGCTTATCAAAACTGCCAAAAAATAGGTGTTTTGCCTTTCATCATCATCATCATCACAACCACCACTATCATCATCATTACCTTAATCATCATCTTCATCATCACTATTTTGTAAAGACATTTTTCTCCAATTTCAATTTTTGGAAAGGGCTAATTTTCAAATTCCTACTCAAATGCCAAGTACTTTAATAAGTACACATGGCACTTATTAAAAGAGTGGACCTTCCCCCCACCCCCCAATATCAAACGAAAAGAATCCAAAGAGATAACCTCGAAACGCCTGGAAAAAAATTATTGCTTTTCTTTTTCTAAGTCAGGCAGGTGAGGCTGCAGAAAGGAAGAGATCTGGTAGGTCAATTACAGTTTTGTGATTGCTCCCGCTACCGTGACTGCACATCCGCCAGGGCCAGTCACGAGAGGACAGCCTCTCACACTCTTGGTAGCATCCGCTCAACCTACAACGCTGAAGAAGAAAGCCACACTCAGGACACAGGGAAAACAAGTCAGTCCAGTCTAGAGAAGAACATTCCAGGAAACAGAGTACCAACACCTTCTTAGAACATGGAAATAAAAAACAACTCCACCAGAGCTACCTCGCCAAGGAGCATGTTGAAAGTCCAAAATAGCACCATTCATCAGTGTCTCAGGCCCTGTGGCAGCGTCTCAGTCAGTTACCACAAGGGAACAATGAGTTTCAAACTACTTCTATACATCCAAAGAGTACATGGGTAAAATATAGAGATATACAGACAATCGATGAACATAATCTACCAGGCTTGTTACATCTAAATGAGAAAATAAAAAAGTGGGGGACTCTCAGCCTTTGCAAGAAGCAGTCGGGAGCTGTGTGATGAAAGGCGGGAGTGGACCAGTCATGTGAGCGCAGTGGGAGTTTTGAGTTGTGGAAGACATCGTTGTAGCGAACCAGGCCTGAAGGCCCACCTGTAGGGGTTGTAAACGTGGATTCACAGTGTGAAATTCTGAGCGTTTTCACTGGAGTCAGAATGATTAAAAACTGGTTTGATGAAACCTATTTGTCCACTGTAAATTCTCTAAAGCCAGGCTTAGAGTCCCATAGTTTCTTCTTATAGTTGATGATTTACACAGAAAAAAAAAATCCCATATATGATACCAAGACCTCATCAAAACCCCATACACCGTATGCAATACAAATGGAGGTGGGACGATTAAAAAGGGTGGAGGTAACTGATCGCTGCGGAGCAGCGTTCATGGCTGCCCAGCGGAGTCAGCGAGGCATCGCCGGGCTCCTCCATCTTTTTGCGGTTCACTTCCTTAGGCACCGGAAGTCTTCCCTGCAGGGAGAAAACAGACAAACAGAGAGACAAATGGACACACACAAGATATACTTAGTCACACTTTTAAAACCATCTTTAACGGTTTTTGCTTCTCTACCTTTTTCTTGCCCTGGAACTTTTGCTATTGTGCAGTTTATATATTAGCAGTTTTCTCTTGAATGTAAATATCAGGCCAGTGGGCAATGAAGCAACTGAAGACCAGCTTTCCCTTCCTGGTGTAGAGTGAACTGTTTCTCACATGGTGGTGACATCATTCCTCAGAGTCAGGTCTCCAGGGACAGTGGCTGGTGTTAGACAGGGCTCAGGATAAAGCTGGGTCAGGAGTACACATAGAAGTGATAATATATTTTTAATGATTTATTTTATGTATATGAGTGTCTGCCTGCATGCATATATGTGTACAACATGTGGGCCCGGTGTTAAGGGAGGGAAGAAGAAGGCATTGAATCCCTGGAACTGTAGTTGCAGATGGTTGTGAACCATCTGTGAGTGCTAGGAGCTGAGCCCATGTCCTCCGCAAGAACAGAATGTGTTCTCAGCCTTCTTAATCACTGAGCCATCTCTCCAGACCCATATGAGTGTGTGTGTGTGTGTGTGTGTGTGTGTGTGTGTGTGTTTCTAATTTTCAATGGATGATGTGCTGGAGGGCTGACAGTAGTCTATTTCCTATTACACTACTTAAATATATCTCAATACACAAGTCTTTCTTATGTAAGCTTTACTCTATAAGCCTCTGGTACAACTTCATATAAGTTCTAATGGTCAGGACTAAAACAGTACCCAACATGGGAGTGTTTGAGAGATACACGATGTAAAAGGATCCCAGATTAAAAGCTACAGGAAAGAGTAGGAGACCGAGAGACCACATCCAGGGATCCCGGGACTCCCTAAGTCCCTGTCACTCAGCTGGCGCTGACTAAAATGATGAGCCAGCCCAACAGGTGACAGCCACCGCGCTGCTTCTGCTGACACACAGAAGGAGGCCAGCAGCGAGGTGCAGCCTCCCTCAGAACCCAGCAGCAAGAGGGCAGGTCAGTGGGGCCCACTGACCAACAGACATGAAAGTCTTAATTCATTCAAAAACCGAAGAAAGATTGCATGTCCCATTCACATACACTCACCTTCAGTGAAGGCGAAGCTCTCTCTAAATCAAACCATTGATTTTTGGTATTTTCTTAGGGAAGACATTAATTAGCCTTTGTGGTTTTTTAAGTATTTGTGTCCTGTCAATAGAGTTGACTACCTGGAAGTACTTGGTTACTAGATAAAAGTACTGTGCAGCTATGAAAGCCATTTCAGTCTGGAAATGTTAGATCGAAATAAATAAATACAAATAAATAAATAAATAAATAAAATCCACTGATATTTTCCAAGTAATGCTACCTGCCCCCAATCTGATCAGTTAGTGTGGCCTTGAAACTGTTCCAAAGTTAGCACACTGCTGTGTGTTGGTTTTGAGACTTAGACCCACTAACTCTTGACCTCCAGAAAAAAAAATACACTGCAAATGAAAACTGAGAGCCTAGGAAAGAGTTAGCTCCTGAAAAACGAAAACAAAAAAGAACTGGAGTATTTCAGATCTGAATTTAGCTCTTCTATTTTTATTTCATTTTATTGTCTTCTTTCTGTGGTACCAAACACTCATACACTTCAGCCCTCCTTATTGTTGGTCTGAATGCTTGCACACACTGCTAGGGTCTAAGTCTACAGAGGGAAACAAACAAAAATAGTCTTTACCTAATCTGCCCTTAACTATGATCTATGGGAGAGACCAGAGTAACTGGACAGACCATGCCAGTAGGTCATGCAGAGGCATGCTACTGAAAGACCCTGCGGGCCAATAAACTGAACCACCTTCAATGGGACAAACTCCCAGAGAGATATGACTCTCTGCACTTTCTTTTCGGAGCCTGGATTTACTAGATCACAATCCTTGTCCCTGACACTTAACTGTTTGGTTTTACAGAATCGTCTGTCTCTAATTCACTTTCTGTCCCCACAAGTCAGGCCTTACAATAGTTGAGGAGACACAGTTACCATTCTCCATCACCCACAGGTAATGATCCATGTGAGACAGAGACCCGAGTAACCTAGAAGCCCAAGGATGGACAGTAAGCAGAGTTGCTCGTGGCCACAATGTGCCTGCTCTGCCAGAGGCCACATCCAGATATCCAGCGCCAGTTACTAATTAATGTGCTTTGGACCAAGTAGACTGAGATTATCTTTCATGCAGGTATGCAAAGGTATGCTTTTCCAGAAGTTTCCTCCTGGAAAAAGGCCAATTATATTATGTTTAAAATACCGCTTCCTATTTAAAGAAGTTATAAGAAGGTAGCTGAAGGCCTGCCCCTCCTACTTACCATGTCTGCCATGGAGCACATTGTCATGTAGGCAAGAAATGCAGGGAAGGACAGCTGACCTAACACCTCACTGAGGAACCACATCTGGTCTTGCCCACCTCTTGATACTGCCAGTATGAAAGAGGGCTGTGGGGAGGCCTGACTGACGTATGAATTAACCACACTGTTTCTTTTCACCCTCAGCTGCCTCAGGGGAATTATGCCCTAGTTTAGCCCAGAAAAGAATATCTAGGGGTAAAAATACACGTGTATGTGTATAAATAATTGTAAGGGGTGAAGCAGGTAGCCCAGAACAGAATATGTGCCTGGCGTGCATTCTACCTCCAAAACCATCAAAGTAATAATGTAATAATAATAATAATGAACAATAAGGAAGAGGAGGATGGGGTGAGTTGGTGGTAGAGTTATGCTGCCTCTTGGCTGTGTGCTGGTGCTGGAGTTGTAGGCTGTGGTTAAGCTTCTACCCCAGTTCTTTCCCACCCCAGCTCTATGTGACTAGCACAGACTCAATTCCATCAGGTCCCACAAAATTACATCTATCTGCATCTCTG
Organism: Arvicanthis niloticus; assembly: GCF_011762505.2. NCBI lineage: Eukaryota > Metazoa > Chordata > Mammalia > Rodentia > Muridae > Arvicanthis > Arvicanthis niloticus. Next base: position 53,978,543 of record NC_047671.1, on the reverse strand, counting down.
CCAAAAGTTTCAACTTGACCTTCAGAAATTCTCTGAAAAGCTAAAAAAAAAAAAAAAAAGACTTAGGCTTCTTTTCTGTCCATGCTAACTGCCAGGGGACAGAACCATAATTTCTGAAAATTCTGTCCATAATGAGAATTCTGTCATTTAGTGGAAATAAGGTCTTCTCCTACAGGAAAATGGCAGCAGTGTTATACCTGGGTAGTACCACTGTCCAATGACATGAGACTTTGAATTTTAAAAAAAAATTATTTTATGTGCATGGGTGTTTTGCTTGCATGTGTGTATTTGAACCACAAGCATGCAGTGCCTAAGAGGCCAGAAGTAAGTGTTGGGTCTCCTGGAACTGTAGTAACCGACATTCATGGGCCATCATGTGGGTGTTGGGAATTAAATCCTTATCCTCTGGAATAGTAGCAGGACTTTAAACCACAGAGCCACCTCTCCAGCCCCATGAAATTGCTAAATGGAAATTTTATTTTCAATGGGTTTTGTCTTCATTGTGAGACCAGCAGGGTCAGCACCATCAACCTACTTATGGTCAAGTTGATATTTAATGTAGCCCAAGTGTCTACAGGAAAAAACATTGATTCATCTTGTTTTTTGTTTGTTTCAAGAACAGTACTAATTAAAAAAAAATTCCTCATAACAGAAAAATTTTGGCCCAACAAGATGTCACACCAAAACCATTTTGATGTAGAGTGTTTCCCAGGTCTATAAAAACTAGACAATCTAACAGTTTTTAATGATTTCCCATTTTATTTTGTGGGTCTTCTCTGATGAGCGGGCACCACCAACAGCTATCACTTCATACTTAGAAGAAGACCTCACCACTTTTAACCTGCCTACCTTCCTGGTTTTGCTTTTGGATTTATCACCGATATTTAAATATAAAGCTGCCTAACCAGGATTGAAACAAGTTTAAGATCTGTAAAACATACATTTGACACACTGATTCAATGATGCTTAAATGAACATTTGCATCTGAATCCAAGTCACAAAAAAGAAGGTAACAGGAAGGTTAACAGTCCTTGGCTATGCAAAAAATGTTTGAGATAGGCTCTCACTAGAGCCTCAAATTTTCAGTAGTCCTTCTGTCTCAGCTTTTTGGGGTGCTGGGATTATAGGTGTGTACCACTAAGCCCAGCTCTGGGTTATTTCCAATATCAGCATAGTTTCATATCAGTGGATTATTATGGGATATGCAACGAATGCTAAGATAAAACTGAAGTAAGCCCGATTTATTTCTGTGTGTGTTTACGCTTCAAATTTGAAAACAGTGTTTACAGACAGCAGCTCAGGCCCTCACCTTAGAAAGACCTCCCTCCATTTCCTTGTATGGAAATGGTTCTTGACTGACCCAGACCAAGAGTCCCGGGGAGTAAACCTGTGGAGACATAAAAGCACACACATTCAAATGCCAAACAAGATCCACCCTGAAGCCATAGAGCCTCACCTCTCATAGCTCAGTTCTCAGTTCTCTAATTCTTAACTCTCAGCTCTCTAAGCTTTCCTCTTACCCACCCCCAGCAACCCCACCTTCTTCTTAGAGCACCAGGAAACTCATTAGATTTTTTCCAAACATGCACTGCACCCAGGAGAACTTCAGCTTCAACTTCGATCTTCCAAGATGGAGTCCAACAGAGCAGAGATATCAATCAATGTTATCTTTAGCAGGCAAATTGGCAGCTTAATGGCAAGTCTGGCAAGGTGCACTAAGTCATCATGGAGAGCTTTGAAAGCATCTTACATTCCATGGGTACCCTTTGCAAACCTCCATGTTGATGACATAAATGGTCAGGTCGTCATCAACACTGTTAGGAATTAGCCTCCTATTATCAGAAGGTTAAGGAACAGACACTGAGCAAAGAAGGAGGGAGGAGATGTCGCACATCCTCCCCAGTCCCACAGCCCTTCTCACCACACAGCAGCTAGCTCCCTAAAGCAGCTGGGGTACCTGAGAGAGGGGCAGGGAGCTGGGCAGCGATGCAATGAATGATTCAGACAATAAGAGCTGATGGATTCTGAGGGTGGGAGGAGGTAGAAGGAGGGAAGTGAGCTGAGTAAGTCTTCTTTAAATATACAAAGGGTTATTAGCATAAGGTGGTTGACCAGCTGTTCTCTATTTCCAGAAAGCAAGATGGGGAGGGGAGGCTTAAAATTACAAATCACAGATTTAGGTCAGCTATAAGAGAGATCTTGGCACAGGAATCGTTAAATTACTAAAAGAATTTAGAGTGGAAAACTGTGAAATCTTCTCTTTAAAAATTTAGAAACAGAATCCAACAGCCATCTGTCAGAGCTGGTTCACATTTGTCCCAGCGCTGCCTGAAGGGAGGGAAGAGGAGACTCCTTCCAGATCTGAGTTTGTCAAAGAAGCCTCCTATATAGTAACAATTAAGAAGCGCCTCTCGTTAACAGATTAACAAATAGACTCACGTGTCACTTTCAGCCTTGGGAGCTCTAATTGTTGAATTAATGGCTAATATTGTGTATGACTCCATCAACCTAGTTGGTTAGGGGTCTGTGTTCATTGGGATAACAGTGCTTTGGCTGGTCTTTCCGTTATGGGTAGGGCGCATCACAGCTCACCGAGTAACTGTGTACACTATTTCATCTATTTCAGCAGGTGGCTATGAATAGGAATGTTTTAATTACACAGAAGAGAGAAAGGTCAGGATGTTTTGCCCAAAGCAACACATCGTGGGTCAGGACTGCAGCTCAAATTATATTCCTAGATCTACGCTGTTCTCTCCAGTGTGCCGCTGGTCTTAGGTTATGCCCTAAAGCAAAGAATCTATTCTCTACCATCCCGCTCACAAAGCAAGACTAGTCCATAGCTATCACCCACTTTGGCCTCCTCAATACTTGAGTGTTCGTCCTGTAAGCAGTGGTACCATTTCCTCTCCTTGGACTGTGGCTGCTTTCTGAGCCCTGTGCTTGCTCCCACAGATTTCCCCTCCTCTGCCCGGCTCCTTCTTAAAGAATAACCCCATCTGCCTCGTGTGGGACAGGCAGCCAATCCTGGCATTCTCTTCAGCCAGAAAAGAGGGAATGAAAGTACAATCTAAAATAAATAAGCTGTTTGTTTGTTTGTTTCAAGGCATGTAACAAAACCATAGCACATAAAAATCCCAGCTTAGCCTAACATTCTCAATATGACCAGAATAGAGGTCAGGAGTAAACTCACTTAATATAAATTGACCTTAGTGATTGATCACATCTCAACATTATCACTACATTTTTTTTAAGAGCAAATAGTGAAAAAAGGTTTCCCAAAGAACCAAAGGCAAAGTCAAGAAATGATATTTGTGGCTGTGCGATTCTCTGAGGATGTTTCGTTTTAATAAAGTCACTTCGGCATTTAGCATATCAAAGCTGCCAGAGCACGTGTCAACTACGAACAAACGAAGCCAACATTTAGTACACTATCCAGAAGCGTCGGCAGCAGAGGGGCTGCTGTCAGCAAGCTCACAGGCTGCTGTATCTTGGCTGACTAACTAGTACAGAGTACCAAGAGCTAGCAATGACTCGTGATTGTGATCAAGGCCTGGAGATGCTGCTGACAACCAGACAACAAGAATGTGCTACGAATCCTCCTGGAGTCCTGTATGACACTGACTGCAACGTTTCTCTCATCCTGGGTACCAACTGGTTCTCACCACACTCATCACCCTGGATTACAGTTTGTATTTTTTTTTTCATGAAAACTAAAGTAATGCTTTTTTTTTCCACACTTAATTATTGAGTTCTTACTTTGAGTGACAGTATCGGTTTGTATCTCACAAACGACAGCATTCTGGGAAGCATCCATGAAAACACCCTAAAATGGTTTTATTCTTTCAAAACTGTCTTCCATGTAGAAAAATAGACAAAAGTCCCAGTCAAATCCTCCTAGAATAGTATTATCTTAGAACCCAAATAGAGACGCCAGGGATACAAGCTGTATTTCAATAATGGTGAGTGCCTAGTCCAAAAATGTGAAGGAACGATTTAGCATTTTTTGTTTGATTTTGCCTGTCAGTGTGTTCATTTCCCATTAATGCACCTTTTCCCACAAAACCACATTACTTCCCTGGTGATTAATTAGGAACAGGACCATATGAAGGACTCAATCAATATATGCACATCTAAGACATACATTCAAATATGGCTTATGATGACAATTTACTATTTCTTATTCCCAAAAGTATCAGATTGCTGGGACTTAAGTTTAAATATCCCAGCACAACATACACCTTGAGAATAAAGGCTCGCTGGCTTTCTTTCTTTCTTTCTTTCTTTCTCTCTTTTTTTCTTTCTTTCTTTCCTTTCTTCCTTCCTTCCTCTCTTTTCTCCCACTTTGTTTCTTCTCTTTGAAGACTTTTTACTTTATCAAGGCCACAACAAAAATAACTTTAATTTTTAAGCCTATATGGTAATTAGCTTGATAGCAGTTTGGTATTTGATATGAACTGTAACTAAAAACTAGTATTCCATATTAGAAAAATAAAGTGTGTGTGTGTGTGAGGGGGAGGAATCAAAAACCAGTCTTTTATGTTTCAAAAAAAAAAAAACGACCTAAAGCATTGGCTAACTTGTTTCATGCTTTTCATTTGATGATGCTGGGTGTCTGTTGCTATTGTTTTGGTTTATGCTTGTGGTCCCCGTTTAGGAGCAATGGAGAAGCCCTTTGTTCTATTTCCTATCCATTTCCTTTATTCCACAACAGAATTTGATTTCTATGTATCACCAGCTGGAGATTTAGAAGCTTCTGAATGTTCCCTGTTTGTTTACTGCTTTTCTCAACAGTTCATTGAGAAGACTGTTTGGAGATAATGGCCAACAAAGGCTCCAATTATATTTTTACCCTGAGCAAATACATTCCACATAGATAAACGCCTCTTACTTAGCTGTTTGGCAAACCTTCACAGAAGTAAAGACTGTGGCACTGCTTAGCTGTGAGTGACTAACTGTAATAAATTCTTTTCCTTTGGAGAGGTCTACTGTGTTTCAAGGGTGTATACACATGTCCTGTGTATGACTTAAGAAGACAGATGCTCACCCCTTCCCATTAATAAAACGGACCAACAGGGCCGCAGGTGTCCGACCTCCATAATTAATTCTTTTTATAGCAAGGGGATATATTTCATAATTTCACTGCCAATTAAACAGTGTAAGCCTGCGTATATATATATATATGTTCTACTATAACTAATTGGCCAGAAAGTTGTGAAACCCAGTCCTGTCACTTAAAGAGAATGCATGTGCATATACATACACTTAATTTTGGTAACTATCCCCTGAAGTATCACAATATGAATCTTCCTCAGAAGCCACTGTGTTGCTGGTCACCTGAGCGAAGAATGTAAGATGAAACTCTAAACTAGGAACAAAGACCATCTTTCTGTACCAAAGACAAGATGGTGCAAAAAGGTGATGTATTGTGCTGGCTCTCAAGAGGCCTGGGCTCAGAGGCCTGCAGAACCCAGACAAAGCTTCTTCAAGGGAAAGCACATGGGGAGAAATGCATTGCCACCAGAACACGAAAAATAGAACATGAAGAACACTGGCCACCAGAATGACGGATATAGTCCTTGCAAATTTCAGAAAGCAGAATAAAAGTGTTGGTGCCTAAGTTGGCAAACACTCTGTGTTGAGAAGTAAATGAAACACACACACACACACACACACACACACACACACAGAGGCTATTAAAACAATGAGTAATTAGAGAGAATGCGTTATGAGTCTTCTTGCCAAGAAGCAACGGTCGGCCTCTAAGCTCTGCTGATACCCTCAGAGTCCCCATAGGCTTGACAAGTAAGTCCCTAACATGAAGAAAGTGAGGTGGGGGAAAGATACTTGCACCTCACAAGAAAGAAGACAGGGAGAGCTCCCAACTTGGTCAGACCCAATGCTATCAGCTCGACCTTAGGTTCATCTTCCTCTGATGGGCCCAGATAATGTTCACATGTGATTCCTGTTCTGTAGCAGATTATGTGACCATCTGACATGTGTTGGATGATCCAAAGACTGGTAATTCTCTGTTGGAGCAGTCAGAGTGCCTGAAACAAGCTGTGTGGACTTTCATAGTGGAATCCCCTGAACTCTTTCTGTTCATTGTAAAGCCGTCATGAGAGGCCGCTGATGACTACGTGGGAACCTGACAGCTGTGGAATTTTAATTCTAGACTTCAACTAGGCAGAGAAAGGAAATGAAAATCTCCTTCGCTGGCAACAAACCGAAAGTGTTTGCACGTGAAATTAATCGTCAGCACAAAGAGCTTTCACCACCGTTGTTCCACAATGTAACAGTCTGTTTGTTTCGCTGCAGACTTTTTTAGATTTCATTTTCTAAGAATAACAGCAAAGACTTTCAAAGGTAGCAACAAACCAAGGCAGAAACAAGACCCAGAAGGCTAACAACCGTGTCTGCTTTTTCTTTCTCACCACTGTTTAAACCTACTCATTCCGTCAATTTCCTAAGTTTTGATGATGCATGGTGCAAGTTTAGGTGCAGCAGCTGCTGGCTTCAGAGCAGAGCAGTCCTGACATCCTGACCTCACTTGCAAACACTTACGTTGTACAAACTCTCCCTCCCATCCCAGCCTCATCCTGCCCAATAGAAAGAAGCTCATCACAATACAACCTACTGAAAGACTGCAGAAACCCCAAAACAGAGGGCAGGCATCGAGGGATTACCACATTGCTGCCAAGACACCTCCCTGGAACTGGAGGTTAGTCTGGTACAGGAATCGGAGCCAAGTGTGGTCTAAACTCGAGGAAGTAAGCTCAGTGCTTCTAATCTGGACTTTAATGGGTGACTTCCCAGTAATGAAGACAAAACAAAGTCTAAACAGCTGATAACAGCTCAAAGCAAGCCACGAGGAAAAGCACAAGACTAAAGCTTTGGAATAGCTCATAGTGTCTGAGGACAGACTTTCCAAACGAAGAGCCAAAAGCTTTTTAAATTCTGAGATTATGTAGATGCCACTGAACAGTGAGAATCGAGTTGAGTGGTGAGATGCCTCAGCAGGTAAGGCTCACTGCTGAGGCTGGTGGCGCCTATCCTGCAACCTACACAACTGTCCTATGGTATGTGCATGCATCCATGCATGTGTGCACATATGCACACACAAATTAATTAATTAATTAATTAATTAATTCAACAAAAATAATTAACATTGTTTTTAAGCAGAGGTCACAGCGCATTTTGCCTTTTCAGTAAGAAAAAAAAATGAACGAGAAAGAGAGAATAAAAAGAAGAAAATGGAGCCTTTGTTGAGCTGCAGCCAAAAAGCCTTCGAGGCTTGACAGCAGTGCACAAGCTCCCCTTCACCCCCGTGATTCCAACAAATATGCTAATAAAATTTCCTACCTCCCTGGAGTAGAAACAGAATAAATATTTATTTAACACATCTGAGTTCTAAGTCTGGACTACCTCGTAGTCCCACTAGATGAATTTATTTTCATTTGTCAGCAAGAAAGGAGAAGCATTACATCTTGTGATATTTCTCCATCTTTGAAGGTCCGTCAAAAGGAGAAAGGAAAAGAACCCTGGGATACTCATTCTGTATGTGCCAAAGTGCAGCTGGACCTTAGGGCAGCACTGTCTACCACCGAAAAAGCAACGCTGCTGCTCTTCTCCCAACCTGCACACCCAGCGGCTGGTCCCAAGGCTAGCAGGAAACGACAGACTTAACTTTTCTCAATATTTTAATTTTTATACACTTTATTATTTTAAAATTGCCCATAAATTATAACATCACACAGCAAAATGAACCATCCCCAAAGTCTCTTCAGACTTGATGTCAATCATGTCAATAACTCTGGGTATGTCAATCACCAGGTTCAATCCTCAACTAACTACTAGAAGTCTGACTTCTCATCACGAAGGACATCATTTCTCCCCACCTTTGTGCCAAAGCATTACTGTACCACCCACTGATAACTTAAAAAACCGTTGCCAAGTGGAAAAATAATAACTTATAACTATATTTCTTTTTGCTAAAGCCTTCAATCAAATGTTAATAATCTAGACAGGAAATTTATATTTTCCCTGGTCTGGGTGAATAAAGAGATAGACTGTTGCTCTGAATGTCTGAAGACATTCTGGAGCATTTATCTAGGTGACTTGTGTAAAAGACCTAAGAACAAGCTTTCCAGAAAGCCTGCATATCCTCCAGTGTTTATTTCAAAAGGAAGTATTCACTCTTCCCCTCCGTGGACTCTCTTCTGGGGGCAGTCTCAGCCACCATGGCTTTCATCAAAAGCCATTTCATGGGTCAGTGCTGTGGAGCTCGGTCCCGTCGGGTAGACCGAGGTATCTTCACAGCATCATAACAGAGCTCCAGGTTTGGAAGGAAATAGCTTTCTCCATAAGAAGACACAGCATATAAAAAGTCTAGTCTTTGCACATAAAGGAACAGTATCTACAAATCTGTATGTACATCCTATAGGTGCCCAGGTGGAAAGAGGCCACTGAGCAGATTCTCATAGCCTGTCCTCTAGACAAACTAGCATAAGCCTAAAAGGATGCAAGAAACAGAGTAAGCTCAGAATGCATGGGCTACAGCTCTGAACACTGCCTGGATTTCAGTGATACTGGGCGAAGCAAGGTCTGAAGGCTGAAGGTACCGTTCTGTTGAAGAGTCCTGGGAAGCAGAGGACCAGAGGAAGACCTCCACTCCAAGTGGGAAGAGTGTTCCAGAGCAAGGCATCAAGAAAGAAACAATGCTTCAAGAGATCTGAAGGCGTCTATGACAGTAACACCGAGTTAGAAGCTAAAGCCCCTGACCAGGAGCTCACCTGTATTCTAACCACCAGGAAAATCCCAACTTAAAAATCACACCACCTTTCTAAACCCTGACTTTACTCTCCAGCCCTCTATTTTATTCCCCACCCCAAGTCTTTATTATACTATAAACCAAACATCAAAACTCCACTTTTCCACAAGAAGAGCATGAGAAACACGTAGATGGTGTGGGAACACACACAGACAAAACATATAAATCCAGGGGCCCACAGCTCCATGTAGAAAGGCATGAAGTTCGTCATAACGCTCTGGTGTTTTATTTGCCTCCCTTCCCCCTTGCTGAAGATGAGCCCAGGGCCTTGTGGGTGCTAAACATTCATTCTACCATTGGGCCACACACACCCAATCTACATGTGTGTCTTCTAAAAAGCTGAAGGCATGTGGGTTTATTTATCTATTTAGTGGTACTTGGGGGGTGGGGAGAGACCCAGTTCCTTTTGTATGCCTGGCCAGCATTCCACCAGTTTCATCCAGCCCCAGGCACTAATCAATAATTTACTCCTAACCAATTTAATTTTATTGTAAGGATGTAACAAACTGACACACAGTAAGTGTTTGTGTCAGAGCCAAGAACAGAGGTGGGTGCTCCTGGGAGCACTCCCCTCCCACTTACCATATGTAGATGCAAACACTGAGGGAGAGTTGGGGTCTGTTTCAGGGTCACACAGCCAATGGAGAAGGCAACATGTTCCATCTTCACAGACCTACCTCTCAGTACTGACACTGCCTCTCTCTCTGGAACCACCTGGAGTGTCTCCCGGAAACCCTTTTGAGAGCTGAGGTCTGCTTTCAACCCCAAGGGTGCTAGCACCCCCTCTGAGTGCCCTGAAGATTAATTTTAGATTTCTGAAACCCACTGTCAAAAGTAATTTTCTCAAATCATCTGTTGTTCTAAAACGTATTTCCAGTAAATAGCAGCTCCTTCAAACAGAACTTACCTTAAAGGGGTGAGGGGGAAGCAGTCTTTGAGGATACTGGATTTGTTCCACAGTGCTCAAGTGTTACTAATATCACTGTGGAAATCTATTGTGTGAGCAGAAACTTTAACATGGCTAACTTAAAATTCTGGATATTCCTAGACCTAACGGTTACTAAGAAAAACTGGCAGACTCAGTTTTCTTCTCTCCATATCTCTGTCTCTGTTTCTGTCATCCTCCCTCTTCTCCCCCTTCTCCTCCCTCCCTCCTTTCCTTTCTCTCTTTCCCTCCTTTTTCTCCCTCTCTCCCTCCCTCCCTCCCTCTCTCCCTCCCTCCCTCCCTCCCTCCCTCTCTTTCTCTGTCTGTCCCCATCCACCATGTGTCTCAAAATTTCCTTGGAAGGAAACATTCAACACAATACAAATGTATCTGTGATTGTTGCAGCAAAGGCTCAGCTCTTTTGCTGAGAAACCACACTGTTTCAATATGACCCCCAAATGAACTCGCCAGCTGCTCCTCCTTGGATGGCCTACGAAGGCTGCTCTACTTCTGCACATTGGTCTCTCTCATCGAAAGCATCTGAAATATCGCTCACTAGAGCATTGCTTTTCAAATTTCTAGCCAACTTTAAAACAAACTGCTAAGTTAAAAGAATTAGAATCGTGCAATGATCTGTGCCAATGACCCATGCGTTGCATAAAATATAATGTGATCTCGACCAAAAAGAAAGAAAATAACAGCAATTAGAGCAGAGAGGCCGTAAGCAAGCTACCAGAAATCAGAAATTCAGAAGGAAAATAGACTTAACATGGCTTAATTTGGAAACTTTGAATTAATGTAGTAGAAATCCAGACAGTTCTAAAGACAGGCTAATGGAAAGATGGAGAAGGTTAGCAAGCCAATTACTAGGTCTTCATGGTAGAAAGACACCAAACAGCATGAAATAAAGTGTTTTCTATTTCATCTTCAGACTACACAGAAGAGTCTATTCAACTATCATCAAAGTTGTAGGATTAAAAACAGTCGGTGAATTCAGCACAAATTTACACTGTCAAGAAAGTTGCTTCTATGTGGCCAAGGAATAAACTTAATTGAACATCTGATTGACTTGATTGTGGCAGTATAGACAACTAAGCCTCATATAATAAAATTTAAGTTTGTTTTTGTTGTTGTTTAAAAAAAAAAAAACAGTCCTCAGGAAAAAAGGGGGTTTAGGAAGAGACTTAGTAAGGATTAAATGAAAAGATGTGGAGACCTGTCTCCCAGACCATGGTAACAAGATTTGAATAATTTAAGATTCTGTTATCAAGAACTGAGCAAACTGCCAGACCAAGGCACTGGATGATGTGTAGTTAGAGCCAACTCTACAAGAGCGCAAAAATCAGAGACGTGGTCTGGTTCTGACCACTTGGGCTTTGGAAAAATCCGATCCTGACAATCAAGAACGAAAAGTATTAAGAACAGGACCTTAGAGGAGGTCTACGCAGAGAGATTGATTCTGTATTGACTAACTGGTTAAGTTCAATTGCCCAATCAATTTATGAAAACATATTTGTGAAGTAGTGGGTATCTGGTAGGCACTTGGTAATCTTTGTAAAACTAGAAAGCACATTTTTATCAAGAAGTAATGTCCATTGATTTGGACTAAGATCATCTAAGAAGTAAACACAATTTTCCAAGATGCTCTAAGGGTTGCGGGTGCTAAGGAGATGCTTCCATGGGAAAAGTACTTCAACACAAGCATGGAGACCATAGTTTGCATCCCTAATACTCATATAAAAGCGGGATGTGTCAGCATGTGTCTGTCACCTCCATGCTGGATGATGACAGGTGGATCCAAGGGCTTGGTGCTCACATCTCAGAAGTGGCAAGTTCCAGCTTTAACAAGGAATCTTGACATAGAAAACAAGATGGGTGAGAAATTGAAGAAGACAGTGGACATCAACCTGCAGCCTCTACCTATGCATGCAAGGGTGAATACACACACACACACACACACAGAGAGAGAGAGAGAGAGAGAGAGAGAGAGAGAGAGAGAGAGAGAGAGAGAGAGAGAGCTACAAATCACAAGCTACAAAATCAAAGAAAGTCTCCTCAGGAAAGCAGCTGGATAGTATAATTCATCTGTTCAAGTTCTCACTATCTTAATCATAGAACATCTGAAATCCTCTGACGCTGCGGGATGGTGAGGCATGGCTGATACCTTGTACAGTGTTCACTTTTTTGGCTGGCTTAACCTCGTGCCTACATTGCACTGGGTGAAGGTTCTACCATATGCTGCCAACTGCACACAAGCTGATATGCTACACTTAGCAACTGCCTGAGGAACTTTCACACTATGGTCCCAAGGAACCTTAGGGTGACTTTTATGAGGATGACCTAGTAAGGCTATGAAACTCTCCTGTGAAAGTAGTGCTGAGTACTTAATACCAAACACTTGTTGGGGCCACATTTGCAACTACCTTAGTTAGTATCCATCTAACTACTGAGTGTGGTTTTTCCTGTATGGGCCAGAATGTCCAAGAAGCAATGTCTCTGCTTCCTAGCTCTTTCCTGTCCAAAGATAGTTTCCTTTATTAGACACCAACTTTATCCAATAAAAAGTGTCCTCAAAATGCCTGGGCCTGTATTGAACAAAACAAGTTTTGTAAAATTCTCCCTGTTCGGACTGTGGTATTTTTCCCTGCTGGAACTGTATCAAACCTTGTTCCACCAGGAAGGCTGTCACCTGCCCCAGTAATCAAAGGACAGCCACATGTGATGGCGATCTGAGTGCAGGAGCTGAGGGGTTGAAGCTGGTCAGGTACAGCAGCACCTCTGTGCACACTCTGAAACACCTCTGTCTTAACTCCCCATCGGTGCGGCGCTGATTCAGTATTTTCGCTGGCAGCAGCTATTTGGCTATTCCGCCACCACCACCACCCCGCTCCCTTTTCCAATCACTGTCTCCAACTCCCAATTTCAGCCAAAAAGCAGCAAACAGACCTTCCTTTCTTCAGCCATGCTCCCTTATATTGTTTCCATCATCTCGAATTCAAGTGATTCTTGTACTGTCCTCCATGAAAATCAGGACGGACACTGGACTACCAAGCATTCCGAAATCAGGGCTTTTAAATGCTTCTGTCTATGTGCTCACAACACCCTGAAGGCAAACAGGCAGCAATGATTCTGTTCTAAGAGATTTCATCACCTTGTGATGCCAGCCCAGCTTTTGCTCTACCGCCATGAGTTCATCCATTAGAGTGCCGAGAGGCGATCCCTGCTGGCTGCTGGAGACACACCACTACTGAGTGCATGATGGTACTCCACAGCCAGAACCCCGGATGAGGTCTGGCACTCTCCCTGAAAATGGCAAATCACACAAACCCAGCATCCTGAGCTAATGTGTGAACACTTCTGCTTAAAAGGGGTGTCAAAGAAGAGATCACAGCATTTAAGGGTTGTGCTTCTAGGATGGTTAGATCTGATTTAACCGTTCCCCTCACCTCCCTAACACTGAGAGATGTTCATAGAGGCTTTGCATCAACGAATGCATCATCTGTCTAGACCCAGCTCACTTCCTGGACCACAAGGTAATAATCTGAGATATTGTAACTCTGCACAGGGCCAGACTGTTCAAGGTTATAAATCTTGAAGTAGGCCACCTGGTTCTGGCCAGAACCCTATGTATCTATGTATACATGGCCACTGACTCATTTATTTATTCTGCAAGCATTGGAGCATTTATTGATCACTGGGGATGTGCCAGATCCTAGTTAGACATGAGGGGGGAGAGCAACCTGGCTTACAGATGGATGCAGGCTCCATTCCAAGGTCCCATTAGGACATGTTAATGAAGGTTGGGGTTTGTTTCTGTGCTGTATAACAGCAATGCCAAGTTAGTTTGCTAGCTATTCAAAAGTTCTGAGTGATGAAACTTTCCCATCTCTGAATTCACCACCCTACCCACAGAGGAAAGGGAGGAAGGGAAAGACATCACAGCCTTACTGCTACCAAGAAACATAGGCTTTTATAGTCAGTCAGTGTTTCGAGGTTACAACCCTATCGGGTCAGGAAAAAAACATGCTGTAGGATGCATGGTAATGGTAATGGTTGGATACATGGCCAAGGTACATGAGGTTATTCCCACCAGGGATTCTATGGATTACTTCACAGGGATCATTCTCCAGTTTGAGAGTACCTTTATTTTGTCAGTGGTGCATTCCTTACAGACCAAGGGAGCAAAGACACAGAAGGAATGAACCCTGGGACACATCAAGAATAACAAGTGACCTAGGCTAACCACTTTCATTGCTATAGATAAAGGATTATGGTTCCTGGCAAGTTGGTTTCACCTCAGAAATTAAATTTAGGAAGATCTAAAACCAAGAGCTGAAAAAAAAAACATATTTGAAAAAAAAAGATGGGGGACAGATAAACAGTTTCAGGCTAATGCTTACCTATGTTGCCCTTGCTGAAACCTTAAAAGGGAGTTTAACTCATAGGACTCAAGGGATTACAGGGCTGACCTATGTTGCCCTCACTGAAAGGCTCAGGGATGGGCCAAACTCACCTATAGAGGCTCTTAGTGCCAATCCTGACACTTCACTTGTGAAGCACATGAGGAGATTTCCCTCAGATACTCATGACTATTGACTACATGAACAAGTCAAATGGCAAACAATTTTATTAAGATGCTGCTTGAAGCTCCTTGCAGTCTGAGGTATGTCTAGTTAGTCAGGAAGACCTGAGAGAGACAAGTAGCAGAATCCCTAATCCAGGTGGTCAGCATGAACCTGCGCCCAGTTTGCCTAAGGAAGGACCATGGTGTCCCCTTTCAGGCATCTGGCCCAGCAGGAAGCCCCTCTGTCTCAGTGGACAATACTGAGGGACTTGCCATAAAGAAGGGCTGCTGCTACCTTGAGAAGTGTGGCAAGCAAGCTCCCTTTTCCTTTCCAGATCCTTAGCCAGGGCCTCCCTTTCCCCACCATGTAACCCTCAATCCAAGGACAGGAGGGGAGCAGCAAAGACAGCTGTACCTTTAACCAGAGACTATGTGAGTGGGGAACCCGCTCTGCTCAATCCAAAGGCAAAGAACCTGAGATAGTTTGGTAACCTGAGCTAGAACACTCAGCCATCTGGAAGTTGCCTGCTCTGTGGCTTCTTATTGCTTACAAATCAAGCCTTTGACTTCCACGTCTGACTTTTGAGGCTCACCCTCGGTAGCACAGGGCCCCTTAAGAGGAATCAAGCACCACTGAACATATGAATTTCTGAAATATTGTTTTCATCTGGAATTCTTTTCTGCCTCCTCTAAATACTCAATTCTATGTGCACTCAGTGCTTATTAAAGACTAGTTTCAAGACTTGGGAATAGAAAATGTAATGTAATAATGTAAAAATGTAATAAGGCATATTATATTTACATATTATCAAGGAGAAAAGAGTTTACTTACAGGGTTTAGGCCTTGTGCTGATACCACTCAACTGCGCATGTCTTCCTGAAATGCTATGGGCTTCTTGCACTATACTCAGGCTGACTGATACAGTCAGCCATGGGTAGTTAGAGGTGGCACGCATGCTGTAAACCTGCCATTTCTAGCTCTAGATTAATATCTATTTCATTAATGAGAAACTAAAACTAATTGTGGCAACTCAGTGCTAAATTAAAAAAAAAATCCGACTTAATAGACATTGGTGTGTACACACAAAATATTTATTAAGCTTCTACCTCATATTGACTATTTTCTAAGCATGATATATGAAGTAGATAAATCTTGTATAGGAATATAATCAGTTGTGCAATAGGAAAAAAGGTTACGAACTACTAACAAATTATGACATTAGGTTGGCACCTATCATGTCATTGCAACTAAAGAGTGGATTGATACGGAGAACTAAGTGAAGAGAGATTTAAATGCTAGGTCCCAAACTAATAGGACGGACAATATTTACCATGTACTGGATAGAAGCATTGTGGGTTTTTTAAGCTAATGAAATTATATATATATATAATATTATTAAAGCTTTCTCAAAGATAAAAATGTCCCTATGTAACTATTTTGGATAAATTTAACCCCAATGCTAACCTGTTTTCTAGTTTAAGCCAGAAGAGCAGTTTAAAGTTGGAATTTTGCAACGTATCATCTGACAAGATAACACAGTCCAAGCACACTTGAAATCTTCTCCCCTTTGTATATCTGGATTGAATTTGCTGGTAAGATTGCTATATCCCTGGCCTTTTCTTGCACAGCACAAGAATTATACAGATAAAGCAAGCAAATCCACTCCCATATCACTGTAGCAACATTTGAATTACCAAGATGAAGCAGATGAAATCAAGGGATTTTTGGGTTTTTTTTTTTTTTTGTTTTTTTTGGTTTTTCTTTTTGTAAAACATAATTATTCAGATAATTGTTTCAGTCTTCCATTTCACTGAAGCTGTGAGGATCTGATCTCAGATGACTTCCCACCCATTAACAGCACTAATGAATCAGCATGGTGTCAAGGACCTGGCAGCCCCCAGCAGCAACACTAGCACCACCTTCAGGTCGCCCAAGGCATCAGCATGCACGCCAGGGCTTTTAGTGACCAGGTAACTAAATATTTAAATGTTCAAAATTTTTATCTGGGAAGTATTCATTCAGTTTCGAAAAGTATTTGTATTTTACAAGTGCATTTTCTGATTTTAGAATAATTTATTTTATGATTTCAAATGAAGTGAATTCCTTTTGTATATTTATGATAATCTGACCTATATCTAACTTCTTAAGAAGTGCATAGTTGTAAAAATGGAACACACTTTGAATAGCTATTTATTCCAAGATTTTTTTACTCAGGTACCATCTCCAACCTATCTATATAGCTCAAGAGGAAGCTGGACTGGGGCTAAATCCAGATAGATTGATTATCTCTTCTGCCCTAATTCCCCAAACAATCCCCAATTCTCCCCTTCAAAGGCACAGGAAGGCTTGGTGAAACACAAGATGGCACCATATAAAATTACCCTCCAAGGCAGCACCAAAAGTCACCTCAGCAACTAGTCAATTGACATTCCAAACCCACTGACAAGGGCTGCCAGTAAGAGCAACCCCTCCCAGTCCTGGCATCTTTCCTTAAACCAGGGATGTTTATTTATGTTAATGTGGGGATTACGGAAGGGGCTTGCTCCTTCTCAGCACGTACAGAAAGCATAGTGCTATGAAAGGTACCATAGAGTCAACTGGTCTTTTTTAAAGCATCAGCCATAGAGAACTAAAATCGCCCCAGTTCCTAGATCCCTGTTAAAACGGTCCAAGCTCATGCTTATGCCTCTGAGAGGTGTGGCAAACATACAGTGGGAGACAGGCTTACTCCCTGGAGAGGGTGAAAGCAGGATATTAAATTTGGCAATGGATAAAAAATCTGGTTTTTCAAACTAGTTTCTATAGGATCACCTATATATTCTGAAACACTTTCTACTCGTTGTCACCTACAGGTCAAGTACTTATAAAGTAAAATGACAAATTGGCAACACATCATAAAACAGAGATCTGGAGATTGAAACCCAGCAAAGAGCTAAAGGAAATGGGAAAAAAATCGAAGATCCCTGTAGACTCACAGTAATTACAAAGCTATGCAGACCCTACAAATTGCGAATAATAAAGGGAAAAAAAGCATGTTTATTAGAAAACTGAAAAAAGTTGGAGAACAAGTCATTGATAAAAACAGCATGGTCAATAAAGGTGCAGAAAACAATGCTTAGAATTAACAACAGTATTCTTGGGTGGCACCTCAGAATCACCTCCAACAGCAAAATCATGTTATTGGCACACCCTGCAATTATGCTCGGAGGCCAGAGAACTGAAGACAGTCATGTATATCATGTTACTTATTTATCTATCTATTTATTTTAATAATGCAAATGGCACTCTATGAATCTTGTATGTCTCCAAATTACTACTGTGAAACCCTATGTTCTATTTTGGTCTCTGTTGCTGTGTGCTTACTTACACCCTAAGTAAGCATCCTGGGCATGAAAGGGTTCACTTGGCCTAGAAGCTCCAGTCAGTCCATCCAGAGGGGAGCCAGGCCAGAAGCCAAGATTGGAATCTGAAGGCAGGAAGTAAAGTAGAGTCCATGGAAGAACACTGCTTCCTGACTGCTCCTTGCTCACCTTGCTGTTTTATACAAGCCAAGACCACCTGCCTGGGGTGGCTCCACCCACAGTGGACTGGACCCTCCCACATCAATCACTAATTAAGAAAATGACCCACAGTCATGCCCACAGGCCAATACAATTGAGGCAATTCCTCAGTTGGGGGTCCCTTCTTCCCAGATTACTCTAGTTTGTGTTAAGCTGACAAAAGCTAACCAGTACACCCTACCAATTTAGGGTACGTAAAAAGTCAAGAGATTTAATCATAACACGTAGGATTCTCGAGTTTACTGACTAATTTCTTACATTGGACTGAACAGATTATAAGTTTGTATTTGAAATGAACCTTTTTAGAATATGGAAATCAGATTCCCTGTAGTATTTTACGTTATGTAGATGAAAATGTGTGTTTAAAGAAAAAGCAATGCTTGCGTCTATCTGAGGGATGGTCAGTATTTAAGTACCCTCTTCCCCATCAGGTAATTGCTAATGCACTCGAGCCAGATCTCCAGGTAATCTAGATGAAGAGTTCCAGTTTTAATCAAAGAAAGGATTTTAATAAAAAAATAATGAATCAACTTCATTTTGCTAAAAGGAAAGAGGTTTAAGACATCTTTAGTATCTGGCTTTAAAAATATACATTTGAACCTTTTTTTTCCTTTTACACTATTATACACAAAGATTTTTTTTTTTTTTTTTTAAGAGCTGGGACTTTCCAGATACGAGAATTGCTAGAAAGTGACTTGGAATCACCCTCAGACAATAACTGCTGGTGGTTTTATTTCAGGCAATGGGCTTGTGCCAGGAAGGACTCACGCCTTGATGAAAGGAGCACCAAAAACTTGTGAGGATTTTTGGTTTCACGGGTAAAAATCCTCCCAAGAGAAACAAACGGTGCTCATCCGTCCCGCCACCACACAACACGGACTACTGAAGGCAATTAGCATTTAATATTAATTTGTCTTTGCCTTTCAGCCTTTGAGCGGTTCCGGTTTTCAGTCTCAGCTTGGCGAGCAGGAGCACGCCTCTCATCCACAAAGCACACTCCGCCCCCTACTACAGAAACCTGGTATTTTGCCTTGACCTTGATCCATACGACCAGGTTTGGCAGGGTTCAACGGTCCTATTTATGTTTAACTAAAACTGTCACTTGATACATTGCAACATACAGTCTTTGTGGTCTGGCTACAGGGATCCAAAGTGAGCAGGGCTCTAGGAGGGAGACAAAGTGGGGCGCCCACTCCAGTGAAAGAACTAAATAAAGGACACCCCACCAGCACCTCATTACTCTACACAAACGTTTAACTGGGGAGTTAGTGTGAAGGCAACTGTTTGCAAAAAGCCAGTTGATTACTTTGATTTTATGTTTGCCTCTTTTGTTTTTTCTGACCCCCCTCCTTTCTTTAATTCATTAGCAAGCTGGCCCAAGCAAAACCTACTTTGCTTGGTGCTTTGACACCCACTTGTTGCAATGACAGGAAAGGCATACGTTAAAAAAATTACAAAGCTCACTCTTAATGAAAGCCAATCTGAACTCATTTAACCGCCTCTGACTCATCTTTCTCTTCCGAAGCTAATTCTCAGTTGTTCTCAAAGAAAACATCAAGTATATCAGATCCAATTTTAATTCACTAAATTCCACCCTCATTTCGAAGACAAATGAAAAGGAAAAATAAGAAGTGAATTGGGGATTCATACATATAAACTAGGACATGGGTGCTCTGAGGACCGTCAGCGTCTTCAGGAGGCATGCTATGCTGCTAGGAAGCTTCAGAACACTTCTGTCACTTCTCTTCTTCCCACAGAAGTCCAGCACATGTATTTAGCTGCTTTCGATGTATATTTTCTCTGTTGTTTTATTTAATCAGGAATGTAACCGTCCTCTCTGTATACTCCTTGTGAGATATTGCTATATCTTAATTTAGAGGTTAATATGCCTGCCCTCTAAAATTGAATTTTCTCTTTTTAAAGAAAGTTATAAGTCAGCAAAAAAAGCACACATATTTGAATAACAATACATAATATCTTCATTAAAAATTTAATATTTACCGCTATTAAGGACAGCATATACTATAGCTTGTGACTTGAACACAGATTCACAGATTTCTTGTAAGTTTTAGCTGCCTGTAATATAAGAGCCATTGCTTTGTTTGAGCCCTCCTGCCGGTCTCCCTTCATGCATGTCACAACATGTCAATCTTCTTAAAGAACAGAATAGGTCCTGTTGTTTGAGGTAAATACATCCTTTCTCTGAGACAAGAATTTTAGTTTTGTATTCAAAATGACTGCAAGTCAGCAGCTCTAAGTCAACACATTCCGTTCATATAGATTGCTAGACTGCAAAGCTGCTATATGCTGGAGACAGAAAGAACCTTTTAAAGGTCAGATGGGGTGGGAACAACAAAGAGTTAGGCTGGGTGAAGGAGAGCGGCTTATACTTCTATGTAATAATTGATAAGCTAACTGAGAATTCCCTCTATTGACCATTTCTTACCATTTTGAGAATCTTAATAGTCTTGGGCTTCTATCCTCTCTTTCTTCAGTCCAGGGAGACCAACCTGCAAAATATGTTTAAATACAGTAGACACACTGCTTCACCACAGGTCAGCAAATGTAAAATGCCCCCTCAGAGGTCACAGACAAATAACCAGTTTGTGTGCTGAAGATAAGTCCCACGAAAATTATTCTAAACATTTCCCTGAAGGGGCTTTCCAAGTGGTCTACAGGTTTACATAGGGGACAAAGGAATGCCTGGCACCTGGCTCTGCACTCCTGGGCTATTCTTAGTGTCTGGTTCATCTTTAAATTGCAGTTCAAAAGGTTTAGCAACTTAAAAGTAGACCCAAGTGATAAAAATAGATTGTTCTCTGGCTGCTCTTTGTCCCCAGACATACTACTGGCAGTATATTTGCAATCAAGACAGCAGAACAAGAATCAGCCTTCCACCGTAGTGTAATGCCTCAGAGTGGATATTTTTGGAAATGGCACTGCATTACATAACCTTCCGTGTTAAAAAAAAAAAAAAAAAAAAAAAAAAACCTACACAAGGGAGAAAGTCAGGAATATACACCATTATGCCCTCTCCCTAAAGCAAATAAACATTAATGTACACGCTGCAGTGGTTCCCCCTCCACCTCCATCCCATTAGACCACAACTCTTTTGTTACTGTAAGTTCCGGAAAAATTAAGATGAATGGAAAAACTAAAAGTTCTCCAAACGGGTATCAGAGGCACTTAGAGTTTTCCTATAATGTTGTTATAGAAACACAAATGCAAATCACGTTATTAGCGGCATCAAGAAAAAAGTAGTCATTTATCTTTAATGCTCCCGCACCCCAAGTTCAACTGCTTTATAAGAAAATGCAGGGGGAAAAAAAAGTGTTACAAGAGCTAAAACACCGTAAAGCCCCACGGCCGCTGCAGCAGCAACACTGAAAGAGTAATCAAGTGTAAGGATCTTATAAAGGGAGGGAAAGCTTGCATGCACCAAAGTGCATTTAATGCAAAGGAACAAAACAGCTCTCAAACAAGCAAGAACATTAACCACACCAGCAAGCAAAACCCCACCCCTTCACAAAGAATTCATTTCTCTCAACTTGTGCATTAAACAAAAGAGGGGGGGAGGCAAGTTAAATCCTAGCGTTAATGCAGCAGGAGTGAAATGGCATAATTTCTCCGAGGTGTCAGCTTTAGCTCTAAAATTTAGTGGGAGACAGCATGTACTCTGCAAAGCTGAAGGGTCCAGCTAAGAGCAAAGGCAAGGAATCGACACAAAAGAGAAAGCAGCGCTCCCAGCTGGGGAGGAGAATGGCAGATACTTACAGACAAAAGCCCCGCTCCCTGCTCACTCTCTCTGCTCTCTACACCTGAAACACAAATGTGGATGAAAAAGGGCATCATGCTAGAAAGACAGCTGAGGGGGAAGGGGGAGGGGAAAGGGGTGGAGGAAGAGGAGGGCGGAATGGGGGGGGGGAGGGAAACAAAACCCCAACCCGCTTCACTTCCAAGAAGTGCAGCCTCGGAGAAGGAGGGGAAAGGGTTCCCTGCCTTGCTTGCTCTCTCCAAGAGAGTGTGTGTGTGTGTCTTGTGTCTCTCTCTTTAAATCAGTCTCTCAATCTCAACTCCTCTCTCCCCCCCCCCCCATTCCTCCCACCTCCTCCCCTCTCTTCTGCTAGTGTACTAGTGAACAATGAGCTAATTCTGATGGAGCTGGCGCGCGGCCAGCGCCCCAGCCTTGCTGCCACCGCGGAGCCAGACTGCTTACTCGGCAGGAATCAGCGGCTCGCGGCCCCGTGGGCGCGCGGCCAACACGAGCGCGCTCCACGGCCCCCGCACCCGCGCCGTCGCCGCCGTAGGGCACGGGGCCCTGGGGGGGTGGGGGGGGAAGGGGACCGCGCGGAGCAGCCCCGGGAGCGCAGCGCGCACTCTGGCGGGCTCCCCGCCTCGCCGCGCGGCGGCTTTGCAGACAAATAAGGAGGCGGAGGCGGCGGTTTGGGGGCGTGCCAGGCGCGGAGGCGGCCCGCCAAGGAGAGGCTGCGCAGCCCTACTGTAATAATAAACCTGCGGCCGGGGCATCTGAGGGAACCGGGACAGCCACGGCCCTGCCGCCTTCCCTTTTATGTGCCTGTCCTGAGCACGGCAGAAAATGGTGCCCACGGCAGCATCGGGGCGCGCACGGAAGCCTCTATCCTAGCTCGTCCGGGCTCCCCGCAGCGATCGCCCCCACGCGGGGAAAGCCCCAAGGCTGGCGCCCGCGAGGCTAGCGCAGCGGGGTCAGGGGCTGCGGGCAGGAGGACGCACACGCGCACGGTCGCGTGCACAATCACACGCGCGCACTCGGACACTTTCAGTCACGCGCGCGAACAGTCTACAAGAGAAGGGCGGCCTGATGGGTGCAACCGGAGACGCTCGGCCCTAGAGCTTTTCTTTCCCCAAGGATTTCAAAGTTCTCATACCCCCCCTCCCCCCTCCCCTCCCCAGCAACTTTCCTTAAGTTGTGGGTTTCTTAGGGGGGAAAAGATCTGTTTTGTTTTTTTAAATTCATGTAAAAAATCGATCTTTTCCTAGTAATGTAATAGTTCAGAATGTTGCAACAAACTGGTGGCGTTGCCAGGACAGCAGGGTATCATACTATGGTAACTGTCAGATGTTTCATAGTGAAGATTAGTTCCTAATTTAATTGTCTTTCCTAGTGCGGAATGGGGGAAGGAAGTGGGGGCGGGATAAAGGTTCCCAATACCTTCTAAATTTGCTATGCACATTTTACCCCTAGTCATTAAAAGCAATGTTTTCCATTTTAACAAAGAAAAGACACATTTACAAAACTCAATTTTAAGCCATGTGTTTATAAAATGTTAATTTTTTTTTCTTTTTAGAGTCAAGCACTGGGTACAGAAATAGCAAACCTTGAAAAGTAATTGTTTACAAGCATAATTCTAAAATAACTACAAGCTTATTGGAAGACTGGAGTGCTTTTCAAACTACAAAAGTGAATACACCAACAAGTACCTTGCAGAAAGTAGGATGCTAGGGAAACCTAGAAGATGACTCCACTGAAACTTTGACTGTCATTGTATCCCCCTGGAGTGTTTGGGAGGGAAGAGTGGGAAATGCGTGGAAAGGGCAGGTGGCTAAGAACAAAGAGAAGAAAAGCAATTTAGCAAGTTTCCCTGACTATTCATGGTCAATGTTTTCCTGTCAGAAAATACTGACAAGAAAGTGTGGGGTGCAGTAGTCTGGGTGTGAGAGAGGAGGCCCGGGAAGTTGTCTCTCTAGTTTGAACCCATGAAAGACTGGTCAAAGGGATTTCACAGGAGATCTTTGCCATCGGGCCCCCAGTCGCTACCAAACCAAAGATTACCAAGATCCATCCCAGCAACTTGTCAGAAGTTGAATCTTGGTCTGGAGAGATGGCTCAGTGGGTCTGTCACCAAGCCTAAGGACCTCCATGGTCATTCCAGTCTGCAAAGCCCTTGCTGCACACACATGAAGACCTGAGTTCAGATCCTTAGAACCCCTGAAAAAGGCAGGTAAGGTGGTGAATGCAACCCCAATGCTGGGGGAACAGAGACAAGCACATTTTCCCAGAGCTCCCCGGCCAGGCACTCTAGCTAAATAAGGGGGTACCAGGCTCAGTAAGAGTTTTCTCTCAAAATTAAATAAACAGAGCGGATGAGCCCCAGCGCCTGCCCCAAGGGTCTTGCAGCACGGGGTGGCTTGCACCACTATGATGAACAAATATGCGATGGAGAGGTGAAACAGATAGAAACATCGAGCCCTGTGGAGAGAGGTGAACTGGGAGACATGGCAATGACTAGTGAGAGAGACAGCTGAGGTTCACATGCCTGCCCTCTTTGCCCAGTAGGGTCTGTGGGATGGTTGGTAAGTCTGGAGCTTACCCAGATGCAGACTCAACCCCGGAACACGACGTGTGACTGTGGGATCCCCCTGGCTCTAAGCAATGAGAGGCCAGAGATGAGGAAAGGTTTACTTTCTGGATTGAACCACCTCCAAGAAGGATCACCCGTGGTCTGTGACGTAACTGGAGGCCATCTTGGTGTCTATGGTCCGCATGAAGCCTGAGCTCCGTGTGGACATTTGTGGTCTGTGCTGTTGACTGATGCCTTGGTGATGTCCTTGGGCTTTGCGGCCTCATGGAGTCATGCTGATGTGAGCAGCCTGTGCAGCCGCCTGAGGCTATGTTGAGGCCTTAGGTCCATTTAGCTGCTGAGGGCCATGAGTGAGTTGGTGCTAATATGGCCAGAGACCATGCTGATATCTGAGGCCAGTATTACCACTGACACACATGAGGATGTCGGATGTCAAGGCTTCTTCCTGAAGCCATGTTGATATCCACAGGCATAGGAGAGTTGGCCCCACACATTATGGCTGAGGCAGGGGCCCAGCGGTGGTATGGGCAGCAGAGTGGCCTCAGCCCTCCACCATGCTGGCTGCCTGTGGTGTCAGCACTAAAGGGCTGACCCTGCTCCTCTCTGGCCTCTTCAGAGCTCTCCTCAGTTGATGGCTTCTGGTGTGGATGCAGAGAAAGACTCATCCTCCCTTGTGAAGCTGGCCCCTAGGAGTGTGAGCATGTTCCAGTGAGTATATGGACAACACAAAATAGACTAATTTTTTATTTCCCCCACCCTGCCTGTGTTTGCAGGGGTTGGGTGGGTCTCAGAGGAGGAGCTCCAGGAGGACTGGGAGGTAAGCATGATCAGGTACATGATGTGAGACTCAAGTAATCAATAAATAAACATATTTCTTCAGTCACATAATAAATAAATAAATGAATTAATTAATAGATGATAGATGATTGATAGATGATAGACAGACAGACAGACAGACAGACAGACAGACAGACAGACAAATGAGATATAATGCTTGTCATATTGCAGCTCACTCTGAACTGAAACATTTACATTAGGGGTGGAGGTTGGGGTTCATAAGACTCAAGAGATAAATGAATTTTACACCTCCCTCAAAGGAAAGAAGAAGCTTTGAACACCACCATTCCCTCCCCAGCTTGATAGCACTATTAAACAAAGGCTGCAGAAGGAGACTCTGCCCAACCAAGCAGTGGGGAAGAAAGTTCTTGGATACATCAAGCCGCTCACAGTGTGTGCAGAGTGTTCCATGGATGTAGCCTTCCTGAGTTGTGAGATAACTTGGTGTGGGTTTTCTGTGATGGAGCTGCTTTTCAACATCCTGCTCTTGTAAGTAACCCCAATAGGAACTCATCAGTCTACCAAGTTGGACACTGATGCAATCATTACTTCACTCTGTCCTGCGTTGCTTTTCAGGGATAAATGAATGTGTGTATATTGTGTCTTCCCAGGAAAAGTTATTTATGACTTCTGGCCTACACACACACACACACACGCCCATAAACATCTAAACACACACAAGCACATATACATATACACACATTGCTTCTACATGGACACAATTACCCTAAGGTGTCTTTTGAAAACCAGGACAATTTTGGTTTATTTAAATATTAGTTTTTTCAACATCGAAATCATAGATACCGGGTGACTGATATTTAAGAACACTGGGCTCAAAATCTTAGTCCAGTCATCTATTATGTTCCAGAAAACAGTTATAACACCACCATTCAAGAAGCATCCTTGAGTTCCTGCTAGGTTCTAAGGGATGGCGTTAACTACTTAAGGGTAGAAAAGATTTCACACCAGGTCACCTTGCCAAGAGCTTTAGCAATAGCTGTTTCATGGTTGCCTGACTACTGTTTCCTGTTCACTACTGTCTCCTGTTCACTACTGTCTCCTGTTCACTACCGTCTCCTGGTCACTACTGTCTCCTGGTCACTACTGTCTCCTGGTCACTACTGTCTAGCCTGCAGAATGTACAGTTGGCCTGCTCTTTTTGAATCATGACATGACTTGTTCTTTCACAAGATAAAGGCCATTTGTAGCCTCAAAGTGGCCACAGTCCAACTTTTTAACTTCAACATTTGTTTCTCTCCTAAGCATGCAGTTTAACCAATCAGACCAAAGTCTCTTCTGGTCCATTACCAGTCAGGAAACAGTCTCTTGCCTTGTACAGGAAAGTCTCAAACCTCAATTGTGGGACCTAATGAATCTTTACTGGAACAGTGAATGATGAGGTCTTGAGGAAACATTTGTCCATCATAAAAATGCCTGTAGAAAACACATGGTGACAACCTACTATGTGCCCAGATGTTGCCAAATCCTCCTGTGAGAGAAGCTCACCCCTAGTTGAGAAAAAAACTGACTTACACTATCAGAATCAGATCTTTTTCTTGAGGAGGAAGGGGGCTCTCTTGAGTCATGTGGATTGTACAGAGTAGGTGCAGGCCCCTGAATAGAATTGAGGTTTTCTTTAAAAGGAGACAAAAAATGAAGTAGACAATGTCTTTATCTTCAAGGCATTTGTGAGCTTAGAGGACGGAGAAAGAATCAAAACCAAAGATTTGATTAGTATAAGACAGTTACAACATTCTCCTCTGGACACATTGTGTACAGCAAGCCTGGACTCAAACTAGGCTTCACTGACAGTTCCATGAGGAGCCAATGCCTAAGCTGAATTCATGAAAAAAGAAGGCTCAGGTAAACTGAGGAAGAGGGAGAGGCAGATCAAGCAAGGGTGGCAGGGCAGGAAGGCTCATAAGCTTAGAGATTCTGCAGCTGGTGACACCCAAGCGTCATGAGAAAAGGAGAACCCTAGGTTAGAACTTGACTCACACACTCCGTCCCTGGCTGCAAGCACCAAGGAGTATTCCATCACAGAGTAGACCAGAATGGCTGCAGGATTGTCTCTCCTGGAAAATTGATTCTCATATACACCCTCATCCATCCCAATGCTTCTCATATGTGTATTCCTGTGCCGGTGTTTCAGTGGGTGTTTTGCTTGGAATCTTAAATTCCAGGCAGAAGGCTATATAGAGAATGCTTAAAAACAGATCTATGAGACTTTGGATAATTATATAATCTTTTTGTCTGCATTTCCACAGCCTTCAGTTAAGGTTGATCCCACAGAGTCACATATGTGACATTGTGGGCTGTGTTTGACATATAGTTAGCATTGCACACATGGTAACAGTAAGCCTTATAGATAAGTTGCTAGAATAACTATTAGATGACATATCATGTCCTTCTCTGGCCTCAGCTCTTGTCTTCTGATGAGAATGAATGATAATGCTTCTCCCCACAGCCTCACTACTGCACACACTTTGCATCTTTCCCTCAGCCCTTTCTTCAATTTGCTGCTTCTTGCTTTCTCCAAAGTTTAGCTTAGATGCCCAGTGTGGAGAGTCACTCCTGCAACCTTAACACTATGGAGGCTGAAATAGATACTGAGTTTGAGGCCATCTTGCAAACATAGCAAAACCCTACCTCAAAAACAAGACGAAAAGGGTTAGGGAGATTCCTCAGCTGTACAAGCACAAGGACCTGATTATGAGTCCACAGCAGCTATATAAAAAGCTAAGTGCTCTGCGGAGGGAGGCAGAAGCAGGAAGCTCCTGAGGCTTCCTAGACAGCTAACATAGCCAAACAGGTGAATTCCATGTTCAGTGAAAAACTGTCTCAAAAAGTAGGATGGAGAGCGATTGAGGAAGAGATTTGACTTTGACCTCTGACCTCCCCATGCATCTACATGTACACACACACATGAGCATGGATGTGCATAATACACACAAAACAGAACAGAGATTTTACCTTAGAGGTTGAGGAGTATAGCTTAGTGAAAGTGTTTAGCATGTACATGTCTGGATTCAATCCTTGTTACTTCTACACACACACACACACACACACACACACACACACACACCAGTCTGTATCTTTTAGGAATATACCATTGAGCTCCTGGTCCAATTTAGAAAGTTTCTGTGCTCCTACATGCAGAACTCTATGCTGGTCTTTATCAGATAATGTAGTAACATTGACTTTATTTTCTGTCTTCTGCACAGGAAGCAGAAGACACCGTTGTTGATTGCCTTCCTAATATCCTTTGTTTCTTTCTTCATTGTTAATGACACACTGACTTTTTCCCTTGTATTGTTTTATGCCTCCTATAACCCACACATCCAGGTAAGAGAGTTTTGAGAAGTAGATCCTAATTATTTAGTGACTTGACAGCCTCGATTTTGACAATAGACTAGAGAGGATGAGAATGTTATGAGAACTCAACCAACCCAACTGAAGGTGGAAAATCATATTGCGTACTCGAGTTACAAAATTCAAATGCAATCCTTATCACAATATAAATCAAGCAAAAACCTAACCAGAAAGTGGCATAGAATGCTTTCTTCCCTCAAGAAACATTATTTCCGAAGTATTTTTGAGTATGGATATGAATATGGAAGAGGGCTAGAATTGAAGGAGTGAACTAAATTAAAATAATATTTGGCAAATTCCAGTGAGTAATTTGTGAATGACTCAAATTAAGCTGGAGAGCCAGGGAAAGAAGGGAGTATTCAAGTTAATTGTGCAGGTGGGCTTGCAGGCTTCCTTAGGGTCTTGACGCAGCACAAGAGCCTAGCTGGATGGGAGGCTAAGATGGCACCAGGAGTCAGGCTTTGTTTCTGCTAGAATGGCAATGGCCTTTCCTGAAACTCAAAACACAGGAAGAAAATGAATTTGGGCAGAAGAATTAGTAATTAGTAATGGAGTTCATTCTGTGCCTGTTACATGTATAACCTACAATGCAATATTCTAACCTCTAGCCTAAAGTAAGGTTCTTACCAGTGTCTCCTTTATCCTCACATTTCCTTTCTGTTGAGGGGTGAATAATATCTCCTACAACTTTATATGCTGAAGTCCAGATCCTAGTAACTCAGACTATGACTTCTCAGAGAGGTCTTTAAAGCGATAATTAAGGTCAAATGAGGTCATACGGTTGGACCCTTTTCTAAGGGCTAAGTGACTTTTCCTTTAAACAAGAAACATCTAAGGCACAGACATAGACACAGGCAGAGGGAGTAACCCATGAAAACAGGATGAAAAGAGCTATCTATCTACAAGGCAAAGAGATTCCAGAGAAGCCAAAGTAAGTATTGTGTTGATTTTGTATTAGCAGAATTCTAAGAACATAGGTCTACTGTCTAAACTATCTATCTAGTCTGGGGTATTTTGTTAACTCATGCCAACTCTCACAGACTAACAACACACTTTCCTTGCATCAAATAGACACAAGAGCAAAGGGCCTGTGACACACGGTTGTTATGAGAATTGGGCTCTTGTACAGTAGAAGTCACTGTCATTTTAACACACTAAGGGCAAAGTTTTGTCCAACCTTCAAAGCCTTAAATGTGTTTGTGAAAGGAGCCGTTGTGGAGGCGCCAATGAAATTCATGGTTTGTGGTTCTCAGGACAGCATTCCAAAACACAGAAGGGAAAGGAAAATAACTCACAACTGCCCCTGTCTACAGCTTCCCCGGTGTATTTACACAGCTGCTGAGAGGAGCTCAAAGGAGAATCTCAGCTTCACCACTGAGACACACTGAAAACACTCAGAAAGTGCCCTCCTTGAGGGGGATTCAGTTTGTCTTGAAAAATGACACAAGATACCAAGAACTGAGTCGTTGAGGCCTTTGGTGAAAAAGATGCAAAACTTGACAAAATGTGAATGTGGATGCATATCGCTAAAGAGTTTAGTGCCACTGTTCCATGAAATTAATGAAAAAAAAAGTACTTAAAATTTAAAAAGTAAATGGAAGAGGTAAGAACTTTGAAGATCCTAGTATCATAATCTTTTATGTTGCCCAACATCTGGGAATAGTTGGAATTCCCTGGAAAAGTCAAGTTAGTCCTGGAGGGGAGAGTTGGGGGAGGGGCTGCTGTGGAAGCAAAGAAATGAGAGGAAGTGAGAAAAAGAAGTCTCAGAAGAAAACTGTCTGGCTATCCCACCATACAAGATCAAACATTGAAAGCATTCAATTTTATCCTCTTCTTGCCTTAAAACCGATATAAATTATGGTGTGAAAATTTAAAGTAATACTAGTGCTTAATGCTATTCTAAAATACATAAAGGGAAATTATTTTAAAATCCCAGCATCTGGTATGTGTGTCTGTGTGTGAGTGTATATGTATGAGCGTGTGTGACAGTGAATGTATGTGTGCTTGTGTGTGAGAGTAGTGAGTGCATGTGTGAGTGTGTGTATGTGGACTAATTTTTTTTTTTTGACAAAGAATTTTCTACCTTGCTTAAGTTTGGAGTTTTAAAGTTGATTAAAATAGTGAATGAGTACTTCCCACAGCACTGGGGAAATGCCAAGGTACACTCAAAGACGCTAGCAACTGTATTCTGTAATAGTCGGGCACTCTCTGTTTTATCAATCATGTAGATTAACCAAAAAAAAAAAAGAAGAAGAAGAAGAAAGAAAGAAAGAAAAAGAAAAACCTGTCTATATTTGCATGTCCTCTGGTATTGGTCTGTAATTAGAATGACAATAGGTCTATATGGAATCAAAATTTGAAATTAACACAAGGACCCGACAGTTAGGCAAGGTCCCCTCCTATTAGTGGACATAGCCTCAGAATCCAGGGTTCACTACAGCTGAGATATGGAGGGTTAGGACCCTTTCATTTAAGTGCTTCTTCATCTGCCCACTGAATGTGGTATTACTTTGCTTTGGAGGCAGAGATAGAAAGAGTTGTCCAAGAGATAGACAACTGATTGGATGACAGAGATTCTTTGCCATTAGGATGAGGAGACAACTTATCAGCATCAGCATCCTACTGCTGCTCCTCCTCCTCCTCCTCCTCCTCCTCCTCCTCCTCCTTCTCCTCTTCCTCCTCCTCCTTCAAATATTTAAGGTTATTACCCTCTTCTCTTGTGGAAAAACCCTTCTAAGATCTTAAGACATCAGACAGTGTGATACCCTGAGAATTTGTGGAAACACACATGCAAAGAATAATAAAAGGCATGTGTTTGTGTATGTGTGTGTGAATAGTAGCATCACATGTTTGTTACACTTCCTTTTAACTTTTTGTCTTTATTGTGTGTCTTAGAACCTATGAAACCATATCTCTTTATTCCCATTTCAAGATGAGAAACAGGCAGAAATGAAATGAAAAGCT